>NC_135332.1:102887852-103193642 GCF_023851605.1 Tamandua tetradactyla | reverse complement strand
ATGTTGGAAGCTTTGCTGTGGGTTGGAAAAGCTTAGTGGGGGAACCCCATGTTGTTCTTGCCTGCACCTTATCCTTCCATTAATTAGGTTTTAAGGTTTCCAAGGAAGACATCTGTTGAAAGTGGAGCAGAAATGGCTGCCTATTTTTCAGGAAAGATCTGGATTTTTCATTTTCATGTCCTCAAGAAGGATGATAAGGTGATTTCAAAGCAACGATGATCATTACTTACTCCATACTTTTCCAGGGCAATGCTTGTGGTCATTTCCTTCCAGCTATTGTTTTTGCTCAAGTATATGAGTTACAGATCAGGGATTGGCGAAAGATGCAATGGGATACTCTCAGCAATAATCTTTACCCAATTGGTTGAAAGCTAATAAATGGCTCCAATAACAAGAATAAGGCTCACCATTCACTGGACTCTATCACAGGACTAGGCCCTCTACTTACTGCTTTACATCTGTAATCTTGCTTAAAATTATTGCACTGTCCTGGTAATATAGGTATTTCTAGCCCTGTGTTATAAAGAAGGAAAGGGAGATTTTAAGAGATGAAGCCCATTGTCCTTCATTCATTGATTTATTCCATCTCTTCTTTCAATGTTCATTTATTAATATAGTACCTACTCTATAAGAGGCACATATTTGTGCTTTCAGTTTGTTCATATCCAAAACTACCCCATGACACCTTCATTACAACCTTTCTCCATCATTTATTTTGTCCTCCTGCAGCATCAGATTTTTTATCTGCTTTCCCTGTTGGATTAAAATCTCTTTAACCACTTTCTCATTTACATTTGTTCCTCTAGATGCCCCATCTCCTTCCATTTGAAAACAAACTTCTACAGATGGTGTACATTCATTTCTACTTCCTCATGGACTCACCCCTCAACCCACTGCACCATCCTCACCACTCCATGCAACTGTTCTCACCAAGGTCATTATTAACTTTCCTGTCACTGAAAAAATGCATGTACTCTTCTGTTCCTTTCATACATAATCTCTCAGCAACAAGACTATGCATCCTTCTTTGAAATTTTCCCTCCTTTGTCTTCCCTGTTCCTTCAATCCTCCAGTGTCTCATTCTCAGTCTCCTTTGATGGCATCTCTTCTTCATTCAGCCTTGAAATATTAGTGTTTCACAGAGTCCAGGGCCTGCTTTTCTGCTTTTCTTATTTTATGTACTCAGAAGGGAAACTTAATCCTGAAGACTCCCAAATTTATAGCCACTGTCCAGATTGCTTTTCTTCAAAATCATAGGAGCAACCTCTGGCTGATTCTTCACATTTGGATGTTCTATTCACAGATCAAAATCAAATGTCAAAAACCAGATTTCATGCCTTCCCCTCCAAATCTGCCCCCCACCTTTTTAAATTATGAGTGATACCACCTCACTCAGTTGCCTAAGCCAGAAAACTGGAATTTTTTCAGTTTTGGAATTGGCTTAAACATATTCCTCCTTCAATCTTCTTCCTATCTTTACTCGGTAACCAGATGCTGTTTCGTCTACTTGCCGTGTTTTAACTGGAACACATCCCTTCCTCTCCATCCCTATTTGTTGTTGCTTTAGCTTACTCTTTTGTCTTGTCTTGCCTTGATTACTATGATAACCTCCTGGATAGTCTCCCTGCCTTCAGATTTGTTTTTCTGCAACTTATCTTTCCCAGAACTGACAGAGAGATATTAAATGCAAATCAAATCATGGCACTCCATGATTAAATTCTTTCAATGAATTTCTGTAGCCTTCAGGAAAATCTAAATCGCTGAGCTGGGCAAACAAGGCATTTTGTAATCTGGTCCATGTCTTTCTTTCTGGCTTAAACTATCATACTCTCCCACATGCCAGCCTCACTCCAGGCAATCTGAAGTGTAGACTGCTTACTGTCAGAGGTACTTGGGACATGATGACCTCTACATGTGCATTTGCTCTTTCCTCCTTCGTGACTGATCTCCTTCCCTCTTCATCTTCTACTGGTTCCTTTGGATTTGTGACAAGTTAAACTGACTTCTCCTCTACTCTGAGTGAAATTATTTCCCCTTTTGTTTGATTCCATGGCCCACTACTTATTGCCTTTTTACATTTAATATTACACATACAACACTTCACTGAGACTATCTGCATTCTTATTTATCTCAGGAATAGATTACTCTTTGAGAAGATTTTATCTCTGTACCTGGCACAGTAGGGATTCAATTAGTATAGAAAGTGCTGTCAAATGAATGAATGAGTCTGTTCTTTAAGAACACTAGAGGATTCATTCTAGGTTTTCTGTAAATGTTATAGAAAAAGCTATTTCTTTCCAAGAAATATTATGGAGGAATTAAAGCATTTCATGTACCTTATCTATTTATTTTTCATAGTGGGCATTGCTTTCTCCTTGATTTTCTCATTAGTAGTTTGTTTATATTACTCAATTTCTGATCAAAGTCGACTTTCAGTGACAGACAGCTTAACATTCTTGAGAAAATTCATCATGGGAATTCTCATTGTTTGGAAGATTGAAGACTGCCCTAAAGCAAGGCCAGTTTATGAGATGCCCTCAGCCTGATTGAGGTGTGAGATTTCTGAGGTTGTAGCATGTTTGTTGGTTTTCCTTCATTTATTTAAAAATATCTAGTGAAGGGGAGAAGCTAGTTTTATAAAATAGACTGCTTTTATATGTGGATGTTAGTGATCATGTAGGAAAATGATTTAGATTTAGAGTTTTAGATAAAATCTTACATGCTATAGTTAAGCAAAATGATATTTACAAACATGTTAACCATACATCATATCAGCACAGCCGGTGGGGGCTTCTTGGGTGACGCTGGCATATTACATTAGGATGGGAGGATTTCCTTCCTTCATTAAATGAAGGATGATGGACAGTTCTGTATATCAGCCATACAATTTCTTTATTTCCCATTATTTAACGTCCCATGATTGTACCATTTCCTTCCCTTTTCTTCTCCAAATTTCAATCTAATACTCTCTATCTCCTCTCATTGATAGATTCTGGAGCAATATTTTCTAGGGAAAATCAGAAGATCTCTTCTCCATGCTCTACCCAATGGACCTCTTCATGTCTGTGAAGATGATCATATCTCATTCATTCTAGCCTTTCTTAAAAATCAGTATCAATTTATTTTTCTCATTTTTTTTTTTGGCTTTGCAAAAAAATTCATTTGTTACAGTCCACTAGTGGCTCTTCCCACCCTTGGATTTGTTCACAAAGCATATAAAAGAACTTTGAGGCTCCACGTTGATTCATTTATCTAATAAATATTTACTGAGCACTTGATATATATTAGCCACTCGGAATACACCAACAAATATAACAAATAAAAATTTCTGCCTTGTGAGTTTACCTTCCTGAGAAGGGGGCAGACAATACATAAAAATCACAATAAACCAATATGGACTATTAAGTGTCTTAAAGATAATAAGTGCTATAGAAAATAAAATAAGACTAAAGAATCAGGAACATGAGGCTGAAGAAATGGATTGCAATTTGAAAGAGAATGGTAAACGTGTCATTGTAAAGATTAAGTATAGGCCAACACTGAAGTAGGGGATGGAAATAATCAAGATTCCTGAAAAATATGAACATCAAGTGCAATGGCCCTGGAGTGCTAAAGTACATGGCATGTGTGAGCAACAGCAACAAGCCATAGCAGATGTAGAGGGGAGGTGAACGGAGTTACAGGGATGACGAGGTCAGAGAAGCAACAGGAGGCAACTTACTGGGATCTAAAGACTTTGGCTTTTTTTTTTTTTTAATGAGATGAGAAACCATTGAAAGGTGTTTAACAGATCTGTGATGTAATCTAATAGTTTAAAAAGATAACTTTGAATGCAATTTTTTTTTTAATAGTGTGAGGAAGGTGAGCCAGATGCAGGGAGAACTTTTGGAAGCCGCTATAGTAATCCAAATGGGGGAGATGATGATGGTTTGGAACAGGATGGTGGCTGTGTGTGTGTGTGTGTGTTTGTGTGTGTGGTTATTCAGTCTTCAGGTTATTTAATTTATTTATTTTTATTTTTTGCATGGCAGGCACTGGGAATTGAACCCGGGTCTCTGGCATGGCAGGTGATAACTCTGCCTGCTGAGCCACCGTGGCCTACCCCAGATTATTTTTAAAAATGTGAATGTAATAGGATTTCATGATGTATTAAGTGCAGAATTTTAGAGAAAGAGAGGAATCCAGGATGACTCAAAGATTTTTTTCTGAGTATCTGAAGGATGGAAATGCCACTGAAATAAGGCAAGATGGAGCAGGCTGGGAAGAAAAATTAAAAGTTCAATTTTGGAAATGTTGAATTTAAGATATCAGAAATCCAAGTGAAGATGTTTAATAGGTAGTTGGATTGATGAATCTGAAGTTCAGGAGTCTGGTATGGGTTGGAGGTTTAAATGTAAGAATTACTGTCAACATACAGAGGGTATTTAAAGCCATGAAACTGGATGAGGTCATCAAAAGAATGTACTTGGAGAGAGAGACAGCACTCAGTCTTAATAGTAAGTGGTCTAGGAGAACAGAAAGATGCAAGAAAGGAAACTAAGAACGTAAACCACTTGTGATATGGAAGGAAAAGCAGAATGTGCTGCTCTAAAAGCCAATTGAAGAAAGTTTCAAGGAGTGAGGGATCAGTTTTATCCCATGCTGCAGATGAGCTAAACAAGATAAAGATGAAGGTCAGCAGAGAGGTCATTACTGAACTTTGCAACGGAATAGTTTGGTGGACTTGTGGGGAAAGCCTGTTTGAGAAACCCAACTTGTAAGGTTGCTAGATTATGAAGGGGGAAGAATTGGAGAAACAAGTATAGGCAACTTTTCAAAAAGTTGTACTGCAGAGGGTGTTAGGAAAACAGGTATCAGCTGGTGGGACCTTTAGGGTAAACCTAGAATATGTTTTCTCAACAAAAGGAATCTCTTTGAAATGCTGATGAAAATGAATCATTTGAGAGGAAAATATTAATAATGCATGAAAGGTAGGAAAGAATTCTGAGATTGATGTCCTTGAGGAGGCAGGAAAGATGAAATCTGGTACGCAGATTGAGGGATTGGCCTTATCAAAGTAGATGAGTGTAATTGCTGGTAGGAAGATGGGTATAGTGGTGAGAAGACTGTGAAAACGCTTTTCTGACATTTTAAAAACGTTTTTTGTTTGTTTTATTAAGAACAACCCACAGAAAAGTACACCAAACGTACAGCTCGATGAACTATCACCATAAAGAAACAGCATGGGATGGTGTGATGATGGCTCAGTGGCAGAATTCTTGCCTGCCATGCAGGAGACCAGGGTTCATTTCCCAATACCTGCTCAGGTAAAAAAAAAAAAAACAAACAAAAATGCCATTGTCTTGGTCAAAGAATAGAATATTGCAGGCACCCTGGAAACCCTCACAATCCTTCACAATTCTTGTGCATTTTCTCCTTACCAAAGATAACCACTATACTGAATTGTAACATTACTGCTTACTTTTGAACTTTAAATAGATGTAATAATTCAATATTTAATGTTTTACATTTGGCTCAACATAATGTTTGTGGAATTAATCTACTTTCTTGCATATAGCTGTAATACATTTATTTTTATCGTTATTGAGTATTTCATAGTATGATTGAAAATTTAATTTTCTATCCTACAGCTGATGGGTGTTTTGATAGTTTCCAGCCTGAGGCTTTTTGTCTGCTATGAACTTCATTGCACATGTCTGTGGGGCACATATGCACACATTTCAATATATATGGAAGGGTAGAAATTCTGGGTCAATGCATAGGCACATCTTCCGCTTCAGGAGATACTGCCAATCAGTATCACTTCCTAGCATCATTTGCATTCCCTCTAGCAGTTATACGAGTTCCTAATGTCCCACATTCCCTCCAGCATTTGCTCTTGCTATCTTTTGAACTTCAAGCTTTCTTGAGAGTGTGTACTGGTATCTTATGGTGGTTTTATTTTGCACTTCTCATAACTAACAAAGTTGAGCAATTTTCATCCGTCTATTGGCCATTGGATATACTCTTTTGTCAGGTATCTATCAAGTCACTTGCTCATTTTTTTTTTCAGTTAGGTTGTGTACCTATTTCCTATCAATGTGTAGGGGGTTTCTTTTTACATTCTGAATTTGAGTAGCCCTTTGCTGGTTTAGATGTCACAACTGTACTCTCACACTCTGGTTTGCTTTTTAGCTCTATGAAATGTGCTTTTGAGGAACTGAGGTTTTTAATTTTAATATAGTCCTATTTATCAGTTTTCGTCTTTATGATTACCATATACTATAAGGAAACTTTTCCTATCACTGATCATGAAGATAGTATTGTATACTATTTTCTAGAAGCTGTATTGATGCAGTTTCACATTAGATCTATAACAACCTGGGATTGAGTATGGTATGAAATATAGTCAAGATTAATTTTTTTCATAATGAAATCTGGTTTTGTCAACAACACATTAAAAATACCATTCCTTTCCCACATCTCTAAAGTGCTACAGTTGTCTTAAAATGAGTATCCCTAAATGTTTAAGTAGATTTCTTGCTCTGTATTCTAGTTTTTTAGTCTTGTTTGTTCCTTTTTTCATCAATGCCACATTCTCTTTATTAATATTGCAATATAGAAAGTCTGTTTTATACAATAGAGTAAGTCCTCCACCATGTAATTCTTACTTTTTTAAGAGTATACTGGTTCATTCTTTTTTTTACTAATTTTTTTTTTTAATTTTGGCTTACTCTTTTTTAAGTGCATTTCTTTATAAATTTTGGAAGCAACTTTTAAATTAAAGAAATGATTAGATTTTGATGAGGATTAAATTGGATTTATGGATCAATTTAATTTATCTTAAAATGTTTTATAGTTTTCTGTGTAAGGGTCTTGCACATCTTTAATTACATTAATTCCTAGTTATGCAATTTTATATTTGTTATGGGATCTTTAAAATTTTTATTTCTAGTGGTCTGGTTTTGATATTAGAAATGTATTCATTTCATTACCAAACTTAATTCAAAATTCTAATAATTTATATATAGTTTCCTTTAGGCTCTTTTGTATACATAATTATACACTATGATGAATGGTGATATTTTTTGTTTGAGGGGGGAGTGTATGGTTCAGAAATTGAACCTGGGTCTCCCACATGGAAGGCGAGCATTCTACCACTGAACTATCCATGCACAGCTTTATTTCTTTCTTCTTAATGCTAAATCTTTTAAAATTTTTTCTCGTCTTACTGCACTGACTAGACTTTACAGTAAAATATTGCATAGAAGTGATAATAAAAGATAGCCTATTTTTACACCTTATCTCAGTGGGAGAGCAAGCAAGACTTTGCAAAATTTGTATGAGCAGAACCACTGCTCAGCTTGGACTGAAAGGGACAAATTGAAGGAAGAATGACTTGGAAGCAAAATTCCAGCCTGAAAAGATCCCCTCCAGCCAAGAGAATGGGCCCACCCACATGTGAAGAAAGAACAGTTCTCTCCCTGTGCTTGGAGGGGATGGGCCTCATACCCCACTGTTCAGCATGCTCAGAGATGATGGAGCTTGTGCTTTGGCATTTGTGGAGACCCTGGCCACTATTTCATGCTCAAAGGGGATGGGGCTTTCATCCCAGTGTTTAGGGAATGTGTGGCCCCTGCATAGAAACTTAGAAGGGGTATGGGTGCTACTCCATTAACCCTGGAGGACAAAACATCAATCCATAGGTAACTCTCTGAAATTAATGGAGCTTGCCCTGCTAGATTTCATGTTGTTTGTGACCCATGACTCTGGTTTTTCTTTCAATTTCTCTTTCTTGCTACAGGAATGTCTACCCTATGCCTATCCCACCATTGATATTGGAAACAGATAACTTGCTTTCTAGGTTTCACAAGTCCATAGACAGAAGGGAATTTTGCCCCAGGATGGACTACATCCATAACTGATTTTGATGATACTTAAAACTTAGCATTGTTACTGACATGACTTAAGGCTTTTGGGATGTTGTAATGGAATGGATGCATTTTGCATGTAGGACAAACATGTCTTTTTGAGGTCCAAAGGGCAGACTGTGGTGAATTTAATTCCAGCTTGGACATGTTCTTGATCTTGGTCTGCAACTGGTAGGTGTAGACCCATTATAAATAGCTTTTAAGATGTCACTTCAGTTAAGGTTGGGATTTATTCCACATTACTGGAGTCCTTTAAAAGTAGAATGGAAGTCAAACAGAGAGAGAAGCTACAGGGAGCAACCAGAAGCTGGAAGTTAACAGAAATCAGAAGAGAAAGGAAAAACCACTACCATGTGCTTTGCCATATGTTGGAAAAGCCAAGCATCCCCAAAGACTGTCAGCTAGCTGGAAGATTCCCACTCTGGGAGGAAGCAAGCCTTTTAGCCCTTGGAACTGTGAGCCAATAAATTCTGGTTGTTAAGCCAATCCATTGTATAGTATTTGTTTTTGCAGATGGGAAACTAAAACAAACCCCTCTATGGAATTTTTAATTTCTGTTACTGTGGTCATCAGCTTTCTTTGGTTCCTTTTCATAATTTCCATCTCTATATTAATATTCTCTTTTTCTTTTAACCATTGTTTTCCTGATTTTCTGTAGTTCTTTGTCCATATCTTCCTTTAGCTCTTTGAGCATATTTAGGACAATTTTTTAAGGCTTTGAATGTCTTGGATCTGATCCTTCTCACTGATGCAGCCTAATGCTTTGATGTTCTTTGCCTGAGGCATCACTTTTTGTTTCTTTGTATGTTTTGTAATCTTTTATTGAGACCTGGGTATTTTGAAATTTTAATGTGTTATCACTTGAATTTAGACTATAAGGTATCTGTTCCTTAAGTTTGTATCTAGTTTTTGTTATGACAGAGTTTTCCTTGAAGGCCAAGAACTAATAAATAAAAAATAAAAGAAGGAAAATACTTTTTACAATTTTGCAGATATCTGCGTGAATACTCTCCTTCAGGGCTTATCCATAAAAGGAATTTAGAGAATAGCTCCAGGCCAAAGCACAAAATCCTCTTTGGTCCTTTCTGCACATGCAACTTGTCTTAGGCATGCACATTTTACCCTAGGAATCCCTCTGTTTACATTCTTCTTGTTCTCGGGGAAATAGTTTCTTCACAGTCTAGGCACTGCATTGTAAGTCCTACAGCCATGCTTTGCCCTAGGCAGTTATGTGTCTGCTCTCCCACAGTGTTCTGTAGGAGAGCTTTGTGAGCTACCTTCTACACACAGAGAAAATTCTGGGACAGTGAGTCCCTTGGGACACCACAACACAGATTGGGCCAGACATGGCATTATATACCCCCTTTCATTCATATTCACCTTTAATATAACAATGTTAGGTATAAATCTGCTAATCAGTTATCACTTCTATCCATTCCCTTGCATTTAGATTCAACATCTTTGGGTAGCATTTCCTTCATCTCTAGCTTCGGAATATATACAGTGGTCTAGGTCTGCTATATACAGTGTAACCTCTGAGATTACCTTTACCAGAGTCATAGTAATGAAATCATACAGTATCTATCCTTTTATCTTTAATTTATTTTACTCAGCATTATGTCCTCAAGGTTCACCAATGTTGTCATATGTTTTGGGACATCACTTCTTATATTGGCATAATATTCCATGGTATGCATATATCACATTTTGTTTATCCACTTGTCTGTTGTTGGGCACATGGTTTGTTTTTTAAATATTTTTATTGAGAAATATTCACACACATATAGTCTAACCGTTGTATACAATCAGTGGCTCATAGTATCATCACATAGTTCTGTATTCATCACCATTATCATTTTAAAAATATTTGCATCACTCCAGAAAAAGAAATTAAAAGAAAAAAGAAAAGACTCATACATCCCATACCCTCACCCCTCCCTCTCATTGATCACTAGTATTTCAATCTACCCAATTAGTATTATGCAGTTTTGATCATCGTGGCTTTAGTAAGCTTTAAAGTCAGGAAGTGATAGTCCTCCCACTTCACTCTTCTTTTTTAGGATATCTTTAACTATTCAGGGTCTGTTTTCCTTCCATATAAATTTGAGAATCAGTTTTCCCAAGTCTTCAAAGTAGGTTGTTGGGATTTTGATTGCATTGAATCTATATGTCAGCTTGAGTAAATTGATATCTTGATGATATTCAACCTTCCTATCTATGAGCATGGAATATCTTTCTATCTATTTAGGTCATTGTAAAATTTCTTTTAGCAATTTTAAAAAAATTCTGTATATTCTGTATATAAATCCTTGATATCCCCAGTTAGGCTTATCCCTAGATACCTGATTCTTCTGGCCGCTATTTTGAATGGAATTTTTTCCTTAATTGTCACCTCAGGGAAGTCATTGCTTGTGTATAGAAACATTATTGATTTTTGTGCATTAATCTTGTATCCTGCCACTTTGATGAATGTGTTTATTAGTTCAAGTAGCTTTGCTGTAGATTTCTCAGGGTTTTCTAAGTTTTGGATCACATCATTTGCAAATAATGAAAATTTTACTTCTTCCTTTCTTATTTATATGCCCTTTATCTCTTTCTCATGTCTCATCACTTCAGCTAGAACTTCCAATATATGTCTTGGAATGCGCCTGTTTCGGTTTATTCTGTTCGGAGTTCATCGGGCCTCTTTGATTTGCGTATTTATGTTTCTATAAGCGTTGGCACATTTTCCCTGATTATATCTTCAACTAACTTAACTATTCTTTTACTCTTCTCCTTGTGGGACACCAATGAGTCTTATATTTGTATGCCTTTTATTGTCCATCATTTTCCTAAGATCCAAGTTGCATTTTTCCCATTTTTCTTTCCATTTTTTCTTTTGTACACTCTAATTCAGTTGTTCTATCTTCTAGCTCACTTATTCTTCCTTCTGCTTCCTTAAATCTGCTATCATGTGTCTCCAGAATATTTCTAATTTGGTCTATTGTATCTTTTGATTCTGGAGTTCTGCCATTTTTCTATTTAACTTGCCAAATTCTTCTTTATTCTCATCTAGTATCTTCTTGATATCCTTTATTTCTTTATAAATATCCTTGAGTAGTTTTCCTATATTCTGTGTCCCCTCTGTAATTTTGATTTGGTCATTTGGCTGGGGCATTTCTGCTTGGATCTTCATGTGCTTTGTGATTTTCCATTGTTTTCAGGGCATTTGATTATCTTGATTACCTTGATATCTTGGTTTTTGCTGAAGGTTTCTTTTTGTTGGTATTCTCTGCCAAATCATGGTATGGATCTCATGCAGGGGATACAATTAAACTTGAGGGTCTACTAGAAGCTAGGCCAGGATGTACAGGCACTTCAGTGGCAGAATGTGCTCACCATGTGGGAGACTCAGGCTTGGCTCTCGGCCAGAGCACCTCCCCCCAAAAAGATAATAATGAAATAATTTATTTCATAATAAAAATATGAAAAAACAACAAGAACAATAACAAAACACACCTCAACAGTAGTTGGCCCCAGAATCAAAACGGGGACACCCTGAGATAAACTGGGAGTAAAATCAGACTGGTACCCACAAAAGGGAAAGAAAATTTAAGAAAAAAAATAAGTGAAATAGAATAATAAAAAATAATATATGACATAAGAATTATAAAATAATCAATAAAAATATAAAATATCTATAGAAATAAAAAATAATGTAAAACAATTATACTACTAGTAAAATATATACAAGGAATATATTTTAAAATGTGGGAAAAGAAAAAAGAATGTTAAGAAAAAATAAAAATGAAATAAAATAAAATTTTAAAAACCTAGGCAATAGGGTGTTAGCCTGCCTGCACTAACCCTTTCTCACTAGTAGATGGTGACCTGGAGTCACCTCTTTGACTCAGGCTTTCCCCGTCCCATCTGGAACAGCTGACCTGCACTTACCACTCCTTGCCAGCAGGTAGCCTGAGGCTCCTCCTCCCTCAAGCCTGCCCCTCCTGACCTGCAGCAGCTTGAGGATGGCATGCTCGGTGGAGGGACTGCTTCTGACCCACTTCCATCCCATGGTGGCCAGATTGCCAGTCCCTGCTGGCAGGACTGGGAAGCTGACCAATGCCTAGGCTATGCTGACCAGCAGCACTGTTGAGCCTGCCAGAACCTATGTCTGTGGGGCTGGCTATTCCCACACCCAACCGGGTGATCACTCCCCCTGCCCAGAGGCCTGGCTCCCTGCGGTGGACAATCGGTCTACCTCTGGGCTCTCTCCGGGTGCTGTCAACTCTGATCAGAGCAGAGAGATCTCCCCAGCCAGCAGCTGGGGGAGGCTGGAGCGGAAGGAGGATTAGTTCCCTCTGGTCACATCTCCCCCCTGCCTCAGCCTTCCCCCGATGGTGATACCGGTCACCTGGGCACCCTGCACTCCCCATCCCAATCCCCTGCCTCTGTCTTCCCCAAGATTCCCAGGTTGATTACTCACCCCCCAGGACCGCAGTCCCAGTCATTTTCTCCACATCTGCTATCTTGTTTCGTAGAGCAGGAGTGAACGCCTTCCACCCCACTCCACCATGTTACTGGAAGTCTGCTGTCGATCTTATCACTTTTTTTTTTTTTTTTTTTTACATGGGCAGGCACCGGAAACCGAACCAAGGTCTTCGGCATAGCAGGGAAGAACTCTGCCACTGAACCATCATTGCCCACCCCTGATCTTACTACTTTGAAGTAATTTTTTTCTGGACTCGGCACTTACTCTGTTACTACAATCCTTCAACAGTTTTCTGGAGCATTGAGAAAGATGTTTCTGCCAGCTCTTGCTGGTTGTCCAAAGCTTCTGTGGTATTATGGGGCCCTGAAGATTCACTCCACTATCTTGGTCAGGTTGGGGGCTCTTCTTTTTTTTTGAAGATTTTGTTGAGATATCTTCACATACCACGTATTCCATCTAAAGTATACAATCAATGTCTCACAGTATCATCACTTAGTTGTACAATCATACTCAATTTTAGACCACTTTTACTGTTCCAAAGAGATAAGTAACAGATAAACACACCAAAAGAAAACCCCAAACAAACCATATCCCTTCTCCCCCCTTATTATTGATCCCTAGTATCAGTGTGGTACATCTGTTAGTATTGATGAAAGAATGTTAAGCAATTACTGTTAACTGTAGTCTGTAACTTGGAATAGGTAATTTTTTCCCATATATCACACTACTATAACTCTTTGTAGAACTGTTGTACCTTCGTAGTGGTTCATGCAAGAACTTATTTATATTGTAGTGTAAATTGGTGACATACATGACTTGAAACATCTCTATCAACCAAATTCATCTACAGTACAGCAGTATTTCTACTAATCCCAATAATGAGCTAACATGCCTCTTTTCATTCCCAAACATTTAAGTTCAACCTCCTTAACAATTTTGTACTTATTAAGTAGCCACTCCTCCTTCTCTAGTTTCTGTCTAGCTCTAGGAACCCTATATTCTGTTTTAAGACTCTGAGTTTACATATTCTAGTTAGTTCATATTAGTGAGATCATACAGTATTTGTCTTTTTCTGTCTGACTTATTTCACTCAGCATTATGTCTTCATGCTTCATCCATGTTGTTGCATGCTTTAAGACCTCATTCCTTCTTATTGCTGTATAATATTCCATCGTATGAATGTACCATATCTTGTTTATCTACTCATCTGTTGATGGACACTTGAATTCTTTCCATCTTTTGGTAATTATGAATAATGCCACTATGGACATTGATGTACAAATGTCTGTTCATGTGCCTGCTTTCAGATCTTCTGGGTATATACTGAGTAGAGGAATTGCTGGGTTGTAGGGTGACTCATTCTTTAATTTTCTGATGAACCACCAAACTGTATTCCACAGTGATTGTGCCATTTTACATTCCCACCAGCAGTGAGAATTTCTATTTCTATTTCATTGCACCCTTTCCAACATTTGTAGTTTCCTGTTTGTTTAATAGCAACCAATCTTATGAGACTGAGATGATATCTCATTGTGATTTTTTTAAAGAGAATTTATTAGGTTGCAAGTTTATAGTTCCAAGGCTGTGAAATGTCCCAATTAAGGTAAAGCTATAACATGTCCAAACTGAGGCATTCAGGGAAAGATACCTGGGTTCAGGTTTCTCTCTGAGCTGGAAAGACACATGGTGATGTCTGTATAGATTTCTCTCCTAGATTCTTGTTTCATAAAGCTCCCCCAGGGGCATTTTCCAACCTCATTTCCAAAGATCTCTGGCTGTGTGGGCTTTGTCAATTCTGATGGCTCTGAGTTTTTTCCAAAATGATTCCCTCTGGGGCTCCAGCAAACAACCCCAACTCGAGTGGTTGGAGACATATCTCCATGGAAACCATCTAATCAGTAGTTACCACTCACAATTGGGTGGGTCACATCTCCATGGAAACAATAAAAAAGATCCCACCCAGTAGTATTGACTAAGAATTAAAGGACATGGCTTTTCTGGGATACATAATACTTTCAAACCAGCGTTTTCCACCCTTTGGACCCCCAAAAGACATGTTCTTTCCAAATGCAAAATGCATTCATTCCATTACAGTATCATAAAGCTTTAAACTATTTCAGTAACAATACAAATACAATACAAAGTTAGAAACAGTACAAAATCTCCACAAAGTCAGCTATAGGCATGGTCTCTTTTAAGGCAAAATTCTCCTCTGACTTTGGATCTGGAAACTTCAGAAAAGTTATCTGCTGCCATAATACAAAGTAAGAACAGCCATAGGATACATGTTTCAATTTCCACAGAAAGAAATTAGAAGGAACAGAGTGGTCACTAGACTCAATCACTTATGAAAACCTGCAGGGCAAACACCATTAGATTTCACCAGAGAACCACTTATCCTTGGGGCTTTAGAACGTGGCAGTCACATCCTTACCAAGGGCCTATGCAGTGGCCCACCTCTCTCCAAATGCAATCATGGAGGTCTTTGGGGAGACCACCTTTTCCTTGACTTCATTCTCTGCAATCATCAGGGTTGCACCCAGGCTCTCTGCCATCTCTGGGGCATATGGTCACCCCTCTCCAGGACAATGGAGTGGCAACCAGGTTCTCCCAAATTCCCAAGGAATGTGCTCCACCCTCTCCAAGGCCTGAGGCTGTACAACGTTTCCTGAATAATGAGATGGAAAGCCAACCCTCTGCTTTTAGGGCAAACTCACCCTCTCCAAGAGCTTGGGTGGGTCCACTCTCCCAGCTTGAGGTTTCTTGACTTCAGATCTTAGCTTCCATGGTTCTGCCCCTGAAGTTATTTTTCCTCCAATTTGTCCCTTTTCTGAATCTTTTAGTCAAGACTGGCAGTGGTTCCTTTATACGGATCCTACAGCATTCTTGTTGATTTTCTGTGCAGTACACTGGGATCATGCCTATCAGACAAAAGGACTTTCCACAGATCCTTTCTGGATCACTCCATTTCAAATAGTTACTTGCCTTGTAATGGCTGACTGCTTCCATGTTTGGTTAAATCCTCACATGGGGCACTGTTCTCTAGGATCTCCCTTTCTGGAACCCCATAGTTTTTCAGACCATCAATTTCTGGTTTCTTTGTACCCAAGAGTTCAGTTCTTAGTTTATCTGTTTCCTGTTGCATTTCACTATAAGCTACAGGAAGAAAGTAGGCCATACTTTACACATTCAATTTGGAATTCTCTTTTGCTAAATATTCAAGTTTGTGGCTTTTAAAATCTGCTTTCCATCTAAAACTAGTCATCAATTTTGCCAGATTTTTTGCCACTTTAAAACAAGGATTGCCTTACTGTGGGTTTGTAATAATACATGCATCATTTCTGTCTAAGGGTAAAATCACATTTCTACCAAAAGTCTCTTCAAAGCATTCTAGGCCTTCTCTATCAAGCTCCTCACAACCCTTTCAGAATCTTTCCATTATTCATTTTAAAAGCCATTCCAACATGTTTGGTGTTTGCAAAATGCAGCAACACCCCCACTTCTCTGGTACCAAAATCTGTTCTAGTTTGCTAAAGCTGCCAGAAGGCAGTATACCATAAATGGAATGGCCTTTTTTTTTTTTTTTTCACATGGGCAGGCACCAGAAATCAAACCCAGGTCTCCAGCATGGCAGGCAAGAACAGTGCATACTGAGCCACTGTGGCCTGCCCATGGAATGGCTTTTAAAGAGGGAATTTATTAAGTTGCAAGTCTACAGTTCCAAGGCCATGGAAATGTCCAAATTAAGGCAAGGCTATATATAAAATGTCCAAACTAAGGCATCCAGGAAAAGATACCTGGGCTCAAGAAGGCCGATGACATTTGGGGTTTCCCTCTCAGCTGGAAAGGCACATGGCAACATCTGCTAGCCTTCTCTTCAGCTTCTTGTTTCATGAGGCTCTCCCAGGGGCATTTTCCTTCTCTAACTCCAAAGATCTTTGCCTGTGTGGGTTCTGTGAGTTCTGCTGCCTCTCTCATTGTGGTTTTGATTTACATTTCTCTAATGGCTAATAAAGGTGAAAATCTTTTCATATGCTTTTTAGCCATTTGTATTTCCTCTTTGGAAAAAGGTTTAGTCATATAATCTTTTGCCCATTTTATAATTGAATTGTTTGTCCTTTTTTGTTGAGTTGTAGGTTTTATATATAGTTGTTTCTATTTGCTAAACTGCTGGAATGCAGTATACTAGAAATGGATTGGCTTTTACAAAGGGGATTCATTAGGTTACAAATTTACAGTACTAAGGCCATGAAGATTTCCAAATTAAGGCATCAACAAGAAGATCCCTTCATTCAAGAAAGGCCAATTGCATCTGGATTCCACTGTCACAGGGGGAAAGCACATGATGATGTCTGCTGTCCTTCTTTCCTGGCTTCTGGGTTCAAACGGCTCTCTTAGCACCTTGTGCATCTCCATACATCTTTATTTGGGTTCATCTTTCTGCTCCCAGTGTCAGCTCTGATCTTGCTCTATCTTTCTGCCTTTTATTCTCTTCCTACAGGGCTCCAGTAAATGGATTAAGACCTGTCTTGAATTAATTAGGTCATACCTCTGTGGAAACAACCTAATCAAAAGGTCCCCCCCACAATAAGTCTGCCCTCACAAGATTCGATTAGAAGAAGATGACTTTTCTGGACTACATAGCAATTTCAAACCAGTACAATACTGGATATAAAACTTTTGTCAGATATGTGGTTACCAAATATTCTTTCCCACACAAAGTCCTTTGAAGCACAGGAGTGTTCAATCTTTAGGAGCTCCCATTTATCTGTTTTTTCTTTTGTTTCCTGTGCTTTGTGTGTAAGGTCCATGAAGGTGCCTTCTATCCCTAGGTATTGAAGATGTTTCCCTTTATTTTCTTCTAGGAGTTTTATGGTACTGGCTTTAATTATTTAAGTCTTTGATCCACCTTGAGTTAATTTTTGTATAGAGTGAGAGGTAACAGTCCTCTTTCATTTCTTTGGATATAGATATCTAGTTCTGCCAACCCCATTTTTCAAAGAGACTCTTCATTCTAGTTCAGTGGATATGGAGGACTTGTCAAAAATCATTTAAAAAATCAATTGATCATAGACTTGAAGGTCTATTTCTGAACTCTCAATTCAATTCCATTGATCAATATGTCTGTCTTTGTGGCAATACCATACTGTTTTCACCATTGTGGCTTTCTAATAAGCTTTAATCAGGAAATGTAAGTCTCCACTTCATTTTTCTTTAGGATTTTTTGAGACCCCTTTCCCTTCCAAATAAAATAAATAACTTTTCCAAGTCAGCAAAGTAGGTTTGTTGGAATTTTAATTGGTATTGCATTGAATTTGCAGGTCAATTTGGGTAGAATTCACATCTTAATGATATTTAGCCTTCTTATCCATGAGCCTAGAATGTCTTTCCATCTATTTAGGTCTTCTTTGATTTCTTTTAGCAATATTTTGTAGTTTTCTGTGTACAGGTCCCTTACATCCTTGGTTAAGTTTATTCCTACATACTTGATTCTTTTATTTGCTATTGTGAATGGATTTTTTTCTTAATTGCCTCCTTAGCTAGTTCATTACTAGTGTATAGAAGCAATAATATTTTAGTGCCTTAATCTTTTATCTCTCCACTTTCCTGAATGTGTTTATTAGCTGAAGTAGCTTTTTCCTAGATTTCTTGGGATTTTCCAAATATAGGGAATTTATTACATTATAAGTTTACAGTTCTAAGGCCATAAAAATGTCCCAACTAAGGCATCCAGAGTAAAATATCTTGATTTAAGAAGTCAGTGGGTCCAAACCACTTCTATCGGCTGGGAAGGCATGTGGCTGGCATCTGATGGAATCTTTGGCTTCTGGTTTGAAACAGCTTTCCTGGGGGCATTTTCTTTCTGTGTCTCCAAATGTATGAGTCTTATGTTGGCTCTGTTAGCTGTGTCACTTCTGATGTTTCTCCAAGATGCTCCCCCAGTTAAAGACTCCAGTAAACTAATCAAGACCCCCTTAACTGGGCAGAGTCACATCTCCATCTAATTAAAATGTCACATGCACAACTGAGTGGATTATATTTCCATGGAAACAATCTAATTAAAGGATTCTATCCTAAACAATATTGAATAAGAATTAAAGAACTTTTCTGGGGTGCCTAACATTTTCAAACCAGCATATTTATCTATTGAAGAGAGTGGTGTGTTGAATACCATTATTATTGTAAAAACGGCTATTGTTCCCTTCACTTTTGCCAGTGTTTGCCTCATGTATTTTGGAGCACCTTGATTGGGTGTGTAAACATTTAAGATGTTATTATCTTAGTTCCTGGTAAATTGCCCTTTTTATTAATATATAATGTCCTTCTTTATCTCTTATGACATCTTTGCTTTTAAAGTCTATTTTGTCTTTTAGTCTATTTAGTATAGCTACCCTGTCTTTCTTTTGATTACCACTTGCATGGAATATTTTTTCCATTCTATCACTTTCAACCTATTAGTATCTTTGGATCTAAGATGTGTCTGGTAAAAATGAAAATAGATGAATCATATTTTTTAACCCATTATGCTCATTTGTATCTTCCAATTGCAAAGTTTAATCCATTAACAATCAATGTAATTACTGTAAGATGATTCAATCATCTTATCCTTTGGTTTTGATTTGTCAGATCTATTTTTTCTCTCTCTCCTTTTATACTTGAAGTTGCCCTTACTGATATTCTTCAATTTTGTTCCCTCCTCCAGACCTCTCTCTTTCTTTTGTCTTTTATTTTTCAGCTGACAGAATGCCTTTAAGTATTTCTTGCAGGACTGATCTCTTTGTTAACAAATTTTCTAAGCATTTGTTTATCTATGAACTTTTAAAACTCTCCCTCATATTTGAGAACAGCACTGCTGTAAAGGGTTATTGGCTGATAATTTTTCTCTTTCAGAATCTTAAGTGTATCATATCATTGTATTCTCACCTCCATGGTACTGAAGAGTAGTTAGGACTTAGTCTTATGTGGCTACCCTTGTGTGGTGAATTGCTTTTCTACTGCTGCTTTCAGGACTCTCTCCTCTTTAGCATTTAGCAGTCTGATTATTGTGTCTTGGAGTGAATCTTTTGGATTTATTCTATTTGGAGTTTGTTGGGATTCTCTGATTTGCATATTTATGTCATTTATAAGGGCTGGGAAGTTTTCCCCAATTATCTCCTCAAATAATCTTCCGAGCCCTTTATTCTTCTCTTCTCCTTCTGAGACACCAGTTATTCCAATATATGTGTGCTTTATGTTGTCAATCATTTCCCTGAGATCCAATTCAAATTTTTCCTTCTTTTTCACCAATTGTTCTTTTGTATGTTTGCATTCAGTTGCTTTGTTCTCTAGTTCACTTATTCTTATTTCTGCCTTTTCAAATCTGCTGTTGTGTGTCTCTAGTATATTTTTAATTTGATCTTCTGTATCATTCATTTCCATAAGATCTTCTATTTTTCTATTTATTCTTTCAAATTCTTCTTTCTGCTCTTCTACTGTCTTCTTGATATCCTTCATCTCTTTTGCCAACTCACTGATGCTATTTAGGAGATCTGTGTGAACTCCTTTGATTAGTTGTTCCAAATTCTGTGTCTCCTCTGGCTTTTTAATTTGGTCATTTGGTTTAGCCATTTCTTCTGGCTTCTTCACGTGCTTAGTGATTTTTTTGTTGGTTTCTTCACATTGATTATCTTGACAAGGTTATTATAGAAGTTGACTTCCCTCACAGGTAGAAAATTATGTTGTTTATTGGGTTTGTATTAAAGGTTTCCTTTGGCACTTGGTTTGTCAGTAATTCCCAGCTAACACAAGGCCAGGGTCTAACACAAGAAGTACAGCCCTTTTTGGAAAACTATTAGTAGGGAGGCAGAAGAGCAGCTTGTCAGACTGCACTTTTGAAGTCTTCCCAATAATGGCACTTTGGCCACCTCTTCCCCACAATCCTGCTTCTCCCCTGTGGCAGCTCACTGGACAGGGACCACACTAGGCAACAATTCAGTCAAGGCTGGAGACTTCTGTGCATGCTGGAAGTCACTGGCTCCTGTGTTGGAGGAGCAGAACACTGCGCACCTTGTCTGGAGTGTCCCAAGCTCTCATGTGGAGAGACTTCAGGCTGTGGGACTGAAAAGTTCAAGTTCTCCAGCCCACAACTGACCCAGAAGTGCCCTTCTTCTTACCAGCCTACAAGACCCAAGCTGGTGTGTACCCATGGGCCTAAGATGTGGGGGAGGGGTGCCTATAGTGCAATGCAATTCCCTCACTCCCACCTCTCACTTTGTGCATGTGGTGAGTATTCTGGACCTCTATGGAGAAAGGAAGGAAGCAGCAGGACCCAGAGTGTCTCTCTTGCTGGCCAATTGTCAGACTGATTCTGTTCTGAGTCCCCCTCTCCCCTGAATGGGGCCACCAGTTTCCCCCCAAACCAGGAGCCTGCAGTAGCCTGTCTCAAGGATGGGGGTATGTGTAAGGCAACTGGGTACTACAGCAAGGTCTCTGAGTGTCTGCTGGAAGGCCCCCACATATGAATGCCAGGATGTGGACTAAGAAGGTTGGCCTCCCCAGCTGGCCACTGAGGTAGGGGTACACCACTTATTCCTCAGCTGTCCAATCTGGCCACTGTGCAGAAGCAGGCCTCCAGATTAAAGCACCAACAAGAGGATACCTTCACTCAAGAAAGGCTGATCAAGGGTACAGTGTCTCTGTCAAATGGGAGGAAACATCATGAAGTCTGCTGTCCTCCTCTCCTGGCTTCTGGTTTCAAACTGCTTGCTCAGCATTTCTAAGCATCTGTATCTGAGCTTTCTCAAAAATGTTCTCCTCTTAAAGGATTCCAGTAATCTAATAAAGACCACCTTGAATGGGAAGGGCCACATCTTCACAGAAATAATCTATTTGGAAAGTCCCACCCACAATTGGGTGGGTCACATCTTCACGGAAACAACCTAATCAAAAGAGCCCACCCACAATAAGTTTGTCTCCACAAGATTGGGTTAGATTAAAAGAACATGGTTTTTCTCTGGGTACATAACAGTTTCAAATCAGCACAGTTGATAATTGCTTTCATAAAGCATATTTCATTCTAGTGCCTTCTTGCATTCAGAACTTCTGATGAAAAATCATTGCTTAATCTTATTGTAGCTTCCTTGTACTTAATACGTTGATTTTCTCTTGCAGCTCTCAGAACTCTCTCCTTATCATTGGCATTCAGCAGTTTGACTACTGTGTATCTGGGCATGATTCTTTTCAGATACACACATGGGATAGGTGTAATTGGATCTTTCATTAAATTTGGGAAGTTTTCTGCCATTATTTCTTTAAATAGTCCTTCTGCCTCTTTTTCTCTTCTCCTCTGGGACTCCCATAATGGATATACCGGTATGTTTTATGGTGTCTCACATTTCTCTTAGGCTTTGCTACCCCTTTTTTCTGTTATTTTTTTCTTGCTTCCCCTCAGCTTGAATCATTTCAATGCTCTTATCTTCAAGTTAGTAATTTCCTTTGTGTCAGCTCCAATTTCCTCTTGAAACCCTTTCTGAAATTTTTCAAGTCAGTTATTGTGTTCTTCAATTTCAGTATTTCCATGTGCTTCCTTTTAAATTTTTCTATCTCTTTATTGTGATTGTATTATTCATCCTTTGTTTTTCTGATGTCCTCTGAGATTTCCTTTATATCTTTGATCATATTAAGTATTATTTTAAAAAATCTTTGGCATGTTCAGTGTCTGGTATTCTTCTTTGGTGGTTTCTGGATTTTTTATCTTGTTCCTTTGGCTAGGCCATCATTTCCTCTTTCTTTGTTTATCTTTTAATCTTTTGTTAGGCTCTGTAAATTTTAGTATTTTAATGTATTAAGTCTGATATTCAGTCCCCTGAGCTGTCTGTTCCTTAAGTGTGTATCCAGGTAGGAATATGACAGATTATCTTGAGTGTCAGGAGCTAACAACATAGGACAAACCAATGCAAAAAACACATTTCACAGTCTTTGCAAGTTGACTCTGCATTTGCTGGTGTTCTCCTTCAGTATCAAGCCTACTTATAAGGAAAGATTAGTCTGAGGTGAAAGTGAAGAGCCAGGTCCAATACAAACCCTGTTACTATAATACATTGCTCCTTGTTCTCTGTAATTCATGATTTATGTTCTGAAATTTATACCCATTGTCATATATTGCCAATATCTAAATGGTAACCTTAGAGACTGATTAGACTGAAAATGCCTAATTGATGCTTATATTCTTGTGCCCAGTACGTTACCTCAAATACAGCACAATGGCATCAGGCCAAAACCACATTATTTTTATATGAACACTGGTTAATTTGTACAAAATACAATGTAGCTTTTTATGCTTTAGAGGCTACACCGTGTCTTTAGGAAGGTTGCTAATTTGTTTTCTTCACTTCTACGTGTGATAGCTCATATAAAAGTATTGTATTTTTTTAAATCAAAATCCCATTGGAGGAGCAATTGTAACTCATACTAAAGTCTCAAATCTGTTCTATAGCTAATTGTTGTGATGTGCTTTTGAAATTTATTGCTTTTTAGTATATGTGTAATTTTTCACAAAAATAAAAAATATGTATTTCTTCTAGCCTTCAGTTTTTTGGAGCAGCTAGAAGACAAAATCTGAAATAGTGGAATGATAACCCATAACAAACTCTGAAATCTGTTCTGTATCTACTTATTGAAGTGCTCTTTGAAATTTGTTGCTTTTTTCCATATATATGTTATATTTAACAATAAAAAATGTTAAAAATTAAAAAAAAAGATTTAAAAACATCCCATTGGAACAGCAGATTATATAGGCTGATAATGAGGCTGAAAAGTATTTTAACACTTGTCTTCAACTTGGTATGTTTATTTAATTGAAAAGGATTATAGTGTAAGAGTTACTGAAATAATTTCTTGGCCTACTATCTTTAAAATTTCTGTTGAGTTTTTTTTATACTTACAAGGAAAGAATTGAACTTTTTCTCTTCAAAACAGCTTTTTTCACAAATCAATTATCTGGCCAAATAGCAAAAGAAAAGCAGAGATTCTCCTGCTAATCTTTCTTTATCTTTACCTTATAAATGTTTTATTTGTTAGCAGCTTGAAGGTGGGCCTGGCAATTTTTGTTTCTAAATGGGACATTTTAGTCAGCAATGTAATTGTTGATATATTGGAGGTTAAATTCCCCTTCTTACTATTTGCTTTTGCTTTACCCCAATTATTGCATGATTCCCTTTTCCCCTCTTTCTGTTTCTTTTGGATGATCATTTTCAACATTTTTTCACCCCTCTATGAGCTCATATAGTAGTTGTGTATAGTCTTTCTTCCTCTACTATTGGTTATCTAGAAATCATTCCATACCTCTTGTCATATCAGAACCTAATGTACTTAGTTATTTTACCCTTTTCCCAGACAATGTAAGACCTTTACAATACTTTGACTCTATTTACTCTGCTCCTGCATATACACAATTTTTATCTTTCTGTAAATAAGTATACACATACACACTTTCTTAACAAATACATATATGTGTGTATTTGTTAAAAAACAGTATACTACTAATGAAAAGCTAAAATTTAGTTTTGTCTTTGTTAAAACAGCAATATTTTCTTAAATGTTAGTCAGTTTTTAGTGAAAAGTTATAAAAAGCTTTTTAAACTAAGTTTTCTATCTAAAAAACAAATACTCCATATTAACATATTAAATCAAACCCTAAAAGAGATTTTTTAAAAATTTCAAATTGTTATAAAAGATTTATTCTTTCATTATAGAAAGTGAAATGCTCAAATTAGTTTCATTTAATATAAGTTGCATAAAGAATGGGAAGTTTTATGAAATTAAAAGGGATTGTCTAACCTTCTGTTGATTGGAGTTGTATAGACGAAATGTTATTCTTATATTTAGAAATGGTGTAATAGTCTTATAGGCTTAATGTTCTCACTTTCCATGTTATGTCTTGATACTGATCTGAATAATATCAAGCAACAGTATATTGATATTCAAAAAGCATTATATTCTCTTTTTGTTATGTTATAGAAGCAATATAGCAATATTCATTCACACTTATACATATTTATCTTTTTATTGCTTTGCATTCCTTCCTGGATTTTGATCTCCCATTGGGTTTCGTTTCCTTTCTGTCTGAAAAACGCCTTTTAGTATTTTTTTTTAGCGCAAGTCCCTAGGAGCTAAATTTCTCAGTTTTTCTTTATCAGAAAGTGTCTCTTTGGTGTACTTTTACTTTTGAAGAATATTTTCTTTGGGTGTAGTTTTCTGGGTAGGCACTTTTCTTTTGGTGCTTTAAAGTTGTTAATGATATGTCTTCTGGCTTTCACTGCATCTGTTGGAAATTCTCCTGCTGTGTAACTGTTTGTCCTTGTGAAATAATCTCTTTTTCCTATACTGTGTGATTGTAAGATTTCTCTGGTTTTGGTTTTCAGTATTTTAGTGTGATTGCTTATTTAAAAAAAAACCAAACTTCTCCTGTTTGTGGCTCACAGTGCTTCTTGGATCTGCTTACTAACTCTCATCCATTTTGGAAAACTCTCAACCATTATCTTTTCAAATATTTCTTCTGCTCTGTTTTCCTCTGGGACTTTGACTACATGTTTATAAAACACCTCTGCATTAAAAAAATTTTTTTTTCTCTACTTTCCGTAACATTTTTCCTCCTTGTTTTGTCCAGGTTATTTTCTCCGAATTCAAGGAAGACAGCTACCTTACTTCCAGCTCCACCCATGGGAGCTGAGGGAAAACCCTTAACACCACTGAAGGGGAAGCCCATTTACAGGGGAGACTGGGTATTCAGTCTGTGCAAGACAGGGAAAGACTCTTTAGAGAAGAGGTTGAGGATATGGGATGTTTTTCCAGTGAACTGTAAATTCCTGTTGACACTGAAAGTTTACATTTCAGTCAATTCTAAAAAGCCATGGCTGTGCATAGCTAAGAACATGAAAACTGGTGCCATGACTTAAGTATGAATTAAATGTTAGAGCACTTTTATTCTAGTAAAATCCCAGTTTCATGTTGCTTAGGATCGGTCTAAAATGTGTCAAGAGAGAAAGAGAGTTTTGATGACTTATTTTAACTTTTTAATAATAAGCTCTAATCAAGTATGAGCTTTTTCCACATACACCCTTGATTAGAACTTTCTATACACACATACACACTGTGCACACAATACTACACAAAAACATAAATTGGAATTCCTTTGGCATCAAATAACAGAATATACAGCTTAAATGGCTTAATTTATTATTTATTAACACAAACAATGAAAGGCCTATGGTAGGGTGACTTTGTGTTTTTTTAAATTAAAGGTCTCAGTGACGTTATCAAGGTCACAGAATCATAATCCTTTTCTACTCTGCCACGTTTAGCATTTAGGCTAGTTTTCTTATGCTGGCTCTGCTTATTATCCCCACATAGTTGATACAATTTCACCCATCACATCCAGAAAATTTTAGAGGAATAAAAAGGAATGTTTTCTCCTGCCTGTGGCTTGTTAACAGTAAGGAAATATTCCAAAGCAGACTTCTCAGGTCTCACTTAACAGAACTTCATCCTATACCTACACATAAACCAATGACTACTACCAGTATTGGTTCTGAGTCATACTCACCCTCTGAGGCTGTTCCCACCTTCCCCGAAGGGCACAGCTACAGGTTGAATAAAATCAGGGCTTTGTTATCAAGGAACAATGAACAATTGCCATTGCTTAAGGCAACTCATGGTATGTGCTTCACGGTTTTCCCTTTCATCCTTCAAACCAACTGTTCCTAATTATACACATCACAGTTTTGCTATAATTACCTCTTGATTCCAAACTTGCTGACATGTTATTCTTAGTACGCAGATATATATATATAGATATAATATATAAATAGGTATAAAGTACGTTAATTTTCTATTGCTGTTCATCAAACTATCATAAACTGAGTTTCTTGAAACAGTGTGTATTATTATCTCCCCAGTCGCTCCGGTCATGAGTCTAGGAAAGCTTAGTCTTCGGCTCAGGGTCTCACAAGACTGGGTCCAGGTCTTGACTGAGGGTCTCACTGGGAGCCCAGGGTCCTCTTCAA
The DNA here is from genome assembly GCF_023851605.1 of Tamandua tetradactyla. Lineage (NCBI taxonomy): Eukaryota > Metazoa > Chordata > Mammalia > Pilosa > Myrmecophagidae > Tamandua > Tamandua tetradactyla. The sequence goes on along the minus strand of NC_135332.1, from coordinate 103,167,219 downwards.
AGCTCATTCAGGTTGTTGGTAGAATGCAGTTCTTTGTAATTGTAGGAAGGAAGTGCCTATTTTCGTCCTAGCTGTGAGCAGGGATTGCTCCCAGATCCCAGAATCTGCCAACTGTTCCTTCTCATGTGACCTTCATAGACAGCTTAAAACACGAATATTTGCTTTCTTCCAGGCCAGTAGCAGTACATCTTTCTGACTTCCCACCATTCTTAAATAACACAACATAATCACGGGAGTGATTGTCCCCTTGCTGTTTGACGTATGATGTAATATAATCAAGAGATCGATTATCCTTGATAATCCTGTAAGATTCTACCTACACTTGAAATTATACAAAATGCATATTCCAAGGAGTGGGAATTTAGAGTGCCACCTTAGAATTCTAACAAAATACATATGTGTTTTGTGATTATAATTATATTAGCTTTCATTCTCATGCACAGATTTACTTCTCCGAAGGCAGAGTCTTTCTTTACTTTCAGTATATATTCTTCTACACATTTTAGTACAATAAGCCTTGTACCCTAACAAAGCATTGAAATTTATCTATTTATTGTTGGTCTGATTGTGGACATACTTCCCAATTCCATTGGACAGTGTATTGATAGCAATAGCTAAGACTCCAAACTGAGCTTAGTTCCCAGCTTTTAGTGATGTAGTGGGATAGGGTTGTCAATATCATTTATTTGCCAACTTGCTCTTTTCATTCTGATTCTTCCCAGAAGAAAGAAAGAAAAACTTCTGTTCATTTCATCCTGAATATTCCTTCCCTTTTGTCATTTTTGCCTTGATTTGTCTTTTTCCTCCATTTTCTAGTTGTAGGAGATGTTTTCAGGATGGGCAAGTTAAGGTCCGGACTTGGGACCAGCTATTCTGGAACATGTTGGAACATGGTTAAGACAGTTCAGGGTGGGGAAGCTTTCTAAGCAGGCTAAAGAAGGACACAGGACTTAATATAACTTCACCGTCATGGGTGAAAGCCTTTAAACAATTTGAATGAATGTTAGAAGTGGTTATAATGTGAGGCCCTCACTCAGATCCTGTTTCAAACAAAACAAGAATGAGACAAATTTCAGAGACAACTTGGGAAATTTGAATATGTTCAGGGTACTACTAAATGACACCAAGAAATTATTCTAGTTTTTTTTTTAAGTTTGATAATAGCATTGAAGATTCTAAGAAAAGATTTATAATTTTTAGAGGTAAATTTAGAAGTACGTGTGGGTGAAATGATGGCCGGGACTTAAATTGAAATAATTCAGGGAAAGGGGGCAAAATGGATGAATTAGTATAGCAAATTCTTGATAATTATTGAATACGCTATTATGTATTTACAGAAGTTCATTATTTTATCCTAGTTCTCATTTTTGTTTTATAACTTTTATTAAAAAACATTCTAAAATGGAATTTGCCAAGTTGCTGCTAAAATTTAATGTGTTTAGACCCTTATCTACTTGAACGACTTTACATAAACTAAAGGAATGATATGGTAGGGTTCTTATTTTTCTTCAATATTTTTAGTAAGAACAGATCTAAATAATAAAATGATAAATGTATTTAAAATAGATGACATCCAGATCAATTTTAAAGTTATCTGCTAGCATTTTAAAAGTCAAAACTGAATTATTATTAAGTTCATAGTCCTAGGATTAGTCCTGGATAAAAATTTATTTTCCTTTCTCTCAATGCCTTCAGAATTTGTTTGAATTCATTTGGCAAGTTATCTGAAAGTTTGACTTTATTTATTCATAAATCCTCAGGTTTTGCCTGCACATTGGCAGCAGAACCTTTAAAGAGCAAGGTTTCTGACTAGATCCTTTTCATCTACACATTGTCATCATTCACAGAGATTCAGATAAAAAGGGTGTCCTAGAGACAACCTAAGTAAATAGATGTGGTAGATAGATAAGCTAAAAAGCCACAGAAAGAGGCTTCTCTGTTGGCTCTTGCACTATTATGAAAATTTAGATACTGGCTGCCTTTAGCAAAACTCACCCCATCCAAATCCAGCCATGGATTACCTCGGCCCAGTTTTGCTTTTTTTTAAATCATCTCTTTTACTCGATATGGTGGGTCATTCTTTTATCCCTGTTGTTGAAAGGCTGAATGACCAACTCTTTTATATGTTGTTAGTAAGGCTTTTCCATATGGTTTTTTTTTTTCATGGGCAGGTACCCGGGTACCTGCCCGGATCTTTGGTGTGGCATGCGAGAACTCTGCCTGCTGAGCCACTGTGGCCTGCCCTACATAAGTTTTTACATGACCACTTTAATGAAAATACATAAAATATAAGAGATCTTTTGATTTGTGTTGGCATGCTGAGTGTTTATGCACATTGAGAACACTTCATACAGTCTTAGTATATACATTAGTTGAATGCTTCACTCATTAAGGTATGTTTGCAAAATACCAAGAGAAGCAAATCATCCATTGCTTTTGACTTGTACATGATCAATCCTATTACATGACAGAGAAAAATCTGATTTTGATACTGAGATATCTGTCTTTGTTCTTTTTACTGTCTTCTAATTTGATAGTTTCTAACCTTATTTTTTCCAATCAATATTCTTTCTTTTTTTCTAATGTGAGGAGTACAGGATATGATGAGGAGTGCTGAATGCAAGATTTTAAAGGCTCTATCTGCACTTATTATTTTTATGTAATAAATTACTTTGATTAAATTAGATCTCTAAAGACTATTGAGGGAGAATAAAATAAATTGAAGGACTTCAGAAGGCCATTAAGAAATAATAGGACGTTTGCTCTAGAAAGTATGAGACCTTTTTACCATTTTACATTAGTTGTATGTCCCTGGGTGAGTCCCTGAACTCTTCTGCCTTTCAGTTTACTCACATATAAAATACACACAATAATTCAAAAGAATCTTTAAGGAATCAAATAAGGTAGTTTTTATACACACACACACACACACACACACACACACGCTTTAAAAATAAAGCACTATGGAAATGTAAGACATTAACAATTATTAGGGTCCATGAAGGCAGAGTCTGTACCTTACATTAGTATAAACCAAATACCCTTGTAAGTCTTAGCTTATTGCCCTACATATGGAGAAATTGTTATGCTTGTGAAACTGAAAGAATTGAAAATAGTTGGACAGTGGTGGAAGTCAGAAAGTCACCTGAGGTTAAACACACAGTACCATTTTATTATTGGTGTATTCTCCAAAAATGCACCTGCTGATCCATTTTTCCCATCTCCTATGCTCTTCCTGTACTGTGAATGTCACTCTTCCCACTGAAAAAGAGGGTCTATGTCCCCCTCTTCCCCTTTGACTGTCCTGCCCAGTGGAGAATAGTGGGAGTGATGGTATGTGTCATCTAAGCCTGGGTAACGATAAAGAAAAAAAGGATACAGCTTCCATGAGATTCTTCCTTGCTTCCTCTTGAGACCCTTGCCTTTGAATGTTGTAAGATCCACACGGGGAGGCCATGTACAGATGTCCTATCAGCAGCCCCAACCAAGGTCTCATCCCGCATCCTCTTCCAGACAGGGGAGTAAGCAAGCCTCCAGTTGATTCCAGTCCCCTGTCTCCAAGACTTCCCTCTAAGACCCAGACATTTTGGAGCAGTGATAAGCCAACCTCACTGTGCCCGGTCAGATTTCTTAACTCTGTGAAGAAACTGCAAGAAATTATAAATGATTGTTATTTTTAATGGCACCAATTTTGGCAAGCTTTGTTAGGCAGCTATAGACAACTAATACATTGGTAAAGCTAGGTAAGACAGAGGAGAGTCTCTTTATTTCATCCTGAATTAGCAAATTATACTCCGAGCTCCAGAGAGAGAAGCTACAGAAGGACCTTCATCCACTTGGCTTTCCTTATGAATGAAAAGGACTGGGGGAGTATTTTAGGCCAGAGATGGGAGAAGGAGGAGCAGAGGGTCTTTGTTTCCATGGAGATGCTGCCCCTACTGATCACAGAAGTGAAGTGGAGGTTCTCTTCCTGCTCAAATCAGATACATCGCTCTTCCTACCATGGGGAGGATGGAGTTAAGAAGCAGAAAGAGAAACAAGAAGTGTCTCCTTTTCAGGGTGTGAGCTGCTATATAAATATCAAAATGGGATTGAGTTCCTCCAAAAACACAGGTGTATCATTGAAAAATCAGAAAAGGGAAATCGGACAATCATTTTTAACCCTAAATTGACACATTAAAAAAAAATAGAAAAATGAGCGTGCCTAGGTGCGTGTGTTTATTTCCAGCACTGACTGACCCACTCCTGAGCTAAAACATTTTCCTCTCTCTTTGTCTGACCTACTTTGCTTTAAATGTCACAACGGTTATGAAAATGGGGGATTCACTTGGCACCAGAAGCATCAGTTGCTCAGCATCTGGTCACTGGAGGACAGCGTACACGTGTGGTGGTTTCAGGGGAAGAAAGTGGGGACAGAACTAATAATACTGAAATACTGAAAGGTGGAATCTGGTTCTGAGTAACAAGGATGTGGTTTGTGAAATTGTCTGATCTGCACAACCAGAGTTGATACGATTTTTCTTCATGGAAAAAAATAAGCATGAAAGCACCCAGTTGTTCTTTTTCTTCTTCTCTTCTTCATCCTGGCTCTTTTAAAATTGTATGAAAGCATTCATACTTGCTCTTTCCATGCAATCGACTTCCTTGGATCCATAGGTTCCCTCTTTCTTTTTGCCGAAAAAGAACATCTATTTTTCTTCTGAGGTCTCTGCTGCTTACTGGTCAATGTTTTCCACAACGAGATGTGTTCAATTGACAAATCTGCTTCAGGGGAAAAAAAAAAAAAAACTCAGATGTGAACTATTTTTGCAAGCCCAGACTGTTTTGTTTTGTTTGGTCCATAAACAAAAAGGAGCACAAGGTTTATTGCTAGATCATTGTGCATTAAATCAGAAAGGTGCAGCAATCTTCTAGTAGCAAAGCATACCCGAGGACAGATCTGCCACTGATCTTTCTGCCTTGCTAGGCTCAAGGTGGCATGACTATGGTTTCTTTCATCTCACCTGCTCTGAGCCTGTCTCTGAGTCAAAACTCGTGTTGGCCACTTCAAATTACAGAGATACACCTTATCTGCTGCAGAGAGCTCTAAAAGATGACTGACAAATTATAAGCAATTTCAGCTGCCTGTAAATGTTTCCTGTGGATCGTTTAGACTGACCTTGAGATCAACCTTAAGCAATCTGGGTATTTGTCTCTTATATATTTCCCTAATGGGTCTGAATATCACTTGCATTAAAAATGATGGATGTAGGCAATTTCCTATTAATTGCCACAGGAAAAAAAAAAAAACCAAAACAAATCTAACACCTCTGATGGGTAGCACTGGCCAGAGAGGGAGAGAGAGAGAGAGAGAGAAATAGAGAGGAACTGCATTTCAGGTAAATATTTTCCCTGGCAACATTTGTATAAACAAGTCTTATAAGATGCCTTAGAATAGTTGAGAAAAACGGGTCATTGGCAATTGTCCTAGAATTACAAAAAGTACAAGAAAATAATGAAGTCACCTATTCAACTAAAGCAATCTCCAGGCACAAGAAAGAAAACAGGACATTTATTTTGTCTCACACTTTTCTTGGATTTGCTGCAGAGGAATGGAATCCCAGCAGGTTCTAAAAACAGCTAGATTTGTGCTTATTCTTACACCAAGTAGAATTTCTCTCATAATAGACAGAAGCATTTACCACTTTATAATGTGCTTTCCCCCATACAGGTCCCATGTTTTAAATTAATTAAAGAAACTTCTAAAAATATTTTAAGAGCTCACTTTGGACTACTTCAGTGTACTTTAAAAGTGTGAGTAGTTGGCATACTTTAAAGCTCTGTTAGTTAAATGTGTGTGTGAGAAACTGGTGAACATTCTTTTTACTATGTATTGAAAGAAACTTGGCAGGAGTATTTTCTTCTTAAAAACTGTATGTGTATTATGGTTGGTCAGTTATATGGCATCCGATAGAATTAACAAAGGCAAGTTATTGTTTGTTCATTCAAGCAGAATATTTACCCTTTCTGAAGAGGTCCTGTTTCAATGTGTTATTGTTTTCTTTCTCTTAAGCTTAAACCACATCCTCTGCTTTCCTTTGAGAGGGAGACCTAGTATAGTCCTGGGCACTGAAGTGGAGGGGGAATGTAGAATCATAATGATTATGTGTGCAATTCAATATATAGACTGGATATGAGTTAAATCCCGAGTCAACCATGATCACATAAGATGACAGGCTGACAATTTAATTCTTTATATCCCCCTTTACGTGTGCACAAACAGGAAATGAATTTGCCTCATAAAAATCTTGCAAAGTGCAGGCCCAAGAGATTATTAATTGAAAGCATAAGTTCTGATTTTATAGCTTGAGGTTATGATGAAGCGACAAAAAAATGGTCTGAGAGAGTATTTTCAAAATATGTTTGATTTGATACAATTATATAGCATGTTTAATAATCTCCATCAGTAGAGAAATGACGTGTTTCAAGTTGACAATTCCAGTGAACTAATACGATCGAGAGATGCACTGGGTCTCCTTTTGTGGCACTTGGCAATACTTCCTGCAGTGCTGTGTTACTGCTCTCCATTGTACCATAGAGATATGTGGGGGGGAAAAAATCTTCAAATATTTCAGTCGTGCAGATTTGGCCACAACAATAGATCTGACCCAAATGAAAAGATAAGAGAAGTCCATTTTCTCTGTAAGCTCTGAGCTGAAAAATGGATAATTAGCTGTTTTTACTGACAAAATCAGATCAACTATCAGGGAAATTCAATCAGTTGCTAAGTAGGCAAAAAAAAAAAAAAAACCCAACAATAAACAAAATAACGAACAACAGAAACACAGCCACATCCCCCCCATTTTTTAAATCAATGAAAATATTGATTCAAAGATTGTTTATCAAATAATAGAACTTAAAAAATGCCTGAGTTAGAGAAAGCAGAGTGAAATATTCCCAAATACACTGTAAGCTCACTGCACAGCACATGGCCCTTCTAAATGCCAGCAAAACCTGTCTCTGATTTTTGTAAAGATTTTCTTCTATCATACCCCCAAAGAGACAAATGAGCAGAAACATCATTATTTTAATGATATCTTCTGTCTAGTTTCTTGAAAATTTCATTTGGGGGGAACTCCATATTTGGAATCTTAACTATATCATGACCAAGATATTGCATTATTTCCATTAGTTAAACTGTTAATTTAAAGAAATGATTGAAGATATATGAGTTAGAGAAAGGGGCAACTTGAATTAAGATGTGGGCAATTTTAATCAAGACATGCTATATTCAGTAAACTCTGTAAGATCAGTGAAGGGAGAAAATGTATTAAGGTTAATCAGTTTTGAAGAAATGTAACTAGAAGATAATATGCCCTGCTTTTTTTTTTCACTGTGACAGGTCTAATAAGCACATTCACTGTTCATCTCTATTTCATTGGGCATAAATGCAAATTTCATATTTTCACAGAATAGAGAATTTTATTACATTATATTGATTTAGAAATAATTCATTAACCTCTACTCCTTCTTTTTCTTTACATATCAATCTGTCTCTATTCAAGGCGTTATCTTCATTTTTCAACTGGTTACTGTGAAGTGTCTTATATTGCTGGCTATTAAAAGACTGTCTCTTAGACGTTTGGCTTTGTCAGTCTTGGCACAAAACTGGTACTTTTTTTTTCATACATTTGTGGATATTGATTCAGTGTTCAAGAATGCTTATGCTTATTGCCTTGGAGTTGATCATTTTGATAGTCTCATATAATGCAAAATACTTCTGAATTCTTTTAGGGATCTCCACCAGCTTTTGAAAATGAGATAGTGAGATAGTTTCATACGTTGATTTTTTCCCTTCCCCTTCCAAACTCTGGTATTAATGTAGACAGAATGGGAAAGGGGCTGAATTTTTATATTACATAAGGGACTGTCAACCAGGAAGGGAGTTCTGGGAGAAGGAAGAGAGGGCCATTCCCCCCCTCTCAAGGGACATTTGGCAAAGTCTGGTGACATCTTTGATTATCATGTGGGTGGGTGGGCATCACTATTGGAATCTAAGGGATAGATTCCAGGGATGTGGTTAAACATTGTAAAATGCCCACGATAGTCTCTCATTACAAATAAATGCCTGGTCTAGTGCTGAGGTTGAGAAATCTTGCATCAGATGATATGCATTGAAGTCCTGAGTTTTCAGGTGGTGAAACTGGAAACAGTTTTCCTTTTACCCGAAAAATTGAAAATGACACACCAGATAAACCATCAGAGATACGCAAAAATGTTTAAGTGCAAGGATGTTTATTAAAATTTTTTTATAGTAGTAAGGAGTAGAAAACAACCTGTATGTCTATTGATGCAAGATTTCAGGAACTAATTAGGGTTAATTCGCAAATAAAATATTACGTAGCATAAAACCTTATGTTTTAGATGAATGTTGGGATAACAGAAAAATGTTCAGAATGTATAAAGTAAATGATATTTTACCATGTGTAATATACTGAGTGATCTAACATTAGGAAAAGACATTTATTTATTTATACTCATAAAAAGGCTAAAAGCAAAAGTGTTACTGTGTGGAATTAAGGGTCAAATGATTATTTTTTTAATTAGAAAAATAAGAATACTAGTTTTTAAAGTGTGGCTACCAGTGCTTGTTATGAGGGCTGTCATGAGATTGAAGGTCTTCCCACGTGATTGAAAGTGTGGACTCTGGGGCCAGACAGGTGTGGGTTTGCACCCTTATTCTGCTTTTCACTTGCTGCATGACTTTGGGACTCTATTTTTCATTTGTAAATGTAATACCCCATTGGAATAATGGTTTTGAAGACCACTGTGTGTAAATCACCTGGTCAGTAGTAGCTCTCCTCACTTTATCAACATTAAGACTTTATTCTGAAGATTCCTGAAGGTGTTTCCCTTTGTTTCCCTTTCTGTGGGCTCCTTACAGCAGTGAACTCAGTCTCAGCTCTTAGATGGCCTCAGAAATGCGACTGCTAATTGATGTGTTGTGCATTGGAACTTGTGTGACACAATGTTCCCCACCCCCCACATCCTATCTTGACTCATCGTTTTTAAGCTCAACTCAACTCAACTCAGTTCATTGGTGAATGGGCACTCATCTATTTATATAATAAATACAAATATGTATAAGACAAGATCCTTCTCAGCATAACCTGGTAGGAGGGGCAGATTAATACCTACCAGAAACTCGATACAAGTTTCTAGAAAAGGTACAAACCAGTACTGTAAGTAGACAGATAAGGGAGAGATGGGACCAGTTGTAAATCTGGGAGCATTTACTTGTCATAGCTTTCAAGAATGGGGAGGAGCTAGGGGTGAGAAAGGAGCGTAATCAAGGTGTTCCTTTCATGTGGCATCTCCAGACACTTGGCGAATGTAATGTTTGGACATCTTCAGGAACAGGAAAAGTCCGACATAGCTGGTATACAGTGGATGATAAAAGAAAAGTGAGATTTAGGCTGAAAAAGAAGACTTGGGACAGATGAAAGAGCTCCTTGACTATCATGATAAGGACATTTGGATTTTATTTTTGTGTCGTGGGGACTCAGTGAAAGTTCTTCAAGGAGAAAATCTCTGATTAATGACTGAGCAAGTATTTTTATAAATAATTGGAATTAAGGCATTTTAGACTAAATTATTAAGGTCAAGGACAATATCTTATGCCCTGTTCATGATAAATATTGATGGAAGGTGTTAATGGGAATGACTGATTCCTGAATAAAATTATTATTTCTGTCTTTAAAATGATCAGATAGAATTAATCTGAGGAATTCATCTATGAGACAGCTGAGAAATAAATTAATGTCAATGATTAAATTATTAATTCCACATTTCCCAAGGGAAGAAATATGATTTGGCGACATACTTTTGAGTACATATTTCATGTGGACAATCTGTAGAATTTATAGGTGAGAAGATTGCACTCTTGGCTTATAACATAACATTGTTAGGAAATTCGTTTTCAGAGAGAAGAAAACCCTACTTTAATGGCTGGAAAAATTAGTCTTTATCAATTCCAACTTCAGTGCTTATGTTATTAATTTTAAAGAATGGCCTAAGAAAGCAAATAAAAATGGACTTTGCTTATCTGAGGAAAAATATACTGGACCAGAGGACCTATTCACTTTCTTTTTAGATGATTTTGTGAAATATGTTGGCCCATTACCAAAATACATATTTTAAGAATTATACTTCTTTCTAAGCAGTGGTTTGCAGTCCATTTCCAAGTCCAAGGTGATTTAAATTACATGATTTCTCTGTGCATTTCAAATAAGGTTTTTAATATTTTAGTTTTAAGTAATAAAATGCCATTCAAGTGTGTAATTTATTACTAAACCCATTAATATTTATAGCCAAAAATGATTTTCCTGAATGGCAGAAAAAAATCTCTCAATATCATTTTCATGCCTAGAAAATAAAGCAACAACAATGAAAAATCCTGTGGCAGAAATATATTAAATATATATATATATATATATATATATATATATATTGAAAGCAAGAAATCAATGTTTTGATCAAATCATTTCCTCTAAAATTTCTGCATTCTGAAGTCTTAAGTTTATTGGTAGACCAGTTTTGAGATGTTTATGTGGTTGTGTGGCACTCTGTAAACCTGTTTTTGGAATCTTTTTTTGAAATGAAGAGTTCAAACCCAACGAACACACTATTTACCTATTTAAGTAAGGATTTGTTATGTTCCCTGATAGCAATCAATAATGCATTCATTCCAGAAATATATTTTGAGAGCCTAATATGTGCCAGTCCTGTTCTAGGTATATAAAACACAGCAATGACAAGACAAATGCCCAAGTTCTGTGTTCTTATGCAGCTTACATTTTAAAGGAAATTAGGAAGTATTTCCTTTTGGTTTTAATTGTTATTAATGAATGAAAATTACAGCTCATCTTTTGTGGATGTCATTATTTTTCAAATTCTGTGAACATCTGATATGTTTTGGCTGTATGTCCAGGACTGTACTTGATCATGGAGCCTTTAAAAAGAGAAACACCAGGGTCTAAAAAAGAGAAACACCAGGGTCAAAGACTTTGATGAGTTTTTGATGATCACTTATTTCTACCTTGATTCTTGGGATCTAACCATCTCACACTTGCACGACCACAATAGCCTCACTAGCTGAAGCCCTGTCCACAATTGCGAACTCTTAACAACTCATCCTGAAAACTACTACTGATTTAGTCTCCCTGCAGGCCAGGTCTACCATGCCACTCTCTGCTTGAGAATCTCTAACATTCAATTATTTTCTATGAGATCAAGGCTTAACTCTAAAATCTAGGGTCAGGAAAGCAGAACCACCTTGCATATGACACAAGGAGGCAGTTATCATAGAAATAAGACCTAAGCAGTTGTGGAAGAAGCTGGAGAAGTAAAGATTTGAAAAATGAGTAGGAGCACAAGAGAACCCCTCATCAGCCCTCCTGAAGATGGGTGTGTTTTGCTGAGTGGAACCATGCAGGAGCACTGCTGGAGATGTCTACAGAAGGCTGTGTCTCTGCCTCAGGTGGTGGGTTTGAGGCTGCTGTTGGTTAGCAAATGGGGAGAAGTGCTGGGTGCAGAGAGGAGGAAAGGAAGAACTCAGTGACACCTCACCATCTCCAACCCTAATGACCACCAGAGAGTAAGGGCAACGGCCTCACGTTTGCCTTCCAAATTTCACACACATTTCTCTTTTGACCCACTGTAGCCTTCAACTATAGAAATAAAGGATTCCGGAAGTATAGTTCAATCCTTGCCATGCTGGCATAGTGCAAAGTCATCAGATTTGGCAATGCTTTCTTATAGTCAGTGTTATTTCTTCTAATTTCCCAATCCTAAATGTTTTCCTTCTCTCAATCTGGTTTCCTTGTTTCATTTCATAGTCACCTGACTCATTCTCCTGCTTGACTTTTTATACTGTCTGATATACCTGGGATAATTCATGTACCTTCTCGTTTGTCAGTTGACTTGCTCTTCTATTTAGAGTATTCCTTGAACTCCAAGAGTACAATAACATTTACTTCATTTGGAATTTTGATAGCACCTGTGAATCTAATCCGCATTTGTGTTTGGAAGGTCCTTTTCTACTACTTTGAAATGGTTAAGAGATTTTGAGAAGAAAATGATTAACAATATGAAAAAAAAAATAGCTTTGCCCAGAGAAAAAGTTGATTGACTTTGTTAAGAATGTTGTACTGGCTTACAGAGGACCAGGTAATCTACAAATGGGAGAAGAAAATGTAAGCTGGGTAAAGATATTATATTTTTAAAGTTACTGGGTCTAGACAGGTAGACAAGGAGTAAACATAGAAGGGATGTTCATCAAATTGCAAGGAAAAGAAAAAGGGTGAAAGCTGGGCCTACCAGAAAGAGTTGTGAGAAAAACAGTGATTTGAAAAATTCTGTTTTCGCTTTCCAAAGCATTGACCACATATTGTTATCTGTGAAAACAAAGATAATAAAGAAAGTGGCAGATGGTGATGTGTTGCTTGACTCGTGCCAAGCCCTGTTCTAAGTGCTTTCCATATGTTAACTCACTAATCCTCCCACAGGCCTGAGAGCTAAGTACTGTTATTATCTCCATTTTACAAATAAGGAAACTGTATTACAAAGATGTTAAAGTTTGTTGCCCACCACCGTATCTTAGCTACTAAATAATGGAGGTAGAATTTGAACTTAGTCTGAGTTCAGAATCTTTGCTTTTTACCATTTCACTATGCTGCCCCTACTTGTGGATTTAGTAAAAGTAATTTACATCCCTCCTAACCTAAGGTACCTCAGGAACAGAGAATATTAAAAACCACAGTATTCAATAGCATCAACTCATCAACTTGGAACTCAAAAGAGAGTTTTCTTTTCCTTTCTCCCCTTACAATTTTAATTTTTGTTTTTTGACTTTTAATTTTCAATTCATCAAATAAGAACAGCAGGTTTGGTTCACAGACTGGCTGCATCACTATAACCCGGGAGTTTCTTAGAAATGCCAAATCACAGGTTCCATTCTCCACTGGGTCAGAGTTTGCATTTACCAGGATCACCTGGTGATTTGGATGTACATTAAAGTTTGAGAAAATCTGTTTTGGATGAACTTTTAGGAAAAAGGCTGTCACACACCAAGCCCGGTACATCTTCACAGCACTTTTACCAAAGTCATTTCTATCGCCTACCCAATTCATTGTACTAGCACTGAAACCAAACCTCATAAAATTACCTGAGGAACTTCGAAAACCATACATGTTCTTGCACCTCACTCCAGATCCATTGATTCAGAACTTCTTGGGAAAGGACTGGAGAATTGAAATGTTCAAAAGCTTTATGAATTTTTTAACTTAAGATTTGGACCCTTAGATCTAGACTAATGCCTCTGCACCCTCTCTCTAGAGCATGGAGGAAATGCCTGATGGAGTCCTACTCATTTATCATGGCTCCGTTCAACGCTTGTTGTCCCGCAGGCACTTTGCCCCACTCTTCAGGTGAAATTAATTGTTGAATGTACTCATCCTGTTAAACATACTTCTCTTATTCACCTATCACATCATATTAATCTGTTTACATTTCTATCTCATTACCTGGTTACAATTTCCAATAGGTGCTCCATATGTTTTTATTGAATCAATGAATATACATGGAGCAGACATGTTATAAGCATAGTGCATCTAGTAATTACAGTAATTTTACATCACTGACCATGGACGCTTGGCTTCCTGACTGCCTTCCCTTAGTGTCAGAGATTTCAGGCTCACATCTTCTGGGTTTCTTGTAGAGGAAAGGCCTATCAGGGTAGATCAACCTTTTTCATGACAAATATTCATATGAAATATTCATAATTGAGTATCAGTGACACATAAACACTGAATCATCACTTTAAACAGATTTCATAAATAGTTAATAAATAGTTAGAAACTAGCTGATGCATTTAGCTTGTTCTTAATTTATTTACCAAAAATTAGTAAAGATACGTTTACCTCCTAATTCCCAAAGTGTTTTGGGAATTTTCTAAAGGATTGTTTTAGAATAAAACAATGAGTAGGACTATACTTGGGCCTCCTTTTGTCTTTTCATAAAATTTGGGGTTTTAGAAAACTTCGAAGAGCCACTCAAAGAAAGCGTATTTTCAACTTGCATTTCTAATTCCTACACTCAGACCTTCCCAATGGAGGTCAGAAGCTGAGTTTTCTATGCATACTGGCAGTCTCTTGATTATTTAATTTGTAATTGCTGCAGCTATTTAGCATAACAAAATTACTGAAGCTGTTTGGAACTTAGGCCATGTGGTTATGAGGATGACATCAACAAAAATGAATGAAAATCTCCCTTGCCATGTAAAATACAATTTCCTCCTTCTCTGAAATGTGCTTTGCTATGGGATTATTAGGGAGACATTTTTACCAGCTGGAATCAAATGACCTATCTGCTACCTTGTTTAGATTCTATTCTTCCTAGGGTTCACTTTAATTAACCTTAATTTTAACCCTGCTGTTCCAATTGTAAAACAAAATTAGCAATTTTGGAGAACATGATCAAAGGTATAATTATAAGGCAAATAAATAAACATAATATATTTTCTTTCAAAGATAATCAGAGTAAATATTTCCTCTTCCTTAGGACCAAATATATGGGAGAGGAGGGAGTTTGATTAAGGCAAAACTTTCTAACAACTAAACATAATGACTTTATGACCCTCAACCTTCTTTATAAAAGTGTAAGAGGAAGGTTCCTTCCTTCCTCCCTCCCTCCCTCCCTCCCTTCCTTCCCTTCCTTCCCTCCTTCCCTCCTTCTTTCCTTTCTTCTGTGGAAGGTCACATTCAGAAATGGAGAAGTCCAGAAATGTGGGAAAGTTACAGACGCTCTAGATTTTATAGGATTAAAAATAGAATGAAATAAAGACCTGATGACCGGAAAATATTTTGGAGAGAGAAGTATAGCTCTATTTATCTGTTGTCAAATCAATAGGGTTAAAAAGTAAAAAACTCATCACAATTGTTGATTAGTATAGGTAAATTTTACACCTAGTAAATTGATCAGGAATTTGAATCAACCAAATTTATTTAGCCTTACCTGAAGGAAAGGGCTTAGTTTTTCACAAGCACCATTTAGGTTAGATGCAGAGAATAACGACTTTTTAGTAATTAATAGGCAGCCTCTTTTCTAATTCCCCACAGCAGCTACTTCAAATTTTACTTCTTAAAATCATCAAATTTTTGCCCTTCTTTTCTCTTACTCTGTTTGCTCTTCCCAGATGCTAATGACACTTGTGTTGGTCTGTTTCACCACAAAGTGACTCTCCTGAGCTCGAGGTGCTTCTCTCCAACAGCTGCTGGACATCACTAATTGCTGCTCCCACAAGTGCTGCATTCTCAACAAACCTAAGGAAGAAATAATCTGCCACCCCCGCCCCCACCAATAGGCATTTCCTCTTCTTTTCCTTATTGTGAATACCACAATCCTTCCAGTTCAACTAGGAATTCTGGGAGCCAATCCTCGTTCATCCTTCTTTCTTATTCTTCCTTAGCAAAGGATAACCTAATCACATAGACTTGACCTTCTCTCAGGTACGTTGACTTCATGTCTTCCCTCTATCCTTTGGGCATACCTGTTGAGGCTCTAGGAAAGGTCTTTGTCCTCTTCCATTTCATCTTTGCTGTTGCAGCATCTTCTTCAAAGTGCCCTCATGGATAATTGGCTTTTTTCCCTCTACTCTCTTTTCTACCTTGCTGGCAATGTAGCCTGTTGGTCGTGAATGCAGCCATTTGACTTCCCTTCTAAATACACCCTCTCTAAGGAAACAGGGTAAATTGTGGTCCACAGCATGGTGTGCCATGCCCATCTAGATCTGGTTCCTGCTAAACTCTACCCCAGTTCTTATGCTCCCCACCTCACATTTAAGCCCTGCCATTATTAATTTGAGTTATTGATGATGCTATCATCACCGGGCCTCTGGCCCTTTGTGCTTTCTCTATTTCTGCCCACCATGCCCTCCCATGCCTCCATTTTGCCTTTCCTGCTCAATGGTTAAGTCCCAGCCCATACCACCTCCCCCATGAGGGCTTCCATGACTTCTCCTAGGAGGACATCCTTCTGAAGTGCCAATTTTGTTGAAAACCAAGTCTCGTTGTTTTAAATGCATATTTATTCCATTCCTACTGTGCAAACACTTTTGCTCTGTTCACTGGTGATTCCTCTGTCAGCTTGAAAAATATGATTGGTCTGTGTGTGAGGCAGTCTGTGGCCTCCTTGAGTAGAGTACGATAGCATTGTCTCAGGGCTGCAGTAACAAAAGATTTGCTTTAGCAGCATCTGAGGGACAATGAAAGTTTTTAAGCAAAAAGGAAAAAAAGTAGAAAAAATAACTGGGGCACTGTACTTCTGTTAATTTTAGTATTAATTATTGTAGACTAACAATGTAATAACTTCAAATGAACTAACCCCCCAAATACTTTAATATTACACACTTGTCACTCTAGCATGCAGATTGTATTAAATTGCTTATTTTGCTTCAGTGTATTACTGAGATGTAACTCAGAGGCTTTTTGTTGCGGTTGTTTGTTTCACAGCAATGCTCCATAGAGGTGATATGTAGGTTTGCAGTAGACAGCTAATATCTGCTATAAAGCAATGTGGTTTCCTATGATCTGGAATGTGTTTTACTAAGATGACAATTTTTTTTTTTCCTGTGGAAAAGAAAACCATTTTTGCATTTTTAGGCCCAGCTCTAATTCATGTTGCTGAACCCTTCTCCTACTCTTGTTGATGTCAAATAACTCCAAAGATGGGCAATTGCCACATTCACTCTCCTTTTTGGATACCTTTCTGACTTCATTGAAGAAAAATCAAATCATTTACATTTCTACACAGCACCTGTTGAAGAGACAATCGCTTGCTTTGGAAATATCTTGGAATATTTCTTATAAATGAAATAAGAAAACAGCCAAAAGTGATATTTCACGCTCATATGCTAGAGGCAAATTTCTCTGGCTAGAAAACCAATAGCACATATTTAGTAAGAATATTCATTTCCTTTGCTGCCATAGCAAATTACCACAACCTTGGTGGTGGTTCGAAACAACACAAATTTATTATGTTACCATTTTGGAGGTTGTAAGTCCAAAATCAATATTCTGGAGGCTCTCGGAAAGAATCAGTTCCATGACTTTGTAGGGGAAATGTGTAGGGACTGCAGCTACAGGCTGCCTGCTTTCCTTGACCCAGAAGTCCATTTCTCCATCTTCAAAGTGGGGAGCATACCTTCAAGTCTCTCACTCTCTCTCTGCTTTCATCACCACATCTCCTTCTCCAACTCCAACTCTCCTGTCCCCGTCTCATAAGAACCCTTGTGATCTGATTACTTTGGGCCCACCCCGTAATCCAGGTGGACTCCCTGCCCCCCCACCTCACCCCATCATCTCAAGAGCCTTGTCTTTATCACATCTGCAAAGTCCATTTTGTGATACGTGGTAACATGTTCACAGGCTCTGGGCATTAGGCTGTGGGCATCTCTGGGGGGCCATTAGACATCCTAACACAGTAAATGTTTTATAATAGAGCCTATTTTGTGCTAAAATCCTGAAAATGCTTCAGAGCCAGAAAACCTGACTATAGCTGCTATGAATCAAAATACTGAAACCTACTTAAGAAACGTAAAGAACATTTTTGTCTGTTACCATTTGATTTCTGAAAACCAAATATGGAACTCTTGTGCACTTAATTTATTCAGAGATTGAAAAAAAAAAGAGGGTGGGGAGGGTGGGAATTGGAGAATGAGATTCACAAAGCCAAAAGGTTATCATGGGAGTGGGGTCAAAAATAATTCAGCATTCAGGCTTTGGTAGATGAATGCCTGGAAGCCTAAGATTTTCACTAATTGGTACTGAAATTTACCCAGAAAAAGAAGATGCAGCTATGCAACTAGCTGGGCGAGCAGAAGAAATGTATGTGAATCCTTCAAGTATCAGGTTGACCCCTGCATGCTGGGACCGTGGTGTTTTCCCCTGTTTGACCTACAGGAATTACATACATTTGCAAGCCCTGGAAGCCCAAATTACAATTTTTGTGACCTTTCAGAGAGTCTGTGCTTAATCAACATATGTTCCACTTGGCAATGCTGAACCTGAGCCTTCAAAGAATGGAGCGTTATATGTGTAGAGACTGCAGCTACACATTTTGCACTTTTTTGTATTAGTAAGTTGACATTCGTTGAGCAGCATAGGAAAATACAAATGCTTTTTTTGCACAATCGATCAGCAAGCACAGCCTCTTGGTGAATGGGCAGTTGTGGGAATGTAAGAGGCCATTTACATAGGAATGACAACAACTACAGCTCCAACCCAACGTGCCATCAACACTTGCTTCACTTTCTTATTATAAACTCCAAAGGGCCAAAGTTTAAAAGGAATGAAAAATTATCCAATTCATAATCCAGTCAAAATGAATAGGTTCAAAGTACCTCCCAGTGCATTATGCTCTGTAATGTTCTAAATTTCAAAAGCAAGCATTGGTTATTTTATCCTATAATCTTATGCAAACCTTGAAAAATGAAGGTCTTTTCTCTTATAGAAAATTTGCATCTCATTGTAAAAGTGAACACATCATCCTTGGCTTATTAATTCTTTAAAGTAGCTGGCTTTTTATTTTTTAATGCATGATGTATCGCTACCATTATATAATAAAGGTAAAGCATTGTAATGAAATGGATTCCCACAAGTGTATTTCAGGCATGAATCCTAGAGATATAGGCATTTATGAATATGCAATGTAACCTGAACTTTCATGAAACAGAATAAAATATCATGCAAATTCTTATAGGTGGTATCTGTAAATATTGCTTTCACAATTTGGATTTGAGATGCCGTTTGGGCTTGAACAGAAAAGAGAGTGAGCAAAGGGACACAAACACATTCTAATATATTTAATATTTTAATACATGCAGGGTTTCTTGCCTCATATGGTATTTTTTTTAATTGTTGGAGAGGGTTCCAATTTACTTCTTTCTCAATCAATAATTAATTTCCCCAACATAATTTACTTGAAAAGTCATTTGTTTCTTTCCCTGCTGATTTTGAAATGAAATCTTTCTAATAGTCTAATTTCTGATGTAGTCACAGGTCTGTTTTTGAATTCTGGATTCTTTGTCACTGATTTTTTTCTACTTCTGTGCCAGAAATTATAAAGCAAATATTTTGAATACTGTGGCTTTATTTTATATTTAGTTGTATGATGGGCAGAGAATTCTTCATTAAATGCCTCTAAAGTTTTTCTTTGTCTATTTATTCTTGTGTACTTTCTCCTTTGGGTAAATTTGAGAATCAGCTTGCCAAATTCTATAAATCATGTGTTTAGAAGAGCGCATGTTCTGAATTAATTAATTAATTAGTGCATAATTTGGGAGACTAACAACTTTACATTCGTGAATCTTCCAGTGTAAGAAGAAACCTATTTGATAATTGGCCATTTAGTTTTTATTCTATTTCCTGAGTCAATTTCAGAAAACTATTAAATTATTAAAAGTAAATACTGTAATTAAATAATCATTAATATTAACTGTCTTAGTTTGCTAGGACTGTTGTAACAAAGTACCACAGACTAGTTGGCTTAAACAGCAGGGATTTTCAGAGGCTAGAAATACAATTTCACAGTGTTAGCAAGATCATGCTTTCCCTGAAGTCTAGCATTCTGGGGCTGGTTTGCTGGCCATCCTTAACTCAATCTCTGCTTCCATCCCATCGCCACCAGTCTTCTTTCTTGCTTGGGCAGGCACCGGGAATCAAACCCGGGTTTCCAGCATGGCAGGCAAGAATTCTGCCACTGAGCCGTGGTCACACTGCCCTACCTGTTTTCTTTTGGCCCTCCTGTTACTGTGTCCAAATTTCCTCTGCTTATAAGGACACCAGTTATATTTGGTTCAGGCTCATCTTGATTCAGTTTGGATTCATCTTAACTAACAGCATCTTTGAAGATCCTATTTACAGAGAAATTCACATCCACCGGATCAGGGGTAGGACTTGAACATGTCTTTGCGGGGGGCATTATTCAATCCGTAACAATTAAAATTCTTAGAAAATTGATTATTTCTTTTGGATATTCCATTTTTGCATCTCAGATATTTCAGGATATCTCTCTATACTTTTGAAGCTCATCTTTATTTCCATAATTGTCATCTTTCACCTTCCTAATGTAACTTGTTTATGTAGGGTCTTAACTGTTTTTTTCCTACTAGACCTGATGCTGAGCTATTCAATTTGTTGGCCTTTTGATGACCCATTTTGGTCTTTATTGTCCAAGTTTGCTTTTTTACATTTGTTTCTAGTTGATTACATTTTCCTATTTATTTATTTATTTATTTATTTATTTATTTTTTAGTTAGTTTTGTTGTCCCGTCCTTTGATTTATTGAATATTAAGATTAGTGTGTTTATTTTCTGTCTTTGCTATTTGTAAAGCATATTCTTAAAGCAAATGAACTTTCAACTGATTACTACTAACTGCCTCCCCTCACTGACATATGTATGAATGCTTTCATATTTTCACTTCAATTGTTTCTCATTTCTCTTTTTTGATCTTTAATTTAAATATTACTTAGAACATTGATTTAATTTAAAAAGTCAGAAGCCTCATTTTTGGGAAGAGGGAGGAACTCTCCTTTTTTTGGTTAGATTCTAACTTTTACTCATTTTGTTAAACAAAAAATGGGGCCAGATTTTCACTGCGGGGAATGTACGTAGGAGTGGAACTGCTGGGTTGTAAAATATGCTTAATCAAATTTATAAGATAAAGGGGCCACAGAAATTGAGCTAATGATTCTCTCTCAGAAAATCAAACTTGGAAATGCCAAAGGAAATGTCAGGAGGAAGAGAGAATGTGGAGTAGAGCTCTTTACAGTTAAAAGTGAGGATCAAGGGAGAGCTATAAACAGTCTTAGATCCATGGAAATTTTGGTTTCTATGAGGCCTCACTATGACAACCAAATCTTTATCAAAATGCTTTATTGGTACGGAATTTCTCTTTGGGGTGAGAGAAAAGTTTCCGTAACAGATGGCGGTGATGGTAGGACAAAATTGTGAGCTATTTAGTTGAATGTGGTTAAGATGGGAAATTTTGGGTTGATATATGTTATTTGAATAAAAATTTTAAAAAGCATAGGAGTAAATTCCAATGTAAACTATGGACTATAGTTAATTATATAATTATTATAATATTGTTTCAGCATTTGTAACATAAGTACCACACTAATACAAAGTGTTAATAGACAAAATTATGTATAGGAACTCTGTATTTTCTGCAAAATTTTGAGGGTATTATGGTCAGGTTCATGTGTCAACTTGACCAAGTGGTAGTACCTGTTTGTCTGGTTGGGCAAATGCTGGCCTGTCTGTTGTGATGAGGACATTTCACAGAATTAAATCATGATCACTTCAGCTGCATGCACATTACATGCACATTTGTAATCAGCCAAGGGGAGTGTCTTCTGCAATGAGTGATGCTTAATCTAATCACTGGAAACTTTTTAAGGAGGACTCAGAAGAGACAGGCTCTCCTCCTGCTTTGGCCAGTGAGCCTCTCCTGTGGAGTTCATCCAGACCCTCCATCAGAATCACTGGCTTCACAGACTGCCCTGTGGATTTTGGACTCTGCGTTCCCATGGTTACGTGAGACACTTTCATAATTTTTATATTTGCAAGTGTTTCCTGTTGATTCTGTTTCTCTAGAGAACCCTGACTAATACAGAGGGGGTATTGTTTTTCACTCCCCAAAATACCTAATAAAAACCTTCTGTGTAAAAAAGCGGCTGGGAACCATGAGCATAATGTTAACTGCAGAAGGCAACTGAACTTGGAATGTGCAGCCCTGCATTTGTATGCCTTCTGACAAGAAGCATATCGTGTCCCACCCCAGGCCTCAGTTTCTTCCATAAATGGAGAATGACACCACCAGTCTTGACTCCCTCTGAGAGTTATTTTGAATTTTACATAGTATTAGTAAGAAAATTTAAAAAATCATGTTTATTCAAAGTAAACACTGTTCATGAGGGATAAGAATTCATTGGAAAGGGGCGTTCATCTTACAAAGCCATAGTAGAGTGACAGCCAGGAAACTGTGTCTGAGACCTGACTCTGTTACCAATGAATTTTGTTACCCTGGGTGGCTAATTTGACCTCTCTGAGCCTCAGTGTGCTCACCTGGAAAATGAGAGGTTAGATCACATGCTCTCCAGGGTATTTCCAACTCTGAAATTGTTAGGCTTTATGATTTCCCTGACTCACCCTTCTCAGATTTGACCTTTTTAAACATCAAACTTCAACATCCTCTCAAAAGCCCTTGTCTCCCAGCCTTGTGGAAATTTGCCTTCTTGCTAAGGCATCATCATTTGCCTTTGAACATGAGAATCAGGAGACTAGAATCTTCTTCATGGTGTGTTGCTGCTTACTTGCTGTCTCTTGCTTTTATCATGGAGGATATAATAGATTGGTAAGTAGTTAACGATACAGTACGTAGTCAAAAGGTAGAAGTTTGTATTAGACACAAATGCAGTAATGCTAACTTAGCAAAGAGAAATGACTTTTGAGCTCCCTTGTTTGTGGAAAACTCAACTCGTCCTTTATCAAGATTTGAAAATGTCAGGCTGTTTTGCTTTTCTAGTAGTTCCTAGAATACTGGGGAACATTATGATTAAGGGCCATTTTTTTTTCTTTGGCATTTAGCTTGGATGTTTTCAGTATTTATACTAATGCTGAATTAGATTTCCTCTGAGACAAAAATTGAGGCCCTTCTGAATAAGAGCATATAGATAAGTATAAATGTTTAGACAGATATGAATGGTTTCTGAGATATGTTACATTTTCTAGGATAGATCGCTGTTAGAATGTTAGTTCATGAAACTCTAATAACAGATCCTTCAGGCAGAAATGAATTCAGCTTCACCATGGCAGATAGTAAGACTCAGATACTCATGAGTTAATGCTGTGATGGAATCCTATCACAAACAGAGTTTATGCGCTTTAATATGTACCCTCTTTCAGAGATAAGAAGCCTACCCTGATCTTGCCAAATGTGTAATCTAAAATCTGATAATTTGAAAGCAGGGATGACTTTCTACTTGAGAAGAAGCTCAGAGATGCAGGAGAGAAGTTTAGAGAAGCAGGAGGGTTACGTCAGAGCATGACTCTAGGGGCTTAGAAAAATCACGAGGTCTGTGGAGGCTATTGGCTGGCTGATAGCAGGTACCCAGCAGATCCTTATTAGAAGGTGAGGTTTTTTTTTTTTTTTTTAGGTGCATGGTCTGGGAATCGAACCTGGGTCTCCTACATGTCAGGCGAGCATTCTACCACTGAACCACCTGTACACCTTTCCAGCAGATTCTTTTTAAACGAATGAAGAATAAACAACTTTTCCATACTCTTTCGAAAAAAATGAGAGAGAACATTTTTTAAAATGTTAAGACCAAAGGGTAGGCCAATAGACCAACTATGAGGGAAGCATTATTTGACATTGAAGACAGTCAGTAGGTTCTGAGATATCCCTAAGCTTGGCACCTATGTCTGTGATCATGATGGTTGTTCTGGCTCTTAGATGGTGGGTATTTTCTAAGGCTGTCCTTGCTTCCAAAGGTTCTTGACCTACGCTATTCACCTCTGACTATATGAGATCTTGCCAGCTTTGCTTTACGTTCAAGGAGACCGTGAAGGGACACAGGAACAGCAGGAGGTCACACTCGGACTTCTAATTTCCATATCAAAGGGATTTCTTTCTCTCTTTCTTTTTGCCCCAAACAAGGAAGATGGGGACCCATTGCTAAAACTCGCATGATTTAATATATTCTTTGATTTATACCAAGACCAGTGTAAGATTTCAATACTTGGTTCTCTACTCAAGATGTGGTCTCATTCTTTTCTGGAGTGCACACTGGGGAGAGAGAGTGGGTAAGTCCTGCATAACAGTAGGAAAGGGCTTTCTGCCTTACGCAATATAAACGCAAGCCAAATGTCCATCCGACTCATCATGTCGGATGCACTCCTCATGTGCACTAATTTTGTTTTTGTTTTCCTGGGAAGTAGATGGATGCTCGTTGCAAGGCTAATCTCATTGTCTCGTCACTTAGCTTTCTGATTCGTATCTTTAAAATGGTGTGTGTAGATTAAGGCCTGCATTTTTGTTCTTCCTATGATGAAGGTAACACTGATACCCTGTGTCTAGTTATAAAGAATGGCAAAGCAGTGCGGGCCTGTGTATCTATTCTTCTTTGTGACAACCAGTGATTTATAGCAATTTGCCATGCTGAGCAGATGCTCTATCTAACGAGGTGGTTTTTATTATTTAAGTGAACCATGTTAGATCAAACGCCGAGGAAAGTTTTGAAAACTTTAATTAAATTCTGTAGGATGATTTTTGTTTCAGCTGCTGCTTTACTCAATTGCGTGCCTGCTTTGGGTCATACTGTCAGAGGCCATAAGGCTTGAAATAAATTTTACTGGTGAAATTTATTACTCAAAATATTTCTCTGATACTTTGGAGTGTTCTCCTTTTCTTTCATTTTTTTCTTTCCTCTTTGCTACCACCTTCTCTACAATTTGATTGGTGGTGCATGCACATATGTACGTACATATTTTAGATTTGCAGGCACACTTCCAAAGGGCCCTTGGAGAAAAATCTGTAAACACACTGTCTTGATTTCCATTAAAAACTGAGCAGAGGTAATTACAACAGTGACAGCAGCAAAAGTGCAGTTATATTTATTTTAAAAGGACTAATATGTGGTACTTATACAGGCTATGGAGACAGACAATCCCCCTCAGCATTCATAATCACACTGAGCTCTCGTGGTCCTTCGAGTCGAATGAAATCGTTCACTGATTTGCTTTTCTTTAGTATTAAGTAGTCTTATTTTCATGTCTACAATTTCAGGTTGCATTTTACTAATTGATAAATACGGGGAACAAGTGTTCTATAAACAATTTTCAGGGCCACTTTAGCTGAAGTCACAATGTGACGATGATTATTTTTTCTTCCAAGTGACATGGATGAGTCTGTCAGAGTGAGTGTTTACCAGATAAATGAATGGTTTGAGAATCACCATATGCTTTCTCCTCTTGGTGATGCACAACCCACTGACAAAGGGCCCGCCGGTGTCTCTGTTCAGCCGTGCCTCCCTCTAGTCCCGCTCTACCTGCAGGCCTGTCGCCAAAGCCAGTCCACGCACCACCCTCCTGTCTGCAGACAAACGACTGCGGATGGTACGAGCCTGTTTGGCAATAACTAAATTTGTTCTAGGAGCAACTATTATCCAGAAGGGAAAAACTAACTAATCAGGATATTGTTCTTTTGTCACATTTAGTTACCTGCTAGAAAATGCCCTAATAATTTTCAGTTTGACGAGATCTCAGCGTCGAGTAGAAAAGCTGAGGATTTTTCATCGCATTGACAGGAATCCATTAATAAAACAACAATCTTTTGTGTGTAGTAATCTTTAATCTTATTTTGTCACACACTTCTCAGTAGCATTTCCACTCGTTTTACAGTATAATTTATGGCACTGGAACAACTCTTGCCCTGGAAAAGGTCAGTCTGTCAAGGTTTACTTGTCTTTGAAGAAAAGTAATAGAGCATTATTTATGAACCAAAGAATATACTTCACTACTTTAATCAATCAGGAAGATGCTTGTATTATACTATCTTTTGCCCCGCCCCCTCCAAAAAAAAATAAGCAAAGGATATGCCATTCTTGCTTTCTCTTTTATGTTACAAAAGGCCTCTTACCATTTATGTCGCTTGGCTTTTGTGTTGATGGCACTATGGAAATAACAAGTCTGATGATGTCTGATATATGGGAACAATTTGTAAATTGTGAACCAGGGGTTGATCACTTCTAAAGACTGTAGACTCTCTGGATAGATTAAACAGCCCTTTCCAATATGCTCATCAAGTGAAATTCATCTGACAAAACAGAAGGGGATGTGCAATTAAAAATCTTGAGGATAAAGGAAAACTTGAAGAGGTTCGAAGCTGTCTAAGAGAGTGTTCCGCAAAACAAAAGCAGTTACCATGTTTCTGTACAGAAGATCCCAAAACATAACTGCAGTTGGTCCCCATATGTTTCTGGAAACCATCGCAAGCACAAATTAGAACATGCTGTGTGGGGAAATGAATTGGTAGTTCATTAGAGAAAGCAGTTATGCTTTGAATGAATATCTCTAATAAGGTTTCAATTTAGGTTTAGTAAGGGTATTGGCTATGAATTAAATACCAGTAGATACCAGCACCAACTTATTGAAGTTTAAAAAATATATTAAGACTAATATATATGTATAATAATAAATTGTTTAATACAGATCCGTATGTTTTGAGTAATCTATTTTATAATACATTGGTAAGAAAATGTAAAACTATTTATAAAAATCAAGTGGCAGTGACTCTTTAGAACTCAGTGGACACCCACCTCCCCCCGCAGAATTGGAAAATCACTTATGTGTTTAAGATATTTTGTTTTAAATGTCACATCAACCCAAACATCAAGTACAGTATTGAAGGTATTAGGGCAATTTAGAAGTAAGATAGGGTCAAATAACATGAAATTATTAATTTATTTATTTATGCCCTCTGCCAAAGTTTTGAGGTGGCTCAACTTCAATAAGACTGAACTACCTGGATAAAAACAACTGGTTAGTACAATTGAAACTTTAAAAAATAATCTCTGCCCCTTGATGACAAAAGTAGTTAATTCGGGCAAGCCACTGTGGCTCAGCTGGCAGAGTCAGGCAGAGTTCTTGCCTGCCATCCTGGAGACCCAGGTTTGATTCCCAGTGCCTGCCCATGTAAAAAAAAAAAAAGGTAGTTAGTTCCACTCCCAAACGAGTGACATAATTTTTAAGCATTTAAAAATTTCAGTAGGGGTTAAAAAGAATTGTCTTCATATGCAAATAGATATTTTGAATTCCAGAATGGAGAAAATAAAAGGGATGTTTTATCAAGGCTCCAGGAAGGAAGGGTCTTACTTACATTTAGGCCAGATGTAGAAGTGAAAACGGGAGGAGCAGAAATATAAAAAGGTGAAGGGTATTCTTTAAAGTATGGGGCCAGTCATTTAAAATGCTGTCTGGTTCACCTCCCTATTGTAAACTTCCCCAGTTTCCCAGGAAAATACTTGTGAATGAATGAAGACATGGATAAAGAAATGATAATTGACAATGTCAAAATATAAGGTGGGCCATTGCCAGAATCTGAGAAGACATAGGGCTAAAATGGAATTACAATAAATTATCAAAATATGAAGCCATGCCTGAAACTGAGCATTCCACTTACTGTAAACAGAGCAGAGATATACATTATCCTTCCCAAAGTAGGGATATGCTGCAAACCTTCTCATAGTAAGGATTTACCACAACTGTTTCCCACTGGCTCATGAAGTTCTGGCTAGACCTCTGACACGCATATACAGTTGTTTGCATGCCACTTCCCTTCCTTATCGTCTTCATGTGGAAAAGGTACTTCTTTTTGTTCAATCATTTGGAATCTTGCAACTCATGAAAAAACAGGGATGGAAGGGATTGACAATGGTTCGGTATGCTGGAGGATAACAAGGAAAAGAGGAATGGGATTGGAAGGGAGATAGCAAGAGATTTCAAGGCCAGATATATCATATATCAAACTTTTATTGACGGCATCAGCAAAGAGTGTCAGAGGACCAGGGGGTGGGAGAAGGAGGGATACCATGTCACTCAAGCAAAGCAATCTGGAGTATTGAATTGGTTAAGAGGACAGACTCAAGAGTAGAGAGGAGAGCAGTGCAACTTGGTTCAGTGGCAGAGTTCTCACTTGCCAGGCAGGTGACCCGGGTTTGATTCCTGGAGCCTGCCCATGCCAAGAAAAAAAAAAAAACCCTAGAGAGGATAGTTGAGTCAAACAATGATTCTACAGCTATTTCATCTTTATGCCTCAGCTTGTTCATGTTCATGTATAAAAATGGAAGATAAAGGAAGGAGAACAGAACAGAAAAAGGCAGTTAAGTATGATACTTTTTTTGTTTAGGGGAATTTCTTGGTTACAATAGAAATTCTGCAAGGCAGGGATCTTGTCTTATTTACTAACATTTTCCAGCATCAGGAGTGGTGCCTGATACGTAATAGAAACTCAATAGTTGTTTGTTGCCTGGATAAGGACCAAACATATTATCTTTAAAGTAAACATAAATTGATAATATTTCCCAGTGAAAGACAAAGTTTTAAGCATTGGTTAAAAAAAGAATCTAACTGCTTTAAGAATTGCAGTTAAAATTAAATTAAATTAAATTAAAATAAAATATATACACCATCTTATTATTAGCACCTTGCATTAGTGTGGTATATTTGCTACAATTCATGAAAGAACATTTTTAAGCCTATAAGTTCTCTAATAAAATAAATTAAAATGATTACATTTTAATAGCATATCTTCAAAATGTACATTTTAAATGCTACAAAAATAAGGAAATACCAAAATAAACAAAGTATTAGTATTGTTATTGAAACCTTCACACCATTTTTTTAGCCTTAATGGGTAAGATATAAAGACATAAAAGTAAGAAGATCAAAACTTTGTATGATAAATTAATGGGATTCAATTAATAAAGACAATAAAATTTTACACTATTTTAAAAAGGAATATACATTTTCTTTTCTTCAAAGTGGAATTTTCCCTCAAGATGGTAACATGTAATTAAATCAATGTGATGCTGATATAGGAATAGATATAGTACAGATAGATTATATATTTGGAAATAGAGTATTAAATTTATGATAAAGTTATAATAAACTAAAGAGTAATCAATGCATTCCATAATACTTTTTGCAAAATAGATTCTTTGGGGAAGACGTCAAATTAAGTCTTTGCATTATAATCTATAACCATTGGAATTCAAAAAGGAAACCAAAAGGAAAAAAAAAATTTATTCTCTAAGAAAAGGTCTTGTATGCTTTCAAACAATGAAGAAATTTTACCTAAAAAAGACTGATTAAATTGCTCTTTAAAAAGTCATGGTTGGGTGCTTGCTTCCGCAGCACATATAATAAAACTGGAATGATACAGAGAAGATTAGCATGGCCCCTGCGCGAGGATGACATGCAAATTCGTGAAGGGTTCCATATTTAAAAAAACAAATAAACAAACAAAACTCACGGTTAGGCGGACCACAGTGGCTCAGTGGCAGAGTTCTCGCCTACCATGCCGGAGACCCTGGTTCAATCCCGGTGCCTGCCCATGTGAAAAACAAACCAACAAACGTAAAAACTCATGGTGTCTTGTGTATTGTAAATCACCATAAAAATCTAATAAGTGATTAATTGAATATTTTATTTGCCCCATATATAATCTGTAATATTATGTATACTACATTGTTTTTGTAATATTACAGATATAATTTGTAAATTACATTTATATTCAATTATTTTAAATATAAAGATTTCTTAGGACAAATAAGACAAGTTCTAAATCCTGCTTTTTAAAAATGGGCAAGTTATGAACAACAGACAAAATAGGAAATAGAAATAAGAAAATAAGTATGCAAAACTGTTGAACCTCACAAGATTTTTCAAAGAAATGCAAATAGAAAAAAAAGCTATATTTTTTTACTCATCAAATTAGAAAGAATATCTCTTAAAGTTTAATAATTGATGCTGATGTACACGGAGTGAAACAGTGCTTTTAGGCATTGCTCATAACAACATAAATGAATACATTTCTGGGAAGCAATTGGCATTAGGTTTCAAAAGCCTTTAAGTTCATATCGTTCCACTCTACTTTAATTAGAGCTGCCAACAAATATTTATGAAGTGTGTGCAACATAGAATTTTTAAGTATGAATATTTTATATATTCAGAAAGAAAAGACACTAAAATGAAGGAAAGAGAAAAAAATGATGGACTTAGCAAAAAAGGAGAGTTGTACTGTGCATAGAGTGAATGTTCCATGCTGGGAAGAGAAACTTGAGTTTTCCTAGGACTAGAAATGGGTTGGCCAGGACAGGGCCAAGTCAAAGAAAGAGACATCGCAAACACAATGTATTTAGATTTATCTAGAGTCCAGAGAGAAAGAGCCTTTCAATCCACAGTCCCAAGTGAGGCTAAAGTGATACATAAGCTGTAACTGGTAGTGATATTGATTAGTCATCAGAAGCATAGTCAAGCATAATCAATATCTCGTGAAAAAGGAAGTTGAGGATGAGCTTCTGGGAGTCCCTTCCTGGGGCTTACTATACTTAAATGGACAGTTCTTGGTGATTATTCCCCAACACTTCACATATGAAGTTGTGCCTTGGGAATTATATCTTTGCATGCTAAACTGTAGTAGTAGACACTTTACCCCGAAATTTAGAATTTGAGTTCTTGAGACAGATGAATATAGGTTCAAATCCTGGCTCTGCAACTTAATAACCCTGATATCTTAGGTAATTTATTTGAATGTAAACCCTCAGGAGATAAATATACATTTATATATCTATAAATGCATTTATATGTATGTATGCAATATCTGTATTGTTTCATAGACATTTAATCAACTTAATTAATCAAGACAGTTTTTGTTTCTCTAGAATGAACACACAATTGATACAATACCAGGTACGAATCCTAAAGCTATTATGGCCTCACAGATCTATTTCACCTTTTCCCACTTTCCTCGCCCTCTCCAAGTACTAAAAAAACAGAACAGACAAAAATATTTAGTTTTTTAAAAGACTCGCAGAGAAGACTCAGTATCTCCTCTAATCAGGTCATTCAAGTTTTTAAGATCATTTTCTTAGTTTTATAATTGCTAGCTTTTTATTAGGTGCTTGACATTTTTAAAAAAGCAATTAGTCATTAATTTAGCTTTTGTGAGAATGACAGAAAGTAGATCATTAAACAATGAGGAAAATGAAGCTCAGAGAAGGCAAGTGATTATGAGCTACTTAGGGATAGAATGGATCTTTGAGCTGAGTTGTCATGACTCCAAAGTCTGGTGCACTTTTTGGTGCCACCCTCCCCCTCCATGTACCATCTCGCCCAGGAAGTTTAGACCCATGGTGTCCATGCTGTCACTTTCCCTCTAAAACACCTGGTAGACATGACTAATCAGCGTGGAACTCTGTCTTGCTGCACCAACTCATGGATGCAGAACCCTTCTCCTCACAGACTCCTAGCCAGGCTCTACCAAGTGATGAGAGCTGACATGAAAGTCTAAACTTATTTGCCATCTCTTAGCAGATCATCACTATAAAATCACAACCATCACATAGTTCAAGATGCTTTCTTCATAGGGCATTCACAATCCCTGAGATGTACCGTATGCCTTTTATATGAAATGTAACTGAGAATTCCTATGCTATCCAAACTTAACAAAATGAGAGCTACATTGAAGAGTTCCTAAACTTTCTCATGTTTGATCCCAAATTATTCCTTCTTGCAGATTTATATTAAGCTGTGTGGTTTTCTAAAATTCTATGTTTCTTTTCATGATTGTACAATATCATATCCCAGTACCTAATGGGTTAGGTACAATGACCATCGAAATGATAAAGTACAATTTTAAAAGAATGTGGCATATATGCCTTTTTCTTTCTCAGCTAGAAGGAATTGTTTTAGAACAAAAATGAGAACACATTTTAAAGCTGATAAACTTGGCAGACACAATATTCTGAGGAAAAATAATTAAAACTAGGCAGATTATATGCAGCCAAAATGGTTATATCACTTGTTTATGCACTACAATTGAAATAATGCAGTTCAAAATTCTATTAAAAGTATGATTTCTAATATCAGAGGTGGCATAAATGAAGCTAAATTTTAATTGAGGAAAGAAAATGGAATGACTCTCCTGTCCCGTGTAATTTGTTCGATGCAGAGCTAAATGCATTATCTACAAATGTATAGAAACTGATAGGTTCATCACTCTAGAGCACTAAAATGTTAGTGGATTATCAGAAGAGATTCATTATTACTGCTGACAAATGATGATCCCTCATAGCAAAAAAAAGAGAAGGTGACTGGATTAACGAAGGACTGGTGTTTATTTCGAGGGTGCATTTCACACAGGTTGGAATGTTACAAGCTATACACGTTTGTGGTGGTTGACAGGCATTCGCTGTGTTTGCTGAACATAATGAAGAACTAACCGAAGGTCAAGATTTCACGAAGATTTGAACCTGTCTTGTGTTCTGCTGGGAAATGTCCTGGAAGCGATAATACATCCCTGTTTATTTGTTTAAGTGCAATGCCTGTGAATTTAGAAATTAAACTGTTTGCAAAGATAGGGTGGGGAAGGAAAAAATAATGCCCCTATCAGTGGAGGAGAGGTTTTTTTCTTGTTGCTGACTTTTTAATAATACCATTTTTCATTTTTAACAGAGTCTGTATGCCTATTCTAGGGACTGAAGGGAGCGAAGTCCCCCACCCTTCCAACTAAGGAATCTCCCCTATTTACATGCCTGGGATTTTCAGAAAGAGAGTTAAAAGTCTTTATCACAAGGCTTCTATTTTGACGGGTTGAAGCATTGCTCACTTGAGCAGTTGTGAAGAAACTCCCACTGAAGCTTTGTAGGGAGCATCCCTCTGCTGGGACCGCAGGAAGGATTTAGAGAGGAATTTCTAGCCCGGTTGAAGAACCCCCAAACCTCCCCCCTTTTCTTACTTCTACCCATCGCCATCCTGTGTGTATGTATGCGTGTGCGTGTGTAATGATTATTCATTCATTCATTTACATTATTCAGACATTTAGTGAGTGTTCATTTACAGAGCACTCACTAAATGTTTTCCATGTGCCTGTTGATATGCTGTTGCAGGGAGTACAAGCATGGGGGAGATTTGAAGTCACAGCATGTTTGAAGTCAGTGAAACCTGAATTAAAATTTTTATTATGCCCAGGCATGTGGCCTGAATACTTCTTTGTAAAACAGGAAATAATAACACTTCACTCCTAGAGTTGCCATATGAAATAAAAGATTGCTTTGTGCACAAAACGTATAGCGCTCTGCTTTATAAAAGCTCTCATTAAAGGCTAGGTATAGAATAATAATTAAAATTTTATCAAGTAAAACATCCTCTTTACCTTCTCTTTCCTCATCAATTTCTCTCTCTCTCTCTCTCTACTGCATCATTCCCATTAATATGCAAGCATGTTGCCATTTCACTCATTTAAAAAATTACCCCAACCCACTTTCCCCTCCATTTAGACCTCCAATTACTCTGCTCTTCTTCACAGCAAAACTCCATGAGTTGTCTATCCTTATTCTCTTCAATTTCTCTCCTGCCATTCTCCCTTGAAATCATTCAAATCAGGCCTTCCCCCTCTCCAAACTGCTCTTAGGAAGGCTGGCTGTAGCTTCCATTTTGCTAAACCAGTATTTAGTCCTTTAACTGATACTCAGCATCATCTGACCAAGTTACTGTCTCCCTCCTCTTTGAAACATTTTCTTTAGGAGACTTTCAGGACAAAGTCTTTTAGTTTTCCTCCAGACTCACTGGTGGTTCCTCCCCAGTCTCCTTGGTGGGCTTCTCATGACCCCCCAGTCTCTAGTTTAGAGACTCCCATGCTTGGGCCTCAGATTTTTTTTGTCTCTCGGTATTTGCTCCCTTGGTGTACAAACTAGCTTCATAACTTTATAAACCAATGACTTAAAAATTTATATTTCCAGCCTAGACTCTTCCCTGAATTCCAGCTTGGATAGTTCATTTCTTACTTGATATCTTTCATTGATATCCAACCGACATCATCAAATTAGTGTTTTTGATCTTCCTTCAACCTTGTTCTTCCTACGATCTTTCTGATTATAATAAAAGGCAGCTCCATCCTTCCTGTTGGTCACACCACAAAGTCATCCTTGCCTCTCCTTCCCTTCTCATAGTAGAACTTGCCTCCACTATGTGTCTTGCCATGTGACAGAGGAACCAAGGATCACTGGCAGCCAGTTCCAGAATTACACAGTCTTTAGGGAGAAAGCATCGCCTTGATGATGCCTTGATTTGGACATTTTCTTGGCCTCAAAACTATGAGCAAATAAATTCCCATTGTTTAAGCAGAACCATTTCATAGTATTTGCTTGAAAAGCCTAGGAAATCAAACCAGATTTTGGTACGAGGACTTGGATGTTGTTACTACAAATACCAAAAGTGTGAAAATAGCTTTGGAATAGGGGAATGGGTAGAAGCTGGAAGAATTGTGAGGCACTTGATAGAAAGGCCTAGATTGCTTTGAAGAGACTGTTAGTAGAAATACGGATACTGAAGTTACTTCCAATGAGGCTTTAGAAAGAAGTGATGAATGTTATTGGAAACTGGAGGAAAGGTTATCCTTATCTTAAAGGACAGACAACTTGACAAAATTGAGTTCTGATGTTGGATGGAAGGAAGAACTTGAAAATGATGAAGTTGTATAGTTAGCTGAGGAAAATCCCAAGCTAAATGTGCAAAGTAGAGTCTGGTTTCTTTTTGTTGTTTATAGTAAAATGTGAGTGGAGAGGGATAAGCTGAGAACTCAACTCCTGGGCACAGAGAAACCAGAAATCGATAGTTTGGAAGTTCTAAGCTTCTGGAAAGTGAGTCCACACAGAATAATGCTCCATATGAGAAACTGAATATGCATCCAGTAAGTGATTTCAGTGCAGTTAAGGACTGAAAATGTAGTTATCCAGGAAGAGTCCATGGAAAGTTCTGTTATCTGATAAGTTGGATCCCCATGAACTAATACAAGGCCAAAAAACTTGTGTAATTTGTATGAAAGGAACCACTGGCAGCCTGAACTAAATGGAACAGAGAAGGGAAAATTTGGGGGAAAACTCACTTTGAGAGCCAGAAACATGGAAGCTAAGGTCTGGACTGAAGACGTCTTCTTAGGTTAAAAAGCTGGGCCTATTCACTCACCCTCCAACCCACTCATGTTTGTGAATAGTGTGAGTCTGCCCCAGTGCTTGGAGGGGGCAGGCCTTCTACTCTATTGCTCAGGAAGAGTGCTGCCACCACAGTGCTCTGAGAGGGTGACACCTGTGCTCCAGCATTCAGGAAGAGCTTGGCCCCCATCCAGATGCTTGGAGAGGGTGGTGGCTTCACTTCAGTGTTCAGAGAGAGCATGGATGCTGCACAAGAACTTTGAAAGGGTGGGGCTGCCCCTTCAGGGCTGGAGGACAAAATATCATTCCACAGGTGACACTCATACCTTGAAATGTAATAGAGTATGCCCTGCTAGGTTTTGGAATTGTTTGGGACTTTTGACCCCGATTTTTCTTCCAATTTATCACTATAGGAATGGTAATGTTTATCTTATGCCTGTATATTGGAAGCAAGTAACTCATTCTCTAGGTCTCACAGATCCACAGATAGAGGGGAATTGTGTCCAGGACAGATCATACCTATATCTGATTTTAATGAACCTTTGTACTAAGCATTGTTCCTAAGAAAACTTAAGGCTTTGGGGATATTGTAATGAAGTGAATGTGTTTTTCATATAGAAAAATACATGTCTTTTTGTGGTCCCAAAGGTGGAATGTGGTGGTATGAAACTATGAATACTCCAAAAAAAATTCTTTAATCTAATCCATTCCTGTGGGTGTGAATCCATTGTAAGTAGAACCTTTTGATGTGGCTACTTCAGTTAAAGTGTGGTCCACCTCAATCAGGATGGGTCTTAATCTTATCACTGGAGTCCTTTGTAAGCAAAATGAAATTAGACAAGAGAGGGAAAGCCACAGGAAGCAAGAAGCTGAACCCAGAAGAGAAGAAAAGACCAGGAGGTCCCACCTTGTGCCTTGCCTTGTGACAGAGGAACCAAGGATTACCAGCAGTCAGCCCCAGAATGCCAATCTTCAGGGAGAAAGCATTGCCTTGATACCTTGATTAGGATATTTTCCTATCCTCAAAACCAAGAGTAAGTAGATCCCCATTGTTTAAGCTGAACCATTTCATGATACTTACTTGAGCAGCCTAGTAAACTGAAATAATGCACAAAGACCATTCATTGCTATGGAAGAAAAGTCGGAGTAATAAGAGACGGTTGTTGGAACCAATTGCTACCAAAATATTTTACCTATATAAACTTTACATAAAAATATAACCATCAATGGCCTTTGAAGAGACCCATGCATTTGAGGGACTCAGAACTTCAGCTTTGTTAGCTTTATGGTGACTCTGCCTCTGCCTCGATGCCTAGAACTCTGAAGGACATGTAGAAGGAACCCAATGAGGAGTTGCTGAGTGAAATGTTCATCCTGTGGTTTTTGCCATATAATAGGCAAAATAAATAGGGTTGCCAAATAAATTATGGGCCATTCAGTTAAATTTGGTTTTCAGATAAACAATGAATAATTTTTAGTGTAAGTACGACCATGCAACACTTGCAATATACTTATGCTAACCAGTTTTTAAATATGAAATTCAAATTCTACAGGGCTTTTTAATATCTGAAATTCAAATTCAACTGAGCCTCCTATATTTTTATTTGGTAGGTCTGACAGTCCTAATATTCAATTTTAGAGAAGTCTGTACAAGATCAGGTAGGATAAAAAAGTACAAGTAGTTCAGTGGTTAGAATGCCCACCTTTCATGTGGGAGACCCGGGTTTTATTCTTGGGCCATGCACCAAAAAAAAAAAAAAAGTACCTGTAGCCTCTATTTTTTGTTTTACTCTCAAAGTAATTTTATTTCATACATTTAAATATTTACACGAACTGGAATTTATTTCAATAATCAATAGAAGGTGTGGCTTCCACTGATTTTTAAATTAGTCTGTCTAAACAGTGTTGTTTACTACACTACATGGCCCTTGAGGACAGGTGTATCCTACCTGTTATCAGTAAAGGACCAAGGGAAGGGTGGGAAATACTCATCTGCCTGGGATGCTGAGTGAATTGTCTTCAGTGAATTTATAAACAATGATAAAAGTGACTAAAACTTCAGCTTTTTATTGTCCTCAAGCCCTAGTGATTCTAAAAGATGGCAAGGATAACTATTCCTTGTCTGAGGTGAATTGCTACCCTTCCCTTCCCCTCTCAGTGTCTCTAGACACAGCATCTGTGTTACCGAGTGCAAAGTGATTGTTCTGTAGGTGTTTGGGACCTGAATGGAAGTCTCAGGGAGTATTTGATTTATAGCAGCAACTCATTAGATTCTCTTTCCTTTCCTTTCTCCAAAATTGCTGTTTTTCTTCCAGATCCTCCACTAAATTTCACCAACTGAAGTCATTTTCCAGGGTTCATGTTTTATTCCCCCATCCTACTTTACTATTGCCAGCTTCTCAAACCGCACTCCAGAACTTCGTGTTCACAGTTTTCCCCCAACCCCTAGCTTTGTCAGACATCTGCCCTGGGGAAATAACTCTTGTGTTGTTGTTACCTATGTGCCATCTATTTATTGGCAAGGGGTGTTTAAGCTTGGTGCTGTGCATTCTGTCTAGCTGAGTGTGAGACCTTCAGGATAGTGGATAAAATAAGATTGAGTTTTCATTATGTATCAGGCACTGTTCTAAGCACTTTACAAACAAACAACCAAATCACAACCAAACTGTATGAGATGGCTTTTTTTTTTAAACCAACTTTATTTAGCAGAAAAGGCACTGAAAGGCAAAGTAGCTACTGGAGTTAAGTGATGGAGTCAAGGTTTGAATCCCAGCAAGTCATTTTCAGAGTCTGTGCCTGGAACCAGTCTGTACCTTTACATATCACATCTGATCTCATGCTCAGAAGCCTCTGTGCCAAAAAGTTTTTTTTTTTTTTTACAGATGAGTAGTCTGTGGCACAGAGAGCCAGAGCTATGTGTCCCAATTCACCTGGTTGGGTCAGTGTTGGGGTTGGAGGATAAACCTCGATCCATCTGACATACATCTATGTCATCACCACAGCATCTTGTTCAACTTCTAATTCTGTAGAGTGGCAGGTCATGGCTACAGAGAGTCCTGGGGAGGCATGAATCACAGAGGGGAAACCACAGGAGGAAAGATAGGTGGCCTCAAAGACTTAAGTTCTCTTCCTTTGCAATCATGACCTGGGGCCCAAGGGGTTCTAGGGGTGACCTGGTCTTAATTGCCCAAGGTCCCTCTGTCCATCCCCCTCCTTTGATCACAGTGCAGCCATGTGTGGGGCAGCAAGGCAGAGAGGTCATGCATGACCTTTGGCTTAGAGACTATGATATAGAGTAGCTCCCTCCCTTCCTTTTGAACCATTTTGATTAAAAATATAAAGTCAAAACGAAACCAAGTGTTTTTTCTTTCAGAACATAGTTTGCTTTTATTACCCATTGGGTTGATATTGTGACTTGGCCACAAATATGTTTCTACCTAAGTTCCCTATTTGGTATAAAGAGAGTGTGTTGATAAACAAACAAACATTTTCCTCTTGAATCTTTGTACTTGAATTTCTTGATCCCATTGCTTTGATCACTGGTCCAAATAGACAAATTTTTTAAAACCTTTATCTCTTCCTACGATGTTTGTGTCCCACAGTCTGGTAGCTAAAATGCTGAAAATGAGTGAAACTTCCATTTTATTTGCTATGAGCCATTAGTTTCAGGCTTACTTTACTAACCAAAAATATACAGAATTTTAAAAACCATATTCTATTAAAAATGTTTAATAAACAGGAAAAATACAATGAGAAGGTAACACTCATCAGATATAAACTGCAGCCTCACCTTGTACCCCTTCCGCTTGTTTTTGTGCGTGTGTGTGTCTCCCTCCACATCTGTATTTCTGTATCTGTACATGCACACACACAAAGGTAGATATGTGATTTCCATATCATAGGGGACTTTGTTCACTGTGTTTTTTAGGGGGTGCACGGCTAGGAACTGAACTCCAGTCTCCATCATGGCAGGAGAGAATTCTACCTCTGAACCACCCATGCAACCCTCCTGCTTGCTTATTGACTAACGTTTTTATTTTTCAATAAATTGTCTCTGCATCTGTTAGGCACAACCTTGGAATTTTTTTCTTGCGTTTATGGGAATGCTTGTAAAATGGCTTTGGATGAAAATTCAGGGAGCCAATACTTGAAAACTTTTCTGGGCTTTTTTTCATGTACCATTAGATGGGAGAAGTGCTGAAGAGTTCAAGAATAAAAGTAGGAGTGGGAACGACACAAACAAGAACTATTTTTCATAAAGGGCTTAAGTCTGAGCAAAAAAGGTCTGTTGGTTTATGCTTTTCCTCATTCTTACTACAATCATTGTCTCAGGAATGAATTCATATTCTGCTTCATTTTCGGTTACCTTTATAGTCTTTCTTACAAGAATGAGGAATGAAAATTTTAATGCCTCATATATTCTATGAATTACTGTAGATGACTAGACTGCACTACTTTGATCTTTCCTATATTCTGTGGTTTGATTGGATCGTGATGTGAATGGAAAGCAGCACAAAACAAATCAGTTTCTGAGAGAACGAGTTTAACAAGAAAAGGGGAGAAAGGTACCTCAGTCCACTTCAGAATATTATATATGAGGCAGTGAGAGCCCAGATAACTGCTCCTGTGTACAACTTAAAACAATCACAGGTTTTCTGCTCAACACACATCCCAACTTGAGAATTCATTACAAAAAATGGTTATCAAGCTTTGGAATAAATAACAATGTAACTTCATTTTCGGTTTATGTTTTACTTCTGATGAACCCTAGCCCAGCGCCTTGCCTGTGGAAGGTTTCCATGAATGTGGAATGAACAAATGAATGAATGAACGAATGAATTCTCAGCAGTAATGTGCTAAGATAAATGGGACCTTGCAGATATGTTTTTCTACTCCAATATATGTTTCTCTAATGCAAATGAGCTCATACTCAGTTAGTAAACAGAAAAACTATGTTATTATTATGCAGAAATTGTGTTGGTCCATGAGCAGTTTTTCTGAGCATTTTAATGGCTTGGGTCAACTAAGTAAATGCAGAGAATACCAGAACAGCAGAACACAGCACACTGTGTGCAAATCCCTTTCCCCTCCAGCATTTCCTCTTTGTTCAGTTTACCCCATGCTCTATTTGGAAGGGCATGTTGCACAGTTTCTGTAATGCAGATGCATTTTGCCTGCGCCTCCAAACTAAAAGCCTCAGCTCCTCTGTGTACCCCCTTCTGTAAAGCCATTATTACTTTTTTAAAAGAGTGAAGTCTTAGATTTATTGGAGTATCATTTTAAATTAGGAATTCAACATATTTGTTTTGAAATTAGAATTTAATTAGGAAGATTTTGGTTTTGTTTTGATGCATAGGTTAAAAAATTCCATAGGTTTGAGGGTCTGCTCATTGGCCTTCTTTTCCCCCGAACCCTATTATTTTTAGTATATAATTTTGCAGAATATGAGTCCTTTTCAGGAATATATATATATTTCATTTTAGCAGAGAACCTATATATTGGTTAAAGAAAACCTGAGAGATTTGAGGAAAGGAGTTAATCTGGGTAGAGGTGGGAAAAAATGGTTTGATAAGTCTCTGACTACCTTGGAAAGAAAAATCTTATAGTATCAAAGCTGTAGAGGATTTCAGAGATCCTATATCCCTGTCCTTTCCTTATACATACGAGGAAATTTCACCCAGAAGGAGTAAGAGAATTGCCAAAGATCTTATGCTTATTATTGGCAGACTGAAATCAAAGTCCAAAGCTTGTGAAATCTACACCAGCACTCCTTGCCCTCATGGAAACTGGGTTCCATTTTAGTGCTGCCACATCTCCTGAGTGAGGCTTGCAGCATGTCTTCTCATAGAGAAGGTGAACATTTCTTTCCTTGTCATTGGCTTGCGTTATAAGTAGTCAACCGTGCATTTCATTTTGTGCAAGACATCCCCAATCTGTGCCTTTTGCTCGGGTTGCTAATTATTAACAGTGCCCCTGTCTTCTCAAGAGTGGTCTCATTTCAAAAGATAAATTCTATGGCTAACCTAGATCTGAGGCACTGTCGGAAATCCAGAATCCACAGCTGCCTCTTTTTCCTCTTTGCATATTCAAATCCTACCCATTCTTCAGACTGCTGCATAGTCTTTCCAGGGTTGCACAGCAAGGAGTTACCTTCTATCTCTGAATTCCCCAGTAGTTCATTTATAAGTCTCCAATGGCTGTATCACCTTGAACCTTCTGTTTCACAATTTATTTTATAGTTTCTCATATAGGGTAGGGCTGATGCTTTGAGTAATATGCAGAATTGTCTCTAATGCTTGTGGGATGCTTAGCATCTTGAATTCCAATAGACACCCCCCCCCCCCCAAATAAAGTGACAACTCAATATATCTTCATCTGCTTCCAACCCACCTAACCCTCTGTAAGGGGCAGCACGCATACTCTCCCACACCTGAATTGCAAAAGGCAGTAAAGGCTCAATGAGGCAAGGTCCACGTTTGTATTTGCATCCATCCCTTATACCAAAAGTGATGATGGGAATTTGATAAATGTTAGTAGAAGGACCTAAAAGGGTTTTGGTAGGCATCTCACATAACTTAACATTACTGTCTCAAATGGAGAGAAATTGAGAAAAACGGAAGTGCTGGGTTGAGCTGAGAAGATGGCTAAAACTCCTTAGAAAAAATTGCCTCCCTCTGCACCCTTATATCTTCAGTCGACTAGGCACAAAGGGCTAAGCACCGATGGAAGATGACAGAGTAAATGATCTTCCAGGGCACCCGTCACCCCCACCTCCTACGTTGGAGATGATGAATTAGGTTCAGAGACTCTCATGCCAAGCAGAATGATCATGTTGTTATTACTACCACAGCTACTTTTCCCCCTTCCCCTCTTCTTCCTAATAGGGTTTATGATAGCTTATGTACCCTTAGTGCTTTTTCATCCCGTGCCAGATACTTTTTAAAATATTTTTAACGTGGATTTGTGTAATCAAATACTTACAAGACAACAATAAAGTAGAAGGTGTAGACGTTTTTTAGCTTCTCTTTTCCAGATGTGGAAACTGAGGCACAGAGAAGAAATAGCCTGCCCCAGTTCAGGCAGTAAGTGGTGGAACCAGGTTATGAATCCAGGTGTTCTGACTTCACAGCCAGCACTCTTAGTCACCACAGGAAATGTTATGCTGTACCTGTGGACCTCGTTCATACTTAGACTTAGTATCTGGTCATAATGCTTTGCTAGTTCTGGTTAGTTTTTCAGGATTCCTATGAATCCTTTCGCATATACATCCACAGCATAATCATGGGGGTAACTATATATATTCAGTTCTTCTTTAGGGACTTTTGATGACATTCATTTGTTTTTGTTTGAGCTTAGAGAGGTGAATGTAGTATATGGACACAATACCTGTAAAGGGATATAATAAATGCAGTGCACAGAAAAGCAGTAGGGTGAAGTGGATAAAAAAACATAGACCAATCTCTCCACCCCCAACCCAGTACTGCCTCATTGATGCACCTCCCAGCCAGACCTCTTAGGTTCAAATCCTGACTCTACTTACTAGCTATGTGACATTATGTGAAACCATGCCTCAATTGCCAGATCTCTAAAATGGGAATACTAATAAGTGGTTCAGAGGGCCCCTGTGAGGCTTAAGTGATATACTATCCCTATGCACTTAGAACTGAGCCTGATTTACTAAATGTAGCTCTTATGATGATGATGCTCATGAACTACTTCTAAGAGGTAGCTAAAAACGCAGTTGTCTTCAGTTTTCATTACAGATCAGGAAATCTAAATGCACAGCCACATTGTCTTCCACGTGGATTCTTTTCAAGTGAGGTGGAAAAAGCAAGACCCATGTCCCAGTGATGGACTGGGGCTCTGGGGAACAAATCTGGTCTCCAATTCATGTTAGTGGTCTTGGACTTACCTGTCCTTGGTTGTATTGTTTGAAAACTGAAAGAAGAAAGGAAATTCATGTTTATTGAAATCCTGAAGAGATTGTATGTAAATATTAAACATTTTTATGATGATGGCGAGAGGCAGCAGTGTTTTCTCCTGGATTTTAGTCACCCTATAGATGACTCAACTTCTCCAATGGCCATGCCACCTGGGAAATGAACATCAGTGACACTTTGAAGAATACAATTTTGAGAACAAACATCTCCCCATTACAGACAGAAATGTAAAGTTATTTATTTTCCTCTTGTGACATTCAACTATCAAAGGCAAGAATTCTATTTTATTGGCTTCTTGTAATCAAGATGATGTGACCTTTACAGGATTAATATCTCATTCTTTTGCTAACTAATTTACTCTAATAACACTGGAAGATGCTTTATTGTGTGAAAAACACCTTGGGTTATTGGGATTGGATCTAACAGCTAGAACACAACCATTGCAATTGGATATATAGTAAGAGTGAAATCTTACATAAAAATCGGTAACCATGGGATATGGAGAATTTCTTTTTTTAATACTGGGGTTTTGTTTTCATTAGTTCATTGCTGAAAGAGCTGCTCAGCCTTTGCAGTAAATTTCTGAAGGCCTCCTCTACCTTTACTTAGTTTTTGTCAACTTTACTTACATTATTCTGGTAGTTCTCCATTTTATAGAAAGCCGAATGAGGTGGTCCTCACACAGCCTCACTATTAATTTGGATCTCACTGTAAGAAAACACTCCAAGGACCCAATTCTGTCCTGCCTGCCTCATTAGGCTGGGAGCTCTCCTGAAAGGAACTTTCTTTGGAACCTCCCAATTTCCAGGTTCTAATGAAGTAGCTGCACACAGCAAATATCAATGTTTGGCAAATAGTGATTTTTTTTTTTTTTGCACTTGAAAAATTCAGTATTTACACTTCATAAGACCCGGGTAGGATGAAAGTTTCCCCTCTGCAGTGAGTGGGAAATTCTTTACCGTAACTAGACTATAATTATTGCCAGGGCCCATCTGCTAACTATGCCTTCACTCATTCTTTCAGCAATGTTCAAGGATGTTCAATCTCTTTTGTGGTCTCGTCCTCTGCTCCTTATCTCCAAGTCATAATAATAAGGACAGATTATTGATTGGGCTTTTCATACAAACCAGGCATGGTTCTAAGCGCTCTGGGTATAACAACTCATTTCATCCCCACAGCAACCCTGAAAGGTAGGTCCCATCATTATGTCCATTCTATGATGAGGACAGTGAATAGTGAAACTGGGATTAGTATCCCAAATGGTCTGGATTTAGACCCCACAGGCTTGTTAACCATTAGTCCCGGCAATCTCCTAATGGAGGTCTTGAACCCTCCTCTTCTCTCTCCATATTCTTATGCTTTCAGAGAAAAAGTATTTTTGTTCTGAAAACATAAACAGCGTGTCATATCATTTTCACGTGTAATACTCATAAATGGCTTTCTACCACACTTAGTGTACTAGTTAAGTCCTGTGCCTTGCTGTACAAAGACCCAAATGATCTAGTCCCTGCTGATTGCTCGAGTATCTATTATAAACTTTAATTACATTCTCTCTCCATATTCTGTCTCAGGATTGCAATTATTTCCATTGATTCTAAAAACAACTTCATGCCTATCCTTCCTTAATTTATATCTTCAGTGCTGAAGATCTGTCTTCTCTTCTGAGCACCTACCTTCATTTTGCACTGCATGTTGAGAACTCTGTGTATCTCACAAACAGCCTAAACTTAACACATTTTGAATTTCCCCAGGGCTCTTCCCTCATTGGGCAACCTTCTCTAGCTCAGTAAATGACCCCCTGACCCTACACTGATGCCTAAGTCAGGCCAGCAACCTTTTCCTCACATGTTTCCTTCAAGCCTTCTGCAGGTCCTGTCAATATTTTCTCCAGAAATGTGTTGAACCTCTGTTTATTTACGACCCTGCCTCTGTCCAGAACACCATCAGCTTTTATCTGTGGCCTCCCACTGACTCTCCACGTCCACTCTTGCCTCTCTCCATTCATTTTCTGTATGGGAGAAAACATTTTTTTCTGAAAACATAAACAGTGTCTATATCATTGCCATGCGTAATACTCTTAATTGGCTCTCTACTGCACTTCATGTAGCAGTTAAGTTCTGTGTCGTGCTGTCCAGAGACCTAGATGAGCTGGTCCTCGCTGTTTTCTCTAGTATCGATTATAAATTTTAATT
This sequence comes from Tamandua tetradactyla, assembly GCF_023851605.1. Taxonomy (NCBI): domain Eukaryota; kingdom Metazoa; phylum Chordata; class Mammalia; order Pilosa; family Myrmecophagidae; genus Tamandua; species Tamandua tetradactyla. The sequence continues at coordinate 103,122,275 of NC_135332.1, read as the reverse complement.
ATATTATTTGCCAGTTCATTCTGTTTTCAAAGCCAACTTCATCTCTAGAATGAAAAATTCTTGAGGGCAGAGAAAAAAATCAGTTGTTTAACATTGTATCTCCAGACCTAATGTAGTGTCTGATACATAATAAAAAAAATGATTGACTAAGGAAATTTTTCTATCTCATTATGTCCCAATTGTTTCCACTTGACATAGCACTCAATCTCATTCCACTTCTCTCATTCCTGTCTGCGTATTATTATACTTCCTAATTTATGAAAACATGAGATAGCTATCCTTAATATTTCATACACTTAAACTCTTATTTCTGTCTCCACATCCTTGCTTAGCAACTTGAACAGAGGGACAGTCCTCTTGCTCTCACTGCCAATCTTCTACAGAGCTTTTTTTTTAGTATTTTTGTTTTTTTTATTAGAGTAGTTGTAGGTCGACAGAAAAATCATGCAGAAAATACAGAGTTCCCAAGCAATCCCCCTCAAATATGTAGTTTCCCTATTATTAATACTGCAATAATGTGATGCTTTTTATAATTATTCTAATAACTATAGTACCTTGTTAACAAGAGGGTTCACTGTTTGAGTTATACACGCCTATGTTTTCCTTAAATTTTATTCTATTAACACATTTAAGCCTAAAATTTCTGCTTTTAACTACATTCAAATATATAATTCAATGCTGTTAATTACACTCACAATATTGTCCTGCCATCACATCATCCATTTCCAAAACCTTTTAATCGCTCTAACAGAAACTCCATACCAATTAAGCATTAACTCCCTGTACCATACTCTCCCCTAATCCCTGGTAATCTGTATTCTAGTTTCCAACTTGATGGATTTGCTTATTCTGTTTCATATCAATGAAATTATACGATATTTGTTCTTCTGTGTCTGTCTTATTTCACTTAACATAACTTTTTCAAGGTTCACTAATGCGGTTGCATGTATCAGCGCTTCATTCCTTTTTACAGCCAAATAATATTCCATCATGTGTATATCATATTTTGTTTGTCCATTCAACTATTGATGAACCCTTGGGTTGCTTCTATCTTTTGGCAATTATTAATAAAGTTGCTATGAACGTCTGTGTCCAAACATCTGTTTGACTCCCTGCTTTCAATTCTTTGGGGCATATACCTGGAAGTGGTTTTTGCTGGGTCATATGGCAATTCTATATTTCACTTTCTGAGGAGCTGCCAAACTGTTTTCTACAGTGGCTGCACAGTTTTACATTCCCACCAAAAAAGGAATGAATGTTCCTATTTCTCCACATCCTCTCCAACCCTTACTTTCCTTTTTTTTCCCCTAATAGTTACCATGCCAGTGGGTGTGAAATGGTATCTCTTTGCAGTTTTGATTTGCATTTCTCTGATGGCTAATGATGTTGAACATTTTTTCATGTGCTTTTTTGTCCATTTGTATATCTTCTTTGAAGAGCTGTCTAATCAAGTAACTTGTCCATTTTAAATTGGGTTTTTTGTCTTTCTATGATTGAAACATAGAATTTATTTATATATTCAACTCTTATTGGACATATGATTTCCAAATATTTTCTTCCATTCTGAAGGCTGCCTTTTTTACTTTCACGACTAAATATTTTGATGCATCAAAGTTAATTTTGATGTAGTTCCACTTTCTATTTTTTCTTTTGTTGTTCATGCTTTTGGTGAAAAGTGTAGGAAACCATTGCCAACATGAGGTCCTTAAGGTACTTCTTTACTTTCCCTTCCTTTGAGTCTGAAGAACTTTCTTTAACATTGATTGTAGGGCATGTCTACTGGTGACAAACTTCCTCAGCTTTGGGTAATCCAGGGATGTCTTACTCTCCCCCTCATTTATGAAAGATGTTCTTCCTGGATGTAAAATTCTTGGTGGACTATTGTTTGCTTTAAGTGCTTTAAATATTTTGTCCCACAACCCTCTTGCCTTCGTGGTTTCTGATGAGGAACTGGCACTTCCTATAATTGGAAATCCTTTTTTCATACATGTTGCTTTTTTCTCTTGCAGTGTTTGAAACTCCCTCCTTGTCCTTGGCATTTAATGGTTTGACTACTATGTCAAACTAAGCTTATCCTGTTTGGGGTTGTTGCATTTCTTGAATGTGTATATTCATATCTTTTGTTAAATGTGAGGTGTTTTCTGCCACTGATTTTATTTTTGACATGGGCAGGCTCTGGGAATCAAACCCGGGTCTCTAGCACAGCAGGTGAGAATTCTGCCACTGAGCCACTGGTGCACTGCCCCATGCCATTATTGTATTTAATATTTCTTCCATCCCTTTCTCTTCTCTCTTCTCCTTCTGTCCCTTTCTCTCTTCTTCTTATCCCATAAAGGATATGCTTGATGGTGTTCCATGAGTCTCTTTGGCTCTGTTCACTTTTTCATTCTTTTTTCCTTCTGTTCCTCAGCTTGAATCATTTCATTCTCTTGTCTTCAAGTTCACAGATTCTTTTTTCTGCAAGCTCAAATCTGCTCTTGAAGCCTTCTAAGGAATTTTTAATTTCAGTTATTGTGGTCTTCAACTCCAATATTTAAAATTTCTGTTTACTGAGATTGTCGTATTGTTCATTCACCATTTTCCTGACATCCTTTAGTTATTTCTGTATTTTCTTTCTTTGAGCATATTGATTATAATTTTTTAGAAGTCTTTGTCCAGTATATCCAAATTTGGACTTCTTCATTGATGATTTCTAGATTTTCTTTTGTTCCTTTGGGGTTGGGTCATCTTTTTCTTGGGGTGCATGGTCTGGGACTCGAACACGAGTCTCCTGCATGTAAATAAGCATTCTCCACTGAACCACCCATGCACCTGGTGTTTGGGTCATCTTTTCTGTCTCTCTCTCTATTTTTTTTTTTTTTTTGCCCTGTAATCTTTTGTTGCACATCATACATTTTAATATTTTTATGTGTTAACTCTAGTAATTAGTCCCTGGGATTTTTTTTCTTTAAGTGTGCATCCAGCTAATGATATGACTGAGATTTCCTTGAGTGCTAGGAGCTCACAAGAAACAAACCAATGGTAAAAAACATATTTCACAGACTTTGCACGTTGGCTGTGCCTTGGTGGGTGGTCTCATTCACAGATTTGCTCTCCTATCAAGAAGATCAGCCCAAGATAAAGGTGAAGTGCATGGGTTCTTTCTGTCTTTTCTGAGCCTGCATATTGTCCTGGGCTTGTACTGCCTCATAGTCTTAAGGAGTCCCCCATTTCTAGAAATTCTAATGTTCCCTCTACTCCCTAAGAATAGGCTTCTCCCCACTCCTAAATTCTATACTGTATTTCGTAAAGCAGGTAGCCTTTTGCCCCAGGCCATTTTGACTGAATTGTTTCTTTTACTGCTTTAGTTGTTCACAAACTGCTTCCTGCAGGGCAGGTTCTAGGATGGAGAGCCAGAAATGAGTTTTCTCATTCAGACCTATGTGTTGCCACATGACAGATTTGCACCAACATACAGACAGCTCAGTATGTGTATAGGAGTTACTTTGCCCCCTCTGGAACGGGGCCAGGAACCCATAATGGGAGCACAGGTTGGCTCCACACTGCTCTGGGGAGCTGGTGGGAGAAGGACGATCAAGGGCACCAGGAGATTCTTCTCCTGTTTTCTTGATTTGGCACTTGCTTGGTTACTGCAACACTTTAACTGTTTTCTGGAGTATTGAGGAAGATGGCTCCCAATTTTTGCTAGTTGTTCAAAGATTCAAAGGGAAGAATGTCACCCTAGAATATCTTATACTACCATCCTAGTTGACTGCAAGTCAACTCAATTTTACCTTCCGTGACCATCTCAAGACCTGGCTCCTTCCATCCATCATTCTTTCTTCAACATCTCTTCCTCTCTACTGGCTCCTCTCGTTCTTCCTTCAACATATTTAGGCAACCTCAGCCCTCCAATTGTTTCTTTGGCTAACATCTCATTCCTTGTTGGTTTTTTTGTTGTTGCTGTTGTTGTTGTTTGTTTGTTTGTTTTACTGCCATGTTTTGGTGCACTGTTATACCCATTTCCCCTGATTCTTTAGTGCTTGTTTTTTCCTTACCCCTGGCAAGCTAAATTTTATACTTTTTCTTATATTAAAATTTTCCTGATGTCACCTATGCATTTCCAATTGTCAAATCCAGGTTAATTCACATCATAAAACCCATGTCCACTCTTGACAACATCTTTCTTTTTGAAAGTCTCCTACTCTGCTTCCTAGAATTCTACACTATCCTTCTCTTGTTTCTAGCTCTACGATGAGCAATTTTGCATTTTCTTCATGAGTTTCCTATCATTTTACTGACTATAAGTGTATATTTATTCATTATTAAGTCTTATCCATTGGCTTTTCTCTTTTGACAGCCTTCCAAGAAAACCCATTTATTTTCAGCATACATTAACCTTATCTTCCTTCCAGACCAGTTCCCCACCTGAGTTCCTGCTTTTGTTTATGTTATCAGGATCTCTCTGGGCCCTCAATCACAAGCCTGAAAACCTTCTTAGTCTACTCCATGCTACCATCCTGCTTTCCACTAGGTCCCACACACGACTACATTACTCAGCTCACAGTAGGCATGAAATAAATGGGTGTTGAAGGAACTAAATGAGAATACCACATCTTTTCATTCCTAAATTAGTATAATAAACTTCTAAGCCTCTAAATGGTCTCCATCTTTCCAAATAGTATCCTCTCCAATTTACTCTTCATTCTGCCTTAAAGTATGTTGATCTTCTGTTTGCTTTTCCATTGTCTAGACTAGAGTTGGAGTGACAAGCAGACTTCATATCATTAATCAATCCTATGCAATAGCAGAAGGTACCTAGAGTAAAATACCAAGAAGAATTCTGCGGTTCCATTAAGAATTCAGAGGTCCTATTAATAGGAAAGAGTATGGTGATTGTTTAGTTATACCTGTCAAAGATCTGGGAAGAAGTATAGCAAGTGTGCTATACTCGTGCTAATTTTGTTCATTCCTTGCCTACAAGATAAACACTAACATATGGTTCATGTGTTCCGTTCAATATCATCTCTGTTATTGACATTCCCCAATGTTGTGTTCCAACAAAATTCACTGTTCTTCAAGTAAGTCTCTCAAATTTTCATGCCATGGTTGCTCAAATTTACCCCCAAAATTCCATTCATTAAAATTTCACTTCCTCTTCTTATCCCCTTTCTTGCCTCTCCATTTAAGTCCATCCTTTTCCATAAATTCTTGCCAGAGCATTTTAATTTGGAGCAGTGTTTTCTGAAGCTCTATGATACAGGTTATTGAACAGTTCATTTGGTATTTAAATACATACTGCCTTGGAATATTTTTTGTATTTTTGTTTGAAGTTTCAAGGGCTTCTTGCAGTATCATTTTCCCTTTCTTGTGTTGTATCTTCTTATAATTTTAAATGGAGTATAGTCTTTAATAATAACATTTTCATATGTCTGGCATAACTGAAGATTGTTTATGCATGTCTGCCATGTGTAGAATCTCCTAGGGTAGGAGAATTACTTAAGTAATAAATTACCTTTCACGTAGTAGGTGTTCCTAACATATTACTGGCTTAAATTACAAATGCTAACAGATATATATTGCCTCATCATGTGTTTTACTCCGTGCTCTATATTTTATTTATATTATCTCATTTAGTCCTTATAAAAATCTTATGAAATGTATGTTGTAATACCCAAATTTTACAGAAGCTATGAGGTTTATAAATATTTAAGTTAAGAAACTTGTCCGAGGTAAGTTACACAGCTAGTAACTGCTGGAGACTCGGTTCAAATGAAGGTCAGAAGTACAATGGTGCCAATGGAAAAATTAGATGGAATGGCATGACTAATTCTTAAGTAAAACCATATTACTCATAGGAGCTAACACAGAATGCTACCTTATTTCTGGTAATTGGCTCTTGTAGCAAAATAGCCGAGCTTCTGTGTGTAAGACCAACAAGCTCAAATGTGAATAGAATGAATGTGCTAGCAAAGTAAAGCCACACTTCTGTCATTTAGGTTTAGATCAGGATTTCCACCTCTGGAATGCAAGCTTTGGAGACCAGGGTGCAGACTGGGACTTAAATATTCCAAGAGAATACATTATTCTAAGTGCAAGGAGGACTAAATAGCTCCAGGACCTTGGTACATATAGGCTTAGATGGATATCTGAGGGCTCCCCAGATTAGATTGGACTCATTAGAACACATTCAAGTCAGTTGGAATCCCTGAAAAGACCATAGAGGCTTGGGGGGTGTTCAGAATAGCTCCATTTTCCTAGCTAACCATAGATTTTGTAGGATGACACTGAAAATCTCTAGACCTGCAGAACGAAGATAGTCATGGATAGTACAGGAAGGCCAGTTGTCCAACTCAAGTGGCTGCAGGAAGCCCCTAAATACCCAAGAAAGGTGTAACTTGACTGCAGCCATCATAGTTCCCCACTTGGGGGCGCCAAAATGATGCCTCTGTTTTCTCTTCCTTATTTCTGATGACAAGAGTTATTTTACAATAAGATGAAAAGAATCCTGAATGCAATTATTTCAGTATGAGGATGAGTTGGTAATGGTTTATATTTATCATTCATTCACGCAGTCTGCTTTTAATGCTTGCAGTCTCTATTAATGAACTAGAAATTGACTGCTTCCAAGAAGAGGTAACATTTTTCTGAGGCATAGTACATTGGGCCAGGAGTCAACAGACCCAGGCACGATAACAACTCGAATTAGAAGGGACTTGGGAGGTCATAATCTGACTTCCTACTAATTCACATAAACCCTCTGCAATGCCCCCGACCAGTGAACACCCACCTCCAGTTCAGGGGGACCACTGCATAATTGTGTGGTCAGGAGAGTCACTTAGCAAGTATGTCATAGACTCACAGAATGATTGAGCTGGAAACGACCGTGGAGACTGGCTAGTCAACCCCATCATTCTGAGATGAAGGCCAGCGAGGTTAAGTGACTTACCTCAGAAGGTCAGTGGTGTGGCTGGGACGTAGCATCCTGACTTCCCGGTCAGGAAGGATAACTCCTCCATAATAACTGGTCCATTAGTTAAATGGACGCAGTAGTGACTGTTTCCTAGGATGTGAGAGCTTTAGGAAAAGCAACCGGAAATTGAGATATCATCATTTGAGCTTTCTGATTAATGAATTAAGACAAAATCTAGGGGGAAGAAAGAGAGGAGGAGGTGGCAATGGTGTTGAGGCCAGTTAAAAACTATTTCTAATCATGCAGCATCTTCTGGAATTGAATGGTATTTATGCACAAGAATATGATTTTCTTGAGACTCACTTTCAGGAAACTTGACCTGAATCTTCCATCAGGAAGATTTCTATCTTCCTGGTGGTTTTTAACCTCAGGATTAGAGGAGTTCACCGGCTAATCTAAATTTATTCATTCAGATTTAACTTTTTATTCCATTTCGGCAGGCTTATCTTTAAGAAATAAGTCACTTTAAAAATACATATATCTGTTCTTTATTTGAACAGCTTGATGACTAATTTGAATCACACTTCACTTGTGGGTGCTCAGAAATTGTGATACCTTAGGGAGTTGCCTTAGAAAGATTTTAAAGATGTTTCTAAAAGAAGTTACATCTGAGTTCTTTAAATTACATATGGATTAATCTAGGAAAGGACAATTGCAGCCTTCATTTAAATAGATTTATTCTAATTTCAAATGTGGAAATAAATTTTCCAGAGATAACTTTGTATATGCCTATCCAGATTGTAGCATTTCCCTACTTTCTAATTTAAATGTTTCTGTGTGTGAGTCTTGGCTCTAGAATGGCATATATTAAAAGGCTTAGTCATCATTATTGTAAATATCCCAGAATTGATTCAGAGCTCTTCGGGGCTTTGAAATAAGATCCTTTTCTTCATTTTCATTTCTTGAATTTTCCTGCATCTCTTCCTTAACATTGGTTTGTTACATTCTCTTTCTTTTGTCTTTGTCAACCTTTGTCCAGGACATAAAATTATCTTCCACCATTTAAAAACTTAGCAGTTGCCTTTGAGTTAAAGGGGATATTTTGAGCAGTTGCTACATAGGAAGCAATTTCTATATACCATGTCATTTAATATTTTTAAAACCCTATACGGTAATTATTTTTAGATTTATTTAAATCTTAGAAGGAAAGTTCAAAGTGGTTCAGTATCTTATCCAAGGTCAGAGAAATAGTAAATGGTAGAGCTGAGCTTTCAACCTGGGTCTGTCCTACTCCATGACCTAAGCATGGACTTTTCACCACCTTCTGCCTCGTCTGGGTCCTTGACATAGATCAACAACACAATACTGCTTTGAAAACACTATAAGTAAAGCAAAAAGTATTGATGTTTTCCTCATCTAGGGCCTGTTTGTAGTTTCTTTTACATGAGTCAGCCCCATTTCTTGAATCATCCAAAAGATACTCATTGCTTATTGGCTTCTGTTTTGTTATTACAAAACCATGGTAATTACTAACCATGACAACAGACAAAGCATGTAATCTATCCTATGGTTATCTAAGTTCATTTAAATTAGTGTAAATAAGTAAGAACAAAATAGAGACTCAATCTGTAGGCATGTTTAGCTTCGAGCACTGGCTCAGAGATGCACATCTAACCAAGCTAACTATCTTGTCTTCTTACTTCAAGCAAAAACTGAGGCCCAGGGAAAAGTTCCAGATGTCCCAGCACACGGCGACTGTCATCACCAGAAGCTTATTTTAGAACAATAATTCTATGCATATATCCCATTGTTAATAGCCCTACCATCATCCTTTCAGTTTATGTTATGACACACACTGGGTTCATTGTGTAACTGTACAACTGTATACTTGTATCATTCATGCATTCATTCATTCAGCACAGGTTCTTCATGCCTAGAGCTAACTTTGAATCCTGGTTCTGCTACTCATTAACTGTGCAACTTAAGTACATTACACAGTCACTTTCTCACCTGTACAATGTGAAATATAACAATGTCTGAAATCAGTTAGCACTACTCCTGGTATATAATTAATTCTAATCATCATGATTTTATGTCTCTGTCTAGTCTAGAACAGAAGCATACCGAGAGTAGGGAACCTATATCAAGCACCACTTGACAGCCCTTGATGACGCTGAGGCTTTGAATGGTGCATGGTCTTTGCAGTGATGGGGAATCCCAAGCCCAGCTGATTCTAAAATCCAACTCTGTGCAACCCATAGTGAATATCTATCAACCCTAATTAGTTCATTGAGAAATATGTAATAATTTGTTTAATTCTGTCCAATAGAGGTAGCTTCTTTATGCAAACCAAGTATACTATCTTCTCTTTCTTAAAAGCAAATGTGGAAATTTTCTAAAAATTAGTGATACAAAGGAGTATCTCAGTAGAATGACTTCCAGACAGCTTTATTCTTTAAAAAGGTAAAAGAAAAAGGAAATTTCCCATTTGAAAGGAAAGGTCCCATTGCTAGGTCTGATAGCTAACCTAACTTTGAGGGAGAAAGAGCCTCAGCCTTGCCTCCCCATCTGGACTTGGTTAGAAGACAAAATGCAATAAAAAATAAAATAAGTGGACAAGGCATTTTAAGTTGAAATCCACTATTATATATTTTTAATGCTGTGTTGAGTAAAAAGGACAGGGACTTGCATTGTGGAAGTTATTGCAAATAAAGAAGAGTTATTCTGATCATCTGGGAGTTGAAGTAGGTGAGCGGATTTTGAGTCCCCTCCTCTGCACACAGTCAGTGGCTTACCTCCCACCGCCCAGCTGATGGGAACAAAGGTGCTGCCTAACAAACAAAGAAAGATACCCCACCACAAGTTCCCCAACATCCAGCACATGGGCCGGCTACCTCTGCCTGTGGATATCCTGGCTGAGCTTGTTTTCATGCAGACATCAGACACTATAAATTATATATGCTCTTTCAGTATTTTCCCATCAATCATTGGGGTAGCTATCAGGCTGTTTCATTTCCTACTGTACAATACAGCAGACATTTTCTCTACCTTGCATATAACTATATCGGAAGGAGGGCATTTTCTAAAGAAAGCATATCGAAATCTTTGGTTTTTTTAAAGAGATTTCACTGAAGTCAAAAGAAGGAAAATTGGTAGGCTTTCCTTTTGCTTGTTTTAATGGGAAAAAAAAATGCTCAATCCAGTTTTAAAGATTTATAAACAGCTCAGCTAATAGGAATGGGATGGGCAAAAAAAAAAAAAAAAATAGAGCTAAGTTCTGACCTTTAGTAGAAGCCTATGCATCAGAAAATGATTCAGAAGAGCTCTTTGATCTTTTTTTTTCTCCACTACAACAAAGTACAGCCCTGTTTGTCAGCCCATCTGTATTTTTCCTTCATCTAATAAACTGGCTAGGCCAGAGCTGCAAAGGAACATTACAATACTGACAATGTTGCTGGAAAGCCATGTGCTTTAGAATGAATTAACTTTTGCTGTACTGCTGAACATATGAAGAAAAATTGGCTGTGCAGGAAAAATAATTCACTTTAACCCATTTTTTACCACTGGGGCTCAATGCAGGAATAAAAAAGCTAGTGCATTTGTATCCCAAAAGCATCCTGTCTTGGTATATCATTAAGATATAATACATCTCCCAAACTTTAGGAAATACCTGGTAATTTTTGGACTGAGTGAATGGAATTGCAGGTAAAATTGTTGTCAAATAGGCAAGTTATTGGGGCAATGTGAAGGTTAATATATCAGTAAAAGTGCAAAAAATAATGCCAAAGTAGCTTTATGACATTATTTATTGTATCTGGTGTTCATATGTAGGAGTCATAACAGTACATGATTCCACTAGATTCTCAGATCACTAGTTGAGGATAGATTGCATTCTTATAATAATTTTCTGTCCTACATTTCTCAGAATATCTAAGTAGAACATGCTAGAATTGGCTCATGCGCTGTCTTTCTTTTTCCCTTGTTTCTACTTTTGTTTCCTTAACAAAGTTATTGTGTGATGTTTTATTAACAAATATACATATATTTCCATATATGATATAATATGCGCTGTCTTTCTTTTTCCCTTGTTTCTACTTTTGTTTCCTTAACAAAGTTATTGTGTGATGTTTTATTAACAAATATACATATATTTCCATATATGATATAATATACTAATTAATAAGAAATAACATCATAAATAATATAAAAACAAAAATATCATCCTAACTTCTGGTTGCTGTACTGAGCACTTTGAATGTCTCCTCTTGTGCCATTCAGATTAACTACTGATGTTCTAGCTCTAGATGTGGAACAGGAGCACGTTTCTTTCTCCCTCAGTGAGTGGGCCTTTATGCCGAGATTGAATAGTATGAGTAATACGCGCTTAAAGCGTAATGCCCAGTTCTGTCCTCCTGAGACCAGAAAGGAGGAGGGGTGGAAGCAGAGAATCACTTGAAGAACAGGTGAGTACAGGGTTGGAGTTTCCCACCATTACGAATACACACTCAGGGAAATGCTGCAGTTTGGGCCACGAATAGGCCCTGAAAGAAAAATAGGTCCTCCCTCACCCAGGTGAGGGAGGAGAGAGAACACTTCCATGTTGGGGTCTCAGCAGGTACCAGGGTAGCAGTGTGGACCAGGGACAAATAGGATGCTTGTGGTTGCCCTCAGGGTAGAGAGAGTAGAAAGGGGAGAGAGAACATCCTTTTATGGGTTTAGAGACCAGGGCTTCCAGGTATCCAGGCCCAGGATGCACCATACCAATAGCCTCCAAGCTTTTGGAAATGTGCGACTTAAAGCACATCACATGCTTACCTTTCAATTGTGGGGTTTACATGATGGTTGAGTTACATCATTTGACTTTATATCTAAGAAATTAGTAAGTTCAACTAATTTATGGATGAGTGAAGAAAGAAAGGCTCATTATGTTAGTCCTGGCCCTAAAAGGGACTTACTTAGGAACACTCCTTCCCCAATCAGAACTCTAAAAATGCAGATTATCTGCATTTCCTCCCAAGACTGCCCTGGTCTAGTAGGATAAGAAGGGTGACAAATTATTGTAAAACTCTTATTTCAAGGCCTGACTCTTACCAGTTGGTCCTTCATCCCAGAAATCCCTCCCTCTTCATAAAGTCGCTCCCTAAGTCTGAAGATCTTTCAATTCCCACTTGGATTCCTTGGTTGTTGCCAAGAGAATTCACACAGTTTGAAGAATCCACATTTCCCTGCTAAAGTTCTTTTGTCTTTTTGTTATGGGTTGCCTATGTCACTGCTTCAGTGATTGGGAGCCCTACCAGCCCTACTGCCTCATGTGCCCCTGAGCTCTGAGCCAGGCACTTGGGTTGAAGCTGAGCTGAGTTACTAGGTTGTCCAAATACAGTCCAGCCCCAGAGCTCTCTTCCCCTTTTCCCTCTTCCACTGCCCTCCTGATCTCAACTTTCTCCTTTGGTCTTCCTATCCTTGTCTCTAAACCTTCCCCCAATGACTGGCAGCATTAGTCAAATTACTCTCTTTAGATTTCCCAAAGGCAATTGAAATGAACATTCATCATTTAAAACATGGAGGAAATTAAGAAATTAGTGTTTTCAAGAACAAAAAGAGGAAATTAATCTGCATGGTCTGAAAGGATCTCAAACCATATCGTGGGGATCTGAGGCTCTGTTTCATGGAAGAGAATATTGTATAGAAAACACTTTGTGGAAATAATGGAAGAAATCAAAGTTTCCAATTGCTTTAAGATGAGGAAATCAGCATCTCATGCTTTTTTATAGTTGTAGGCTGCTTTGGTTACCCTGGAAGTGCTTTGCACTCAAATCCATGCCCCTCATTGCTAGCTATTTAAGCTTTCAAAGCTTCAGTATTTTGTTTGTTTCTTAATCTGAAAATGGGATTGGTGTTTCTTCCAGAAGTTTGAAGATTAATGAGAAGATACATGCAAACTTTATAACAGCACCTAGCCCATGGTAGATAACCAAGAAACGTTCCCAGGTCTTAGCTCCTTGTTAGTATGGATTCTCTGTTCAGATTCATCAGCCCCCATTCTGAAAGCCACTGATTCAAAATGTCTCTGAGCTAACACTCTTTATTATGGCTAGAGCTCTTTTTTAGTAGGAAATCAGATAACTCTTCCTCTACAATTTCTGTTTTATCACATGGAAAAGCAGCATTGAAGGAAGTCACTTTTAAGTTTCTTAGGTTCAGTGAAAAATTAGTTGTTGCCCTACAAAGCACTAATGAGCTTCATATCACACCAAAAGCTTGAAATGATTTAAAAAGGAAACCAAATGGAAAGCATGTGTGTCTTGAAATTTTGTGCATTTTTCTGACTGCCACTTGAAATTCTACTAGGATTGTGTTATGAAAAGTGGTTTACCATTAAAGAGGGAAGGGTTTTCATAATTATACCAAGTGTTTTAAAAGACCCAGTTAGGTCATCACTCAAGATCTCAACTATTTGAAGAACACTGACTGGTGTTCCTTTGAAGCTTCCATGTTATATTGAATGGGAAAAAAGGTCTTAAATTTAAAAGCTTTAGTGTTTACAAGAAAAAAAAATGAAAGATTGTCTGTCTCTTCAACTTTTCTGAGCTTTATCCAAGATCATAGATAATCCTTCAATTCACTCCCTCTTCATTAGTCCCTCAAGAACTGAAGAAAATATTATTTAATACTTTTACTTTATATTTGTAGTGGAACATTAGATAGAGTTAGACAGGAGTTTTAAGATCGTCTGATCAAATGATCCCACTTTACAGATGATAAAGCTGAGGCTCAGTGAGTTGGCATAACCTGCCTAAGGTGCCCAGTAGGAGGGCCATGCTTGAATTCACCTCTCAGCTTCACCTAATTGTACACATTTCCCACCCTGTCATCTATACTGCTGTGTCACATAAAATATTTCCTTACCTTGTTCTAGCAATTGCACTTCCTTCCATTATTTCCACAAAATTTTTTTCAGTACAGACTTTCTCTGACAGATATCAGAGTGTCAAATTCCCAACAGTTCAGTTCGAAAGACTTTTAGATAAGTTGATTTCCATTTTTTGTTCTTCAAAATATTACTGTCATAATTTCCTCTCACTTTAAATGATTGATGTTCATTTCACTTGACATTGAGGAATCTGGAGAGCATCTTTTGTCTAATGCTATTGAATAAGGACCTTTCTTTAAGTGTTGTCACATTGTACTGTGGAGGATTCCTAAATTGTAGTTTCTATACATCAGATACTCCAAGTAAATGTCTACTAATGGGATGTTCTTAATTTGATCTATTCTGAGCTATTACATTTTCTTCACATAAATAAATTAAATCAACTGGGGATTGGGTAGAGGGTGTAAACTCACTTAGCAAATTATTGCTAAGTGAAATATTAAACTATTGTATTATTCCAAAGGAATCTTCATTGCCCAAGTCATAGAGATTTGAGAATGAAAAGCATGGTACGTCTTTGCAAAGTCCTTTTTTTTTTTTCGAATTGGGTAGCTGATGTAGTTTCTAGGGTCTCAATGATCATCATTTCATTTTTTACATTATGACTACAAGTTGGTGCACAATTTCATTCCGATTCTTAGGTTATTCTAGTAGGTCAATGAAAACTTGCAATTAGGCAGCTATGAGATTCTAAAGCAGTTTACAAATAAGCAGTGTTTTTGTTTGTTTGTTCTACCAAGCAAGCACAACTAATAACTGCATATAATTAAATCTGATTTTCATTAGGTCATTTCTTAACTGATAATTCTGCCATTCCATCAACTACATTTTTTTTCTCAAGATTAAAAAAAGGGCAGTTGTAGAAGGATGCATACATATGGGTGACACTGGAATAATACGGCTACTTTGGTAAATAATGTCTCCTGGTTTGGTCCTATTTCAGAGGTTGTATCTCCAACTCTAAAATTTATTTATTCTTTAATTCTACAAATGTCTACAGTACATGTGTAGCTTGTTATTTGACCAATACATCAAAATAAATACTATATTCAAAACCAATTTTTTTTACTTTCTAAATAATTTTTTTCTTTATTAAGATAAATTATTATTTATCTTAATAACCCAGTGTTTTTCCTAAACTCATAACGTTGAACTGTTGAAGTCATGACTATTTCAGGGATAGAAAATGATCTAAACCTGCAGATTCTATGGTCAAATTCATTGATTTTGAATCTGGATGCTGCAGATGACTAACATGGAAAATATAAAGAGTATAGCAATGTTTGGTGGGTACATACTGTTTTTGAGGGTACCGTGTTGCCCATGCTATACTGTGAATGCCATAAGGACAATGAGTTTAATATTTGTGTATTATTATAGGACCAGCATCTGGCACTATGTTGTGCACATGAAAGAAGATCACTTATGAATAAGTAAATGAGTGAAAATGTGGTTGAACATCAAAGTCTAAAATTCAAAGCAGAAATCAAAATTTCCATGTACTCTTCTGTCACCCGCTGGATCATCTCTCTAGATTACCAAGAACACTACATTTAATGACACCTTAGCTTTAAAAGTCATTCTGAAATACTGATCATATGTAGGTAAGATATTTCTAAAAGATTTCATTTGCAAGCTTAACTTTGGATACTGGCAGATCTGATTGCCAAAAGTAATAAAATTATAACAGGGATTTGTTTTCACAAGGGAAATAGTTACTTTCGTTAACAGAAATTACTAGCAGTTGAAAACAGAATTCAATTTGATCAAGAATAGTGTTTAATTTTCTAATTACATCAATGATAACATTTATTTACTTTGAATCTAAAAAAGGCATCTGCATACCTTAGAGTGTGAGGTGGTTGGAAAGAAAAGCAAATGAATAAGAGCTTATTATTCACGTATATAAGATTTTCTAAATGTCACCATCTGAATGTAATATCATACAAGTAGAAAAGATAGAAGTTAACCACAAAATGCATATACCATTCCTTTCTTAATTTTTGAAAAATACCTAAAAATTCAAACACCAGTTAAGTTCTGAGTAAGTAAAAACTTTTCATCTTCTTAATTCAGGTTATTGTCATTTAAATTAAATGTTTAATCTAACAGATATTTTTTAATTGTTTCCTATGGACAAGGCAGTATACTAGAAGCTAATCATGAAATAATTATTTCTAGTAGCAGAGGAAAAAGAAAACCAATCAACTTACTATATAATTCTTTAGTTATAATAATATAGGTTATGATGTACACAAACTATGTGAGTATACAACAATGGACATTACCAAATATGGGAGATGGAGTCTAGAAATGGAATGGCATCATCAAACCTCCATTTGCTTTTTTGTTTTTTGTCATTCTTTCAGTAGTAATTACCTGATTTTTTATATCTAAATATATTTATATGTAAGTAGATGGGTATATACACACACACACACACAAACATACACAGAAAAATAGAGAATGTAAAACCCACAGCAATTATCAACAAATAATTCGGAAAAGATAAGCTCATATCTACATGGTATTATTAGTCCATAATGATGGTTCTGATTTCAGTACTAGAGTCCAGCAATGAGCAAACATATATTCAGCTAACTCACATCAATTGATTTGCTATATGCCAGGCATTGTGAAACAAGAAAAAATTAAAGATTTTTCCCTCAAGTCACTCATGGGATAGTGGGAGAAAAAATACATGTATGCACCAAATGAACACATACTACTCAAAGTCATATGGAAGATGCAAATTGCCTGTTAAGCTGGTTCAAATAGGGTGTGGGTCTTTGATATGAGATATTGACTTAGAGAAATGTAAAGGCTGTGGGGAGTTCCCCTTTAGTCAGGAGTCCTCCACTCTAGGTGTGGCGACCACCCCCCACACGGAAAGTACAATCTTGCATTTCATATCTCAGAAGGCTGAGATATGAACATATGTCATATCACATGTCAAACATATGTCCGTGGATAAAGTGTCCTAATTCTTACTGAGTACAGATGAGAAGGACAAGTTTCAACTCATAGGTGCATCTGACAGGTTTTCAGGGCTGAACTGGGGCTCCTGCCTCCTGCTCCCCACAGCTGCACAGGTTCCTCTTGGGTGGTATCCATGAAAGCTGCCTTACTTGCTGTGATTGCTGCTTTTCGTAGTGGTTTTGGTGTCTGGGAATTATGCATCTTACTCGATTTATTAAACAGCCACTTGAAACAATGAACTGTAGAATTCTAAAATGCTGATTGGAAGTAGAGTACCTCTGAATTTTCACAGTGGAGACTGACTGGACTTAGTGGCTGTATTGTGGTTTGTTTTGGTTTTTGATCACCACCTCATAATCCTCATAAACAAAATGCGTTGGACTTTGCAAGCAGAATTTGCTATTAAAAATAGGTTAGACTTGGGGTGAAGGACACAGATAACAAGAGTGGGTAACCTCACTTAGCAGTTCCATTTTCTTTAATCTTTCTATTGATTTTGTTAGATTGTTCTCATGGATTCACATTTAACCTAGACCTTAGTTTGCCATCTGTGATAAAAATTCTCTCTATTACCCTCATTGTCTCATTTCTTAATATATTGTGAAAATATACCTAGAAAGTATAAATCACTGATTTTTTCATGGTTAGAGATTTGTACTTTAATAAATCATGTGCTATTCTTTATGATTTTTAATTGTCCTATTTGAACTTTTTGAACAATTATCCTTCTGTCTCAAAGTATTCCAACCAATGAGGGGAAATATGATTAGTTGTGTGGTTTTACTTTAGATAACTTTGTTTTAAGAGATACTGTGTTGGTTTTCTTCTTTGTTGGGCCAGATGACAAATTGTTAACCCAACATTTTTTCTGTAATACTCATCAAACCATGCAATGAACCTGAAGCCCAACTTCAGTTATAGAGTGCAAATCTTTGTTGCAAATTATTTTTACCTGTAAATATTTCTTGCGTTTCAGGAACAATTTTAAGCAAAGTTCCCACATTGTAAGACTTGGAAACTTTGCTTTAAAAGATTCACATAGAAGTTACTGGAGTGTTGATTTATGCTGGGATATGAGAACGAGGTCTGATATAGCGCAAAGAATCACTGACATTCTTGTTAAACACACACCCTTCTTATATTCATTCCAGATTTTCTGAATCAGAATCTCTCAATGAGTACATGGGAATTTGTACAGTGTTATGTACACTCTTGATCCAGCTTCCCCTAAGGGTGACAACTCCTATGGCTATAGTCCACAAAACCAGATTATTGACATTAGTTCCTGACTGTTAAGTAGGCTACAGATTGCATTCAGTTTTAACCATTTTTTTTAAATGACAGCCGTTGTTGATTTAAAAAAAAAAAGGAGATATTACAGTTTGCAAATATCCCCTTCATGCATGCAGTTTTCCCTATTATTAGCACTTTGTACCTTTGCTACAACTGATGAAAAATGTTATTATAATTGTACTAAGTATAGTCTATAGTTTACCCTAGGGTTCATTCTTTGCATTATGCAATTCTATGGGTTGTTTTCAAATTTTTATTTTGATAGCTTATATACATCCTAAAATTTCCCATTTTATCGACTTTTAATTATAAATTCAGTGGTAATATTTACATTCACAATGTGTGCCAACATCACTACCATCCATCACCAAAACTTTTTCAGCACTCCAAAGAGAAACTCTGGACCAGTTAAGCATTAACTCTCCATTACCTCTTCTCAGTCCCTGGTAACCTGTTTTCCATTCTAAATATTTCATATAAATGAGATCATACAATACTTGTCCTTTTGTGTCTGCCTTCCTTATTTCACTCAATGTGATGTCTTCAAGGTTCATCCAGGTTGAGGTATGCATCAGAACTTCATTCCCTTTTGTGCCTGAATAATATTCCATTGTGTGAATATACCACTTTTTGTTTATCCATTTGTCTATCTGGTGATGGACACTTGGGCTGGGTCTACCTTTTGGCAATTGATTTTTCACCATTTTTTTTAACCTGAATTCATTTGTGGATTTGTGTGTTTCTAGTTCTATGCAGTTTTGGAATTTTGTACATTTGATATGCCCTCCAGGTGACTTATAATCAGGCAAGGTGGATAAACACTGATATAAAGCAGTTATTCACAAACAGAATCAAAGAATCATTTGGTGTCTTTTTTAAGGTATAACTTCCCAGGTTCTGATCTAGGAGGCAGATCACTCCAGCTGATTCCGATGCTATTGTTCTCCAAACCAAACTACCGGGAACCAAGTTCTCCTGTTCAGCAGGTGAAACTTGACATTTGTGGAGGACAATCATGGAGAGGAAGCAGGCAGTGACAACGGAATGTGGTTCATTGTTTGAGGAGATTTGATTTCTGGGACTGGTTTTTTATAACTACCTATGTCAAGGGATATAATGTGGCTTACCATTTTAGTGTTCAATTTTCTCTTTTGTAAAATGAAATGGGTGGGTATTAGCAGATTCCATGCAAAAAAAAAATGAAATAAGTGGATTGTACAATCTCTTATATAGCTCAAAGCTGTAAAACTTAATTTCTTGCTTGTAATTCTAGGATTCTCTAGATTTGACAAAATTCTAATCTATTTTCTCCCAGGGCATGATGTAAGATTTAGACATTTAATGAAAGTTGGTCTGATTGATGTGAAGAGACCAACTTGATTTCATAAATCTAATGACATTATTGATTATATTCATGTTGTTGATCTTTTTCAATCCCCAGGAAGTAAGAGACATCCATAAATAGAAAAAAAGCAAAAAATGAATTAACCATTTAATAATACCCATATTCCACAAATATTTCATGAAGATAACTTGCTTTGAGTAAGTTTTTCCAATCAAATTTAGCACCAGTGAATTTCTGTTTTAGTAAATGGTAAATTAAATTTTGATAAACATCTTTTTACTCTTCAGTTCAATATACATTTTTAAAATGATTTATCTATCTTCCCACTTATTTTGTTACACTTCTGATCTAATTGTTATGGATCACATTTTGTAAGCTGTAAAATGGCATCTCAATCATTCAGGCTGGTCAAACAATTTAGGATGAGTTTTCTGAAAGCAGTTTTCCACATAGATAGAATTAGACCAACAGCTGGAACCACTTCTACTAAGCAGAAATGTAATAGTTTATTTAGTTTTGCATGTTTTTATTGTATCCATTCACAGCTGAAGTCATTTGGCACAATTTAAGTTATTTTGAAATGAAGACCAGTCCTGTCTCTATAACTTTTGCCAGAGACAATGATGAAAACACAGTGTACACACAAAACCACAAAATACATGAGTCCCTAGCATCTCTCTAAATACTAGTGAAAGTCGAGATGGCGGCTACCAAATTGAACCTCATGGTTGAGTTTTATATTCTCCCCAGACTTGATGACTTTGGCCCTGTTAAGTATTTCCAACCCCAATTTTGAGTTTTCAAAAAAGCATTTTGTCCAGATTTCTGGCCTGTTGAAAGGAAAAAATCACCATAGGTACGCACGACTAAAGAGACGGCTTTGTCAATTTCTAGTGGTTGGGTGTAGTCATAAATTCTCATAATTTAAATACTTTCCATTCTAAGTTATTTTATTTTTTTTTTTTTAAAGGAAAGACAGAGAGAAGGAAGGAAGGATAGAAGGAAGGAAGGAAGGAAGAAAGGGAAACATTTTTAAACATTTTCTTGTTTTTATTGTATTCTGTTTCTCCGTTTTTGTTACATGGGGTGGGGCCGGGAATCGAACCGAGGTCCTCCGGCATAGCAGGCAAGCACTTTGCCCGCTGAGCCACCGCGGCCCGCCCCTAAGTTATTTTTTGATTGATGAAATTTCTTCCCCCAATTATTGCATATTCAATCATTATAGTTGAAAATTTTATTTGCTTATTATGGCATGACAGTCTTAAATACTGTAAATGGGGAGCCAAAACACCTAGATTCCAGGTCCAGTGCTGCTTACATCAAGGCCATTATCTTAAGCAAGAGGCTGGAGCTTTCAGTCTTAGTTTTCTTATTTGCAGTTTTGGAAAAAATACAACTATATCTGTTCTAACAATTCCATTGGGCTATATAATAGGATTGTACATATAAAGGTAATTTCTAATTACAAATTTTCAAAATCATTTTTGTCAGGACTATAATAAGTAATAGGATTAAGAGTACAATATTAAGGATGTTTAACTGCTTATAGTTTCTGTATCACTAGTATGCATTTTAAAAGGTATAACTGTTTTGAAAATAATGTTTTATTGAATATATGCCAAATATAATACTTGACAGGGTATATAGCAATGTATATGGAATTATGTCTGGAAGGAAAGAGAACAGTAATTATCTGTAAGGTGTGGGAGGGGGACCCTTTACTTAAAAAAAATTAATATCCTTGTTTTAGAATGGTTTTAGATTTACAGAAAAATTGAAGTTAGTACAGAGAGTTTCCATATAACCCCCTATAATTAATAAAACATTATATTATTATGGTATAGTGTCATAATGGATTAATGAATATTGATAATTATTGGCTAAAGTCCATACTTTATTTAGATTTCCTTTGTTTTGCCTAATGCCCTTTTTCTGTACCAGGATTCCATTCAGGATGCCACACTATGTTTAATTAGCATGTCTCCTTAGGTTGATAGTTTCTCAGGTTTTCCTTGGTTTTGATGGCTGGGAAGTTTTGAGGTATACTGCTTAGGAATTTTGTAGACTGTCCAAAATTATAGGGATTCATCTGATGTTTTTCTAATCATCTGATGATTAGACTAGGATTATGGGTTTTTGGCATGGAGGAAAAGGGCCATTCTTCTCACATTTTATCATCATATCATATAACCAATATGAATTATCACAGGTGATGTTAACCTTTATTACCTGGCTGACGTAGTTAGTATTTGCTAGATTTTTCAATGGTAAAGTTACGCTTTGCTCCTTTCCATACTGTGCTCTTTGGAAGGAAAGCATTATCTGCAGCCCAAATTTAAGGAGTAGGGAGTTATATTCCATCTCCTTGGCAGAGGGTTATGCATATAATTATTACAATTCTTCTGCATGGGAATTTGTCCATTCTCTACATTTATTTATGTGTTTAAGTATTTGTTTCTATTGGTATGGACTCATGGATATACATTTTATGCCTTATGTATTAGTCCAATACTACCTAATTTATTTTGTTACTCAACTTGTTCTAGCATGTCCATTGGGGGCTCTTTCAGTTGGCTCCTGTGTCCCTTTGACATATGCTCATAATTGTGCATGTGTGTGTGTGTTGATGGCTTCCTTACTTTCTGGCAATACGAGTGCTCCAGGATCATCTTGTGTATCTCTTGCCTCAGCCCTAGCATCAGCATTTTTTCCAGGGAGCCCTCATTTCATTTGCTAGAGAATGGTATAAGAAACCAAGATCTGGTACTAGGTGTGCTCATTGCTATCGGGGTGTTGTCATTTCTAGGCCATCCTAGGTGAGAGACCAAGGAGCTATATATTTATATACTCACCTAACCCATGTTTATACACTATCAATGTGTAACTCTCTGTTATATTAAGCTAAACATGGTTTTGTACTGATATCTCCAATGCTAATCCATCGCTACATTTTAGTTTTCACTTCTTCCTGTCTGTAAACTCCCACTCCAACAGTGAAAAATCTGGTCCTTACCATTCACTGTTGATTTTCTTGATTGCTTGCTTGCATTACATGTGTAGTGGTTTCAGAATTGATAACCTGTACCCATATTGGAAATAACTTTATCAGCTGTAGTACAGTGTTTATGTATACTTCTTTTGATTTTAGTCTTATTGACTCCACTCATTTTCAAAGTTACTTGGGTCAGCTTTCCACAAATTTCAGTAAGGTTGTCTTAAACATTTATAATAAAGTTAGATTACTTTGTTACCATCTCAATTCCCTCCTGGTATCCCATGACTTCCTAAAATTTTTTTTTTTAATTTGCGTGAACTCTTTGTGTTGTAAAGTTCCATGGGTTTTGACAAAGCATAGTGCCATGAATCCGCTAATACAGTATCAGGCAGAATAGTTTCACAGCCTTAAAAAGTCCCCTCATGCTTCACTTAATAGCCAGATACCCCCACTTTGAAACCCTGGCAATCAGTGATCTAGTTATAATCTCTATAGTTTTGAATATTCCAGACTTTCATAAAATTGTAATAAATAGTATGCTGCATTTTCAGACTGGTTTCATCCACTTAGAAGTATGTATGCATTTAAGATTCAAATGTGTTTTTGTTGCTTCTTAGCTCATTCCTTTTTTTTTTAATCACTAAACAATGTTCTGTTGTATGTATGTACCACAGCTTCCTTATCCATCCACCTACTGAAGAACATCTTGGTGGTTTCCAGTATTTGGTCATTATGAATAAAACTAAATTAAGCATTCACATGCAGGTTTTTATGGTGACATAAGTTTTCAAGCCAGTTGGGTAAATATTTTGTAGTGTAACTGCTGGATCATATGTTAAAACTATGTTTAGATTTATAAGAAATGGCCAACCTGTCTTCCAAAATGATTGTGCCATTTTACATTCCCACCATCAATAATGAGAATTCCTGTTGCTACATATCCACTCCAGCATTTGACATTGCCAGTTTTAAGAATGTTATCCTTTCTAGCAGGTGTGTGGTGGTATCTCACTGTTGTGATTTCCATTTCACTAGTGACAAATTATATGGAGTATCTTTTAATATGCTTGTTACATATTCTTCTAGAAGTTTAATAGTTTTGAATTTTACATTAAGGCCTATGATCTATTTTGAGTTCATTTTAGTAAAATGGTTTAAGGTCAGTGTCTATCTTCATTTTTAAGCCAATTGTTGGTCACTTGTTCTAGTACCATTTATTGAAAAGAATATTATTTCTATACTCAATTGTTTTTGTGCCTTTTTCAAAGATCAGTTTACAATATTTGCATAGGTCTATTTCTAGGGTCCTTATTCTGTTACATTAATATATGTATATTCTTTCACCAATACCATGCTGTCTTGATTACTATAATTTTATGAGTTTTGAAACTGGGTAAATGAATCCTCCAGCTTTGTTCTTTTCTTCGGTATTCTGCTAGGTATTCTAAATCTTTTATGCTTTCGGTCTTTATTTTAGAATTACATTGTCAATTTCTACCAAATAGTTTGCTGGGATTTTGATTGGGATGGCATTGGGTTTATTGATTGAATTGGGAATAAGTGACATCTTAACAATTTTGAGTTTTCCTGTCCATGCACACAGATATATAATATAACCATTCATTAAGGTATGCTTTGATTTCTTTAATCAAAGTTTTATAGTTTCCATATGTGGATCATATAGTAATTTGGTAGATTTATAACTGAGCTTTTAATTTTGGAGGATGCTATTTAAAACTATGATTTACATTTAATTAAATTTCATGTTCCAACTGTACATTGCTGTATATATGGAAATATTTGACTTTTTCATATAAATCTTGTATCCTGCAACCTTGCTATACTTGCTTTTAGTTCTAGGAATTTTGTTTTGTTTTAGATTCCTTGGGATTTTCTATATAGACAATCATGACATCTATGATTAAAGACAATTTCTATTGACCTACCTTCAATTTCACTGCTCCTTTATCAGCTATGTTGAGTCTACTGAAATGCCCATAAAGACATTCTTCATTTCTGTTAGTGTTTTTGTTTTCCAGCATTTCCTTTGTATTCATTCTCAGAGTCTCCACGTCTCTTCTTAAATTACCTACCTGTTCTTGCATGTTGACTACTTTTTCCATTAGTGCCCTTAACATAGGAATTATAGTTATTTTAAATTCCCTTTTTTAATTCTAACATCTGTGCCTTATCCAAGTCTGAGGTGGATGGTGGCTTTGCCTCTTCAGACTCTGTTTTTGTTTGTTTATTTGCTTGTTTTGGTTTTTGCCTTTTGACGTGTGTTATAATTTTTTGTTGGAAGCCAGATGTATTGTATTGGATAATAGGAATTAAGTTAGATAGGTCCTTAACAGTGAGGATCTGTGTTAATTGGGCTAGGAGTTGAGCCATGTTTAATAATTGGCAATAGCTGTAGGTGCCAGAGACTTCAAACTCCTGTCATGTCCTTGTTTATGTCTCTCTTCTTGACTATGGGTTTTCGTAAGAATTCGTCCTCAGAGAAGGGATGTGTATTCCAGCCTCTTAGTTATATTCCACTAGGAACCCAGTTGATTGGTGGTAAGTTGTGGGGGAGGGAGAGCTTGCCTACGATCTTCTGAATAAAACTCAGTCCTTTAGGGGGGCTTTGTCTTGGAGATATGGACTGCACAAGTCTTTCTCCTGTGGCACAGCTTCTTTCCCCCGTGTCTACATGCTGCATTTGCTACAGTTACCAATCCATTTCCTGGAAGCCTTGCCCTTTGTTGACTAGATTCTTTCTTCCCAAGGCTGGAGTTGGAGGAATGCCTTTCCTTCAGCCAGGACAAGACCCTGACACAGTCCTTTCCACCGTAAAGGAGGCCTTCATATGGAGAAAGCTCTGGGCATGTTTCAGTGTGGTTACTCTTCCTCTCCTCCTGCCAGAGTCACAGCGGAAGTGATCTCTCTCACATCTCCACTGTGAGAATCTAGTAGGATTCCTATTGGTAAGGTGCATGAAAGTGTGGGGTCTCCACTGAGAGTACAGTCCCCAGGAGTTTCTCATTCTCATGCCAGTCTACACTCAGCCTCCAGCAATTCCTCAAAATCACCATGAGTGTTTCTAGCAGCTTATGGCTTGGATGGCTTCTGCTCCAAGGCAAAATCTGTGTTTCTCTGGATGCCTCTGTCTTTCCAGATGAGTGGTGGTTTGCAGTGTGATCTCAGTCTTCTGATGGGTCCAAGAAATTGCAGCAGTTTTCAATTTGCTCAGCTTTTTCTTTTTTGTAGGAATTAGAGTGACGATTTCCAAGTTGTTTCCATGTCAGAGCTGAAACCAGAAATTTGAATCTTAATGTTTTGCTTTGTACTATTCTGTACAATTATTTTTTTACAATAAGAATATATTAATGTTATCACTAAATAAACTTTTCAATATATTGCTCCTTTCACTAGTTTATGGGGTAGTGGGCTGGTTGAAATCATTCTGAAGCAGAAAGCTTTTAAGGAGTTCATGCAAGGGCCAGGAATGAAGAAGGTTGAATTTAAATCACCAAGTTTTTAAATTCTTTGATTCCCTCACACATATTTAGACAAGAATAAAAAATACAAATCCACACATATAAAAATACGTATACATATATTTATGCATATGCATATATACCTGAAGAGAAGGATAGTGTATGGCTTTAGATTGTGGACTTTGGGGGCATAATACTGATATCTGAGACCTTAGAAAAATTACTTTAGCCTTTGTGATATGTTTCCTCATCTGTGAAAGAACATTAACATATTTGGTAGTGTTGGCACAAGCAAAATATCCAGAATATTATTCTTATTATTATTATAAACAATAAATACAAAGCTGGCCAACTCCAAATACCAATTTTCCCAGAGAACAGTAATATGAAGAGCCATTTACTGAATGCTTACAAAATACCAAGGGCTGTACTAGAGTCTTGACATATATTAATTTAACCCACACCACTACACTATAAAAAACATATTTCAAAAAAATCTTTTTGGACTTGAATAAAACTAGGACTCACAAAGGATAAGGCACTGGCCTTAGGTTGCATAGTCAGGATGTAAGAGAGTAGATTTGATTCTAATCTTCTGAGTCTCAAATCAGTTCTTTTTTTTTTTTTTAACATTATTATTGTGAAATATAACATATATATAAAAGAGCAATAAACTTTAAAGTACATTTTAACAAGTACTTTTAGAACAAATTTCAAAATATGGTATGGGTTACACTTCCACCATTTCAGGTGTTTCCTTCTAGTTTCTCTAAGACACTGGAGACTAAAAAGAAATATCAATGTAATGAGTCAATAGGCATACTCATTTGCTAAATCCTATCTTCTTTTTGATCCTTTTCCCACCCTTTAGAGGCATTTGGCAATTCAAATCCATTCTTTATCTGCTGTGTCATGTGCTTCTCAGAAACGTCAGATCATCTCTAATCCTAGCAGAGGTTCTAGGGAGAGTCTCTAAGGTTCCAATGGGTACATTCTGTTGGTTAATGTTAAGTCTTGCTGCCAAAATTAAAACTCAACCCACTTTGACTCTTCTCTAAACCCCCAATTTGAATCCTTGTAAAATAGATCAGAAACAAGTTTTATCTCTTTCAGGTACTTGTGCAAATGATTTCTGGATTTCTTTTGTCTCCTGATTCTACAAACATAGGTATCCATTTTCCTGACTTAGCCAGCACTCATTCAAATGCTTTGGTGATAATGTAGTGATGAAGATTTTGAAGTCAAACTCCCTGGGGTCTGTTCATTTTTTTTTTTTCCTATACCACAGGAAATCATGATGCCTATATCTTAGGGTGCTGGTGAGGACTAAAGTAAGCGTTGAAAGTCTTGTAAGTCTTTTTTAAAGGACTTATTAGCTTCTAGCCATATGTGCCTTTTGATCATCTGAAAGGGGTCTTGGTCTGTCTGGAGATGAGCTACATGCACGAAAGGCACACAAAGATTGAGAAGTCTCAGTACCAAAAATAAAATATAAAAAAGCTCACTAATAAGATTTTACTTTTAATGTTGATTGCGTATGGAAATGATAACACTTTGGAAATACTGGGTTAAGTAAAATTTGCTATTCAAATGAATTTTACATGTTTCTGTTTATTTTTTTAATGTGGCTACTTGAAAATTTAAATTATATATGTGTCTTGAATTTGTGCCTCACATTATATTTTTATCAGATAGAATGCTGATCAAGTTCCTAATAGCCACTCCAAATACATTATTAGTACTTTTATATTATTATTTTATTTTATTATGTTCTGCAGAGAGTATGTTATGGTCATTATGCCTTACTGGTTAGCTTGAAATTGAGTATATTAGTAGTTGAAAGCATTTATTTAACTCCCAAACTATCATCCATTGTCCAGCACAAGCTACTGTTCTTACTAAGGGAAAAATTAAACATGTCAATCAAAAATGTTTTTCTTATTTACTTTCAGTTTGTTCTAGAAGTTTATCAGACTGTATTGATGCTCTTGGGAGATATTTTATCCCTGGTGATTGATATTATGCAAGTAAGAGCTAGACACCTAAAGCATGACATTTGGATTCTATCTTAATGACATTTCTACAGGATAGCAAGATTATTGGAGCCTGACCTGTTCTCTTCAATGTGAAGCTGAGTTAGCAACCGAGGGCTTCTTTGCCAAAAGTCATAAAATAGACTAATGAAACATGATAGTTTTAATTGGTAAATTGTGAAACATTATATATTTAGGTTTAAAACATTATTTTGGAAAGAGTCCATCCACATCAGTTTGCTAGAATAACAATAATTAATTTTATGAGTTTAATGGAAAACTACTGTTATTTATGAAACACTTAAGTAGTGATTTCCTCATTCCTCATGATAGTAATTTGCAAATACCTGGGAAACCTCTTTTAATTATCAAAAGTTCACTAGTTCTTCTATCTGGAACTGCACTAGACCCATGTTCTGCTTTTTGGTCAACTCTGTCCTTATCCCACCAGTGTCCTTGGATTCCAGCACATACCAAAGCTCTCTTCACTATGTGCCATCCACACTTTTAGGACTGGGACTGCTTTTTCACCCAGTTTTTCTTACTGCAATCACTCCTGGCAAAAGTTGGTGAAGATCTATGCTATCAGTTGCTCTCAGTATAAATGATTCCACTTATTTGCATAGGAAATACTGAAAATGTGCTATTGTTAAAAATGCTGTCTGTGTCCTAATCAAAAGCTATAGCTAAATGCACCAACAAATGTGAAAAGGAATTTTTTTTTAATCTTTAACATATTGACATGATAAGTATTTTTATGCATAAGCTTATTAGAATTAATTTCCTAGAGAAAACTTGACACTTTGGGGTGGGTGAAGAAGCTTTAGTACTTGTTTACCAAATTCCTTTTATTCATTCAATTTAAGTACCCTATTATAAATAAACCCAATTTGAAATAACCAATATGCTTTCTTTAAATATTGAATAGCCAGGGCTCAAACTACTATCCAATAAAGACATAATTATATTTATGCAATAATAGGACTCTGGGGTTACTGCATTTTATTGATGTTACTGGTTAGTTAAAATTCTGGAATGATATAAAGCCATAAACCAATTACTAATTTCAGACTTTGGGGGGCATCCAGAATAAACACATAAATATTTTCTAATTGGGAATTTTCAATTGCGTATTTAGAAAATACGTGCCATTTATTGTACAGAAAAATCCTGTACAGCAATACTATTATGGAATACAGCTAGCTAAGGATTGGATAATGTTAAGAACTAATAGAAAGTAAAGGTCACATGGATAGTTGTTTGGTAGAGAAAGATTCTAATATTAAATACTTTTTAAATTTAGTATGTATATGGTGGCTTGAATTTACCATTGGTCTTCTAGTAGACAGTAAATTATCCTGGTGGTTTTAGTAATTTTACTGATGTGGCAAAATTCACTTTTTAAAAGTGGTAACACATAAAACTGTCTTAAACTAGAAGGAATCTGTCTTTCATCCCGTGAAATAAATATTAATTGAAATAATTTTAAAAGTTAAATTATTTTTCATCATTGAAAGTCTCTTTCTATTTGTGTCTTAGAGCGTGCTGCATTACAGCAGATTGAAGTTGGAATCTCTCTGATCCCAGGAGAAAAATTGCTGCCAGACAGCGCTCTGTGGTATGGTTTCAGATATTGAGCTTGACGGTCTTTTCTTCAGATCAGATGGTGGAGCATAACTTGCTTAGGGCTTTGGATTTATTAAGTTCTTTGTCTAGCACTGAAACTCATGCCAACTACCAAGCTAGAGGAGGAAATGCCCAACCTTGTAGACTACTCCTACTTCTCTCCTCGCTCTCATTTCCCTTGTTTGAATCTTCCCAGCTCTCCTTGTGTACATGTTATTACCTTCCTGGCTATGTCTTTGATTGTCTCTGACTCCAATCTTCCGGGCTGTAATAATGCATCAGTAACCAGAGCTAACACTTCTAGAGCATCTACCACATACTAACCACTTCCCATGAATGTCAGTGAACCCTCAAATCAGCTTGTGATGAGTGCTTCAGGCGACATGTACAAACAAGGAACCAGAGGCTTCCAGAGATTAAGAAAACTCACCTAAGGACTCACACCATCAAATAGTAGAAACCATACACAGTCTGAGTCCAGACCCACATTCTTCACACCAAAATCCATGTTGTCCAGGCAGTGTCCCATCACCTGTTCTGGCAATGCACCTTCTAGTTTGAAGAACCCATCCATGATTTTTACCCTGGACATACTCCAACTCCCATCTTTCCTGACTCTCCAGGACAGTGATCTTATCCAGTTCACCTAGACTGAATGGGGTAGGGTGAGGCAGAGGGAGAGTACTGGCCTCTCACTTTAAGTGATACTTCATATATATTTTCAGTTTGACACATAGAGGGAGTTTGTGAGACTGTTAGGAGAATAATGGCTGATGCCTGGAGGTATTCATGTGTACATTTTATGCCAGGCAATCTGATTATCGTGGGAATATTTACTGAGTCACAACAAAGCACCAGTTCCATAGTGGGGATAAACCAATATATAAAGTATAACTCTGTTCTAACATAATTTATTGTCTAAAACAGATAATAGCTAAATACCATTTAGTAGAATGTTTTAGCACAGGAGGAGCATGGTAGTATGGTACTTAGCATACCTTGTTAGTTTCATCAACTCTTGTCCCAAGCTTAACATCTGAGTGGTTTGGATCAAGAAGGTGACTAATGTTGTTTTGCATCCCACATACTCTTTCTCTCTACTAGTAAAGTATTTTCATATCAACTTTTTGGTTCAACTAAGTCAAATGTTCTCTCTTATTCCTACAGTTACACCCTGGAGGCATTGTACTAAGGAAATCTTTACCAGGCACTAAAGTACCCCAGCAAACTGCTTGAGAAACAATGAATTAAAGGCAGGAGGAGCATTTTATAGGGACTGGTTGACAGTAAAGGAAAACAAGTGACAGTTTGCTCTTCAAGGAGGCCTTGAAACATCAGTATGGGGTGGGGGGATTCGGCCAGAAGTTCATGGGTTGCAGTGATAGTTTGACTTGGCCTGAGAGCAGTGGTAATCAATCAATGAGTATGAATATTTTTTTAAGGAGTGTACTTTAGACATACAGCTGAATACAACACAAAAATGTTGTCATGGTATAAAAGAAAAATGGTAGTTTAATGTAACAGTAAAGAAATTTATTTACATGATTAATTGCAAAGTAAAGTACATAGATAATAAGAGCATGGAAATGTAAACAGATGAGGCATATTCTCTGCTAAGCATTTACCTACCTCAAAGGAATTAACACTAAAATTCAAAGTAAGACTATTAGCTATATTGGGTCATGATGTGGCATTAGTTTGGATTCAGACAGCATTATATCTTAAATTTTAAGTTTTTAGTAACAGAAGATCTTTAAGACTCTGATCTTCTAGCCAACATCAAAGCTTATAATGAAAAATAATGCATTGAAACCATCTATGTGTGATTATAAAGCACTAGAAAATCAAACTTAAATCCAAAGTTATAGCAAATATATCTGGGCCCTACTAATATGGCCACTACATGTGTAGGTGATTGTATATTGGTCAGGGTGGCAAATTTCTCACTATCCTTAAATTTCTTACTATGACAAACCTGTAGACAAATCAATTCCATTTCTCAGATATCTGTTGCACATCTACTGCTGGCCAATTATGTACCTCCCTCCCCCGCAAAAAAAAATGTTGTCAACAAAATTCTCCATGATATACATATCACATATCTGCCTCTGTGTGTATATGTATAGAAACAGAAATACATATATGTAGGAAGACACATTAAAAAAAGATTCAGTGGAATCAGTTGTAAGGATAGGCAAATATTGAAGAAGGGTCAAACTTGCTATTGCTTAAATTTATTTTTATCTATGAATTTTAGTTTGGTAACTGTGTTTTATTCCAACCTTTAATTTGAAAATTTAAAACCCTATAGAACCTGGGTTCAGTTCTCAGTGCCTGCCCATGCAAAACAAACAAACAAACAAAAAAACCCTATAGAACAGTTGCAAAAAATAATAAAATCGATATCTATTTACTTTTTCCAAGATTTCTTGGAAATCTTGGTTGTTAACCAAGCTCATCCCCAGTATGTCATGTCCCTTATTGCCACCGAGATTTATATCCTTGGGAGTCATGCCCATGAGGTGAGGCGGGCAGTGAGTTCACCTGTGGGTTATTAACTTTTTTATGCAATTTATTGAGATAAATTATGTATCACATACCATATAATCATCCAAAGTATACAATCAGTGGTTCACAATGTCATCAAATAGCTATGCATTCATCATCACAGTAGATGGTTGAACTTTTTCATTACTTCCCCAAATTAAAAATAAGCATAAAAGTAAAAATAAGAGTAAAGAAAAAAAATTCCCCAACATCCCATAATTCCTGTCCTCCATTATTTATTTTTTGTCCTTTTGTTTTCTTACTCATCTTTCCATACACTGGATAAAGGGAGTATCAGCCACAAGGTTTTCACAATCACAGTCACACACACCTTAAAAACTCTATAGTTATTTAATCATTTTCAAGAACCAAGGCTATTGGATTAGATAGCCTTGTAACAGTTTCAGGCATTTCGCTCTAGTTATTCCAATACACCCAAAATTGAAAAGGGGTATCTATATAATGCATAAGAATAACTTCCAGAATGAGCTCTCTATTCTATTTGAATCTCTCAGCTGCTGAAACTTTATCTTGTTTCATTTTTCTTCCCCTTTTTGGTCAAGAAGTCTTTATAATTCCATAATGCCAGTGCCAGGCTCACCCCCAGTTTGTCATGTCCCACATTGCCAGGGAGATTTACATCCCTGGGAGGCATGCCCATGAGGTGAGGCAGGCAGTGAGTTCACCTGTGGAGTTGGCTTAGAGAGAGAGGCCATATTTGAGCAAAAGAGGTTCTCTGGAGGTGAATCTTAGTCCAACTGATAAGTAAGCTTAGCTTCTCCTTTGCTGGAATGAATTTCATAAGGGCAAGCCCCAAAATCAAGGGTCTGGCCCATCAAATTAGCAGTCACCAATGATTGTGAGAATAGCAGGTTTTCCCCAGGTGGGGCAGTTCAATATCTTCACCTTTTCCCCCAGTCCTTCGAGGGGACTTTACAAATAATTTTTAATCTTCCTTAGATTACTCTGAGATGTATCATGGTATTCCACCAATCTGTACAAACCAACAAGATCTCATTTCCTATTCAAGATTCCATGTAGTTATGGTGTTTGAATAAGCTGACCACATAAGTTAAATAAGACACTTTAGTACCAAAAATATAAATTTTGCACCAAATAGACATCTCTTCCTTTGGTCTCACACAAAAGTTGAAATTTGAAAATATAGTTAATATCATCCTTTATCCTTTAGTTTAATTTACCTTAGTCCTACCCAGATCAGCTTTATTCATGTATCTAATTGAAGTTTGATCACTTTTTCAGGGTTTTTAACCGTTGCTGTTTGAGATATGAGTCCTTGAAGGACTGGGGAAAAAGGTGAAGATATTGAACTGCCCCACCTGGGGAAAACCTGCTATTCTCACAATCATTGGTGACTGCTAATTTGATGGGCCAGACCCTTGATTTTGGGGCTTGCCCTTATGAAATTCATTCCAGCAAAGGAGAAGCTAAGCCTACTTATCAGTTGGACCAAAATTCACCTCCAGAGAACCTCTTGTTGCTCAAGAGACTTTCATGGCTGTAGAACTCTAGCTCTGAGTCTCAAGTATCACACAAATACCTGCAGTTTTAGGGAACGACTAGGTTATACACCAAGAGCTCAATATCTTGTAATTTAGAAGTAACAGTTACAACTCCAGACTAGATATGACTGCTGTAAGAGCTTCTAAACTAGGAACTTTTATATTAGGCCCTCACCTGATAACCTGGGTGCTCAAATTCAATTCTCTGAGTTCGCACGTTATGGAGTCCATATTATTGAGGTGTAATAATATTTGTCTTTTGTTTTTAGCTTTTTCACTCAGCATACTGTCCTTAAAGTTCATTCACCTCATTGCATGATTCATAACTTCATTCCTTCTTGTAGCTGCTCAGTAGTCCATTGTATTTATACTCCACAGTTTCCCCCTTCCATTCCTTAAGCCATCTGCATCTATTGAATAACATGAATACCAAAAACACCAGTGTGCAAATTTCCATTTGCTTCCCCTCAGGTCCTTCAAGTGTACACGTAACTATGGGGTTGTAGGATCATATATGCAATCCTACCCCTAGCCTCTTGTGGAGGCACCACACTGCCCTCCCCTCTACTGGGCACTATTCTACTTCCTACCAACATTAACTAGGTACATCTCTCCACATTTTCTCCTGCACTTGTATCTTTCTGTTCATTTAAAAATAATTATAGGCACCATCATACAATCCAACCTAAGCAAAAAATTAATGGTTCCTAGTATAATCACACAGCCGTGCCTTTACCACCACAATCTATATGAGGACATTTCCATTTCTTCTTCAAAGAACCCCATACCCCACCTCCACATCCCCTACTTACTGACATTGCATTCAATAGGAGCGTATTACAATGTTATTGTTAACTACAGACCTTCATCGGGACTATTGTATTTTTTCCCATATACCTTCCCATTTTCAACGCCTTGCAATGTTTACATTCATTTGTTCTCCCTCATGCAAAAGCATTCTTATAGTTGTACATTTAATCACCATCATTGTTCACTCTGTGCATCACTGTTATACCATCCCAGTCCTTATCCTCTATCTTACCTTCTGGTGTTACACATATCCCAGCCTCCTCACTCAATCATACTCACACTCACCTTTATTCAGTGGACTTACAATATTGTACCACTATCAGATGGGATTGGGCTATCTTTACAATCATTCCTGTTGAATATTGTATACTCCTTCAGCATCAAATGCCCAATCTCTCCATTCTTTCTAGCTCCTGTGTTCTTAATTGAACTCTCAAAGATCACTCATTAATTGGGGTTCATATTAATGAGACCATACAGTATATGTCCTTTTTTTCTAGCTAATTTCAGTTAGCATAATGTCCTCAAGATTCATCCATGTTGTTACATGCTTCATGATTTTATTCTGCCTTATAGCTGCATAATATTCCATCATATGTATATACCACACAGTTTGTTTAGCCACTTTTCCATTGATGAACATTTGAGCTGTTTCCATTTCTTGGCAATTGTGCATAATGCCGCTATAAACATCAGTGTGCAAATGTCTGTCTGTCTTTGCCTTCACTTTCTGCAAATATACACCTAGTAATAGGGTTGTTGGATCACAGGACAATGCTATACTTAGCTTCCTGAAGAACTGTCAAATTGCCTTCCAGAGTGGTTGTACCATTCTACATTCTCACCAACAGTGATTAAATGTGCCTCTTTCTCCACATCCTCTCCAGCACTTGTATTTTTCAAAGAAATAATGGCTGTAAAATTTTCAAATTTGGCAGAAAGTATATTTAAAGATTCAAGAAGCTGAGTGAACCCTAAACAGGATAAACCCAAAGGAATTCATGTCAATACACATGAAAACTAAAGACAAGGAAAAAATCTTGAAGACAGCTAGTGATAAACGACTACTAAAAATATGCATGGCAGTGGACTTCTTTTGAAAAACCATGAAGCAAGTGGCACAATATTTTTCCAGTGTGCTGAAAGAACTGTCAAACCAGAATTCTATATTGCAAGAAAATGTTTTTAAGAAGAGAGGGGAAATGAAGACATGCTCAGATTGATAGGAAAATTAAGAGAATTTGTTGCCTGCAGACCCACCCTAATAGCCTGGCTATAGAAATCCTGTAAACAGAAAGGAAATGATAAAAGAAGTAATCTTGCACCACCATGAAAGAAGAAAGAATGAAATGAGTAAAAAATTTGGAAATGCAATAGAATTTCTTTCTCTTGCATTTAAACAGTTGCATTTAATGATTGAAAAAATTATAACACTATCTAAACTGGACTTCAATATCTGTAGAGGAAGAATGTAAGTCAATTACATTCTAATTGGATAGGGTAAAGGGACATAAAAGAAGCATTATTCAAGCTGGAAAATGTTGAAAGCAGTTGACTGTGACAAGTTATATATATAGAGAGAGTAATATCTAGACCAACCACTAAAATAGTTATAGAACAAGATGTACTCAAAAATACAACAGATAAATCAAAATGGAATTCTAAAAATGTTCAAGAAATTGTGAAAAAGGAAACAAGTGAAAAAGAAAAACAATAAAAAACAAAAAATTAAATGAATGAAATAATTCCTACATAGTACCAGCAATTTTATTACATGTAAATTTTCTCAAATGTACCAATAAAAAATTAGAGATAGACAAAGTGGACAAATAAAAAACTTGATCTATCTTTGGACTGTCAATAGAAAACTCCTATTAAATATAACGATAAAGCAAGTTGAAAATGAAAGGATGGAAAAGGGTATAACATACAAACACTAATGAAAACAAAACAGAAGTGAATATATTAATATCAGATAAAGGAGATATCTGGTCAAAAAAAAATCTACTAGAGAGAGAGAGGGGCATAATAATTAAAAAATTCAGTCCACAAAGGAAAATAGTGATTCTAAATGCTCGTACACCAAGGACAGAACTGCAAAATATGTGACGCAAAACCTGATACTCCTGAAAGAAGAAATGGACACATCCACTATCGTAGTCAGAGGCAGTACTCATTTCTCAACAATTGACAGAGTTACTAGACAAAAATATCATCAAGGATAGAAGAACTCAACAAAACCAACAACCAAGAGGAACTAATCAATATTTATAGAACACTCCATCCAACAATAGCTAAGAACACACATTATTTTCATGCAACTATGGGCTGGAGATGAAGATAAATCATAGACTGTATCAGAAAACAAACCTCCAAAATGTAAAAGAATTGAAATCATATAGAATGTATTCTCCCTGGAACATTGGACTCAAACTAGAAATCAAGAGCTGAAAGAGAACAGGAGAACATTCAAATGCTTGGAAACTAAAATAACAACCTTCTGAATAATCCAGGGGCCAACAAGGAAGTCTTGAGGGAAATTTTTTAAAGAACATAACAACATTGCAACAATGAAAATGAAAGCACAATGCATCAAAAATTTTGGGACACAGTGCTGAGAGGGAAGTTTAGTGTTCCAGATACTCACATTAGAAGAGAGGAAAAGTCTCAAGTAAGTAATCTAAGTTCCAACCTCAAGAACCCAGAAAACACAATGCAAAATAAACTCAAAGCAAACAGTAAGAATGAAAAAATAACGAGAAGAAATAAAAATAAATCTGAAAACAGAAAAAAATAGAGAAAATCAAAGAAACAAAAAACAGATTAAAAAAAAATATCAATAAGCAGGTGCACAGGTGGTTCAGTGATAGAATGCTCACCTTCCATTGACCCAGGTTTGATTCCTGGACCATGCATTCAAATAAGAAGACCAATAAAATTGAGGAACGACTAGCAAACCTGACAAATGAAAGAGAAGGCAAGTAAAAATGACTACTATTAGGTTGAAATGGGAGATAATACTACAGACTTTGCACGTGTCAAAAGAATAATGAGAATACTATGAGCAGCTCTGTACACACATATTTGACAACTTAGATGTACTGGACAAACTTCATGAAAAGCATAAACTACTACAACTCACCCAATATGAAATAGATAATTTGAACAGTTCAATAACTTTAAAGGAAATTTAATTCATAATTCTCCTCGAAGAAATTTCCCGGCCTTGATGGTTTTACTCAAGAATTCTACCCTACCTTTTTTTTAAAAATTTCATAGTCATCATAACCAGCTTTATCTACCCTACTTTTAAAAAATTAATACCAATTATAACTTTATCTTCTAAAAAATATAAGAAGAGGAAATATTTCCCAATTTATTTTATAAAACCAAATATTTCTCTGATAATAAAACCAGATAACAGCAGTACAGAGACCCACCGACCAATATCTTTCATGAATACAAATGCAAATTTCTTAAAATATTAGCAAATAGAATTCAGCAATATATAAAATGAACTATATACCATGACCAAATCAGGTTTATGGCAGAATTCAAGGCTAGTATAAGTAATTGAAAATCAATCAATCAATATTGACAATATAAAAAATAAGTGGTCATATAAATCGATACAACAATATCAAAATAATCACCATTCGTTTATGAAAACTAGCAATAGTGGGGAGTTTTCCTCAACTTGATGAAGAACAGCTACAAAACCCTATAACTAGCATTATACTTAAGAGTGAAGAATTGAGTTTTTTTCCCCAAAAGTTGGGAAGAGGACAAGGATGTCTGTTTCCACCATTGCTATTCAACAGAGAACTGGGAGTTCTTAGCACAAAAATAAAGAGAAGAAAGTAAAAGACACACAGATTAGAAAGGAAGAAATAAAACTGTTCCTATTTGCAGATGATATGACTGTCTACATAGAAAATCCCAAGGCATCAATTACCATCATCTTCATCATCATTGTCATCATCATCTTCCTCTTCATCATCATCATCATCTTCACCTTCATCATCATCATCATCATCATCATCTAGAACTAAAAAGTGAATTCAGCAAGTTTGCAAAGGGGTGATATACAAACAAATACTAGTTTTCTTTATAGATGCTATCACTGCTCATACGGACACCGAAATTAAAAGTAGTATATCATTTAAAATCATTGAGAAAGAAATACCTAGATGTAAACCTAACAAGATATGTATAGGACTTGTTTGCTTAAAACTAAAAAATACTGATAAAAAAATCAAAGCAGAATTAAATAAATGGAGAATCATACTGTGTTTATAGATTAGAAGGTCTTGACAAAGTAAAAATGCCAATTTTCTCCAAATTGATAAATCAGTTTAACAAAATTCATATTAAAATTTCAGCAGATTTTTAAATAGATATAGATAAGGTTATTCTAAAATGCGTGTGGTAAAGCAAATAACTAGACAAGCAAAAGAATTCTGAAAAAAATATATAGGGGACAAAATCACTCTACTTAATTTCAAAATTATTTTATAGGTCCAGTAATCAAGACTCTGTGATATTGGCAGAAGAATAACACATATATTAATAGTACAGAGCAAAGAACCCAGAAATAACTCCACATAAGTATGGCCAATCGCTATTTGACAAAAATTCAAAAGCAATTCAAGGAAGAATGAATAGTCTTCTCAAAAAGTGGTTCTGAGCAATTAAAGATCCATAGCCAAAAACTGAATCTCTTAAACCTCAAATTTTATATAAAAGTCAACTCAAAAAAGGATCATGGATTTAAATGTAAAATAAAAAGTTCATTAATTGGACTTCACCAAAATGGAAAACTTTTACTCGGTGAATGACTTTATCAAGCTACAGACTGAAAGAAAAAGGACTCATCTAAAATGTATAAAGAAGTCTCAAAACTGCAGAAAAACAAACAAACCAATTAGAACATGGATAGTAAATGCTGAGACATTTCACTAAAGAGAATGTAGAAATATATGATAAAAGTATATTGATATAATGATATAAAACAATGAAAGATAATTCCCAGCTATTCTATTTCAGATCATTGTAGGAATAGAATAAACCTGGCTATAAAGAGACAGTAACCATGACAATGTGGTATTGGTGTAAGGATGGACATATTATTTCCCATACAAATATGAGAAATAGTATGTCCATGGAATGATGTTCAATATCACTAGTAATCAGGGAATGCAAATTAAGATGAGAATAAAATATCACTATATACCTACTTGAATAGATAGAAATAGCAACAATACCAAATGCTGGTGGGAATACAGAAAAATTCAATCTCTCATAGATTGCTGGTGGGTATGTAAAGTGGTGGTACACAGCTACTCTGGAAAATGCTAAGCATACACTTAGGACGTGACTTGGTAATTAAACTAGGTATTTATCATGAGGAAATGAAAACTTAAGACCATACAAAATCCCATACATGATTGATTGTTCACTGCAGTTTTATTTGTGATAGATAAAAACTGCAAACAACTAAAATGCCTCTCCGTAGGGGAATGATTTGGCAAATGGTCTATCCATAGCATGGAACACAATTCAGCAATGTAAAAAGAGAAACTGTTGGTAAGCACAACTTGGATGTGTTTCAAGGCATCAGGTGGTGTGAAAAAAAACCTCAGATGATCACATCCTTTATCAGCACATTTTTATGTGGCACCCTCAAAAATGCAAAATTGTGAGATGGAAAGGAGATCAGTGGTTGTTATGGGTTAGAGCTATTGGTGGTGATGGGGTAGGTGACTTTTATACAGTACCTTGTGAAAGGTCTCCGTAGCGATGAAGTTGTAGGTTGATTGTGGTGGCGGTTGGACGAATCTAACTACATGATAAAATGACATAAACAATGAAATATGTGCGCATTATATAAATATCACCTTCTTGACACTGATATATACTATAACTATGTAAGGTGTAAAAATTGCGAGAAACTAGGTGAAGTGTACATGGAATCTCTCTGAACTGAATTTGCAATTTCTTGTGAATCTATAATTGTTTTGAAATCTAAAGTGAAAAAAATTAGATAAATTATTTTGGTGGTTTTCCATGGCTTTTGCTGAGTCCACGGATACTGTTTAATCAAGAACTTAATGCTGAGTTTGAAGTAACTGAAGAATTAACCTCTGTGAATAGTCTGCATGGAATAAATACAGGGGACAATGTTTTCAAAGTATTTGAGAAAATGCTAACTCAGGGCAGTCTGAAATGGAATCCATGATGTTACAATTGATGGAGGTAAATATATGTGTTGAGCAAAAGAAGACTTAGTTGGAAAAAGTCATGAGGCTTTGAAAAATGCAAGGTATGCATTGTACAGTTGTAATTCATCAGCAGGCTACTGTGGAAAATATTTTAACATTTCAGTTTGATTTTAATGATTGATACCACTAATACCTGTTAAGTAAGATGTTATCCCCCAGAAGAAGAATTGTATTTTTCTAATTAGAGAACCTGTATTCTTTTATTTCTAGATGGTTTTCTTGGGTAATAGTTAAATATTGATTATATTTCATTGTTTACTCTTTTTTCTCCATGGACTACAATTATAGATATCTGTCGTATCTTCTTTGCTTATTTTCTATTTGTAAATGATCATCTTCTCTGTGATTCTAGCCACTTCTTTATATCACTTTTTCATTCCTTTGGCTTCATCTTCCTGTCCCTTAATAAATCTCAGTTAAATCTCTTCTGTTCTGAACTCCTTACAGCTTAGATTTCATTTCTCTTGAATTCCCAGTAGCTACTGCTCTCCTAGCTGACCCAGACATATTTCAAGTATTTCCCACTGAAAGTATGATTCTCTTTTTGGGGATGATTTCCCCACAGGTATTATTGGTTCTGGAGCTGGGTGTTATGAATCTGGGTGTTTATTTATCAGCTTAGAGGCATTTTAAAGTTTATTGTTTTCTTGGTCTCCAAGTTATGCTAAACAATGTCTCATACCTGGTTATATTATTTGCTCTCTTTGTAAATCTTCATTTTATAAAATTCTCTGTAGAGTACTTGATGAGAAGTAATATTACTATATGAGGTTATAATTATTTTAGGTGTTCAGAGGCTCCCAAACACTTCAAAATTCTCTTCATTTAGAAGATAATGTTTCTAAATCTACCTCATTATGGCTGGATAATTCCCAGCTACTCTGTTTCAGAGCATTGAAGGACTAGAAAAAACCTGGCTATAAAGAGATAGTAACTATGACAATGTAGTATTGGCATAAGGATGGGCATATAGATTAACAGAAAAGAATGGATAATCCAGAGAAATATGCCACATATATGAGGTATTTTGGTTTAAAACAGGAAATGCTAATGCAGTCAATGAGTAAAGAATATACTTTTTTTTTTTTTAATCAAATGATGCTGGAACAAGGGAGAAAAGGAAAACATTTCCCCTTACCTTAATCCATATGTGAAAATTAACTTAAAATGAGCCAGAGACCTCAATGACAGAGTTAGAATGATAAAACATCTAGAAGAAAATATAGGAGAAAATTTTCTCAACCTTGGAGAAGGCAAAAGTTTTTGAAGACCTGAAAATATGAACTGTGAAAGAAAAAAATTGGATTTCCTCACAACTGAAAAGTTTTGCTCTTTGAAAGATTCTATTAAGAAAATGAAAAGGAGTGCTACAACATGGGAGAATCTTTTTACAATACACATATAGACAAATGACTTGTATCTAAAACTCTTACAACTCAAGAGTAAGAAGAAAATCAACCCAATACAATAAGATAGTTTTATTTTCTCCTCAAGCTGGCAGATTAAAGAGCTCTAGGATTCACTCATACTCCGGAGCAGCGAGTAAACAACCAGAAAGTGTCTGAAACAATGCTTCAGGCTCTCTGGTGACCAGAAGAACACTGCACACCATCAGGGGAAGCAGGAGGAAGAGATGTAAATTACGGTGACGATCTGTGAGTAGATCTCTCCATGCTGCAGAGGCTGGTGCCCATTCCCCTCTGCTATGGTGACTGCCTTGGGAGCCACACCCTGGCTGGAAATAGGAGCTCTCTCTCCCAGGAATAGGGCTAGGGGGACATGGCTAGGTACTGACTGTGGTTTCTGATTAGTGAATTCAGACTGCTGGGTACAAGTCTGGGCACAGCTAAATTTACAACCCACCCAGGAAAGAAAGCAGCTGGCAGGTTCTGATTCAACCCCACTCCCAGCAGGGGAGGCAGTGGGGATAGATTCTTGGGTCACCAGGGGACAGGTTGCTGAAAAGTGACTCTTCCTCCAAAGAAGGGAGGGTCTCAGCCCAGCAGAGTTTGTGGCTGTGGCTTAAAGAATTCATATCCCAGGATCTGGGATCTGAGCATGAGTGTCAACCTGCCCTGGCCAAAAGTGACTGGCAGCCTCTGTCTCAACCATGCTCTCAGCAGGGGCAAGGTCAGTTGAGAATTAAAGGAACAATACCACCCAAGGACTGCAGAGAATAGGTGGTCACTATCTGCTGGGCAAGCCAGGAAAGCACAAAATTAGTAAGTCAGAGAAGAGATTGACTTCCCTCTAGGTCTCCTCCCCAAGGCACTTCAGAACTGATCTACCCCATCTTTGTGGGTCCCTGCACCTCTTTTAACTGGAAAAAAAGAAAAGAAAAAAAGACTTGAGAAGGTCCTCTCAAGGGGGTCCCTCATCCCAGAATTAGCCCATAAGGTAAAAGCAGCTAGAGATAATAAAAGGAGTGTTAAGAACATATAGAGGCAAATAAAAAACAAACAGAAGAGATTAACATTCTTGGAGGAGGAAAGGAAGCTTTCTCTTGGGGATGAAATAATTTCATAAACAAAACAATTTCAAAATAATATCATACATCAATAGCAAGAATCAGATGAATAAGAGCTGAAACAATTCCAATCAGTTAAACATGTGCTATTCTAGAGGTCTGAAACAAGTGTCAAAGAAGAAATTTGGCATAAGGCCAAACAACAAGAAAACCATAGGCATGTGAGAGAAACTGACCTGCAGTGTAAACTCAGCAAGAAAACCAGATGTCTAGACACCAGCAAAAATTACAAGCCATACAAAGAAACAGGAAGATATGGACCAGTTAAAGGAACAAACTAAAACTTTAGATGAGATACAGGATTTGAAACAAACTAAAACTTTAGATGAAGTGTAGGATTTGAAACAACTAATCAATCATGTTCAAACAAATCTCCTAAGTCAATTTAAAGAGATGAAAGAAAATAAAGCAAAAGAGATAAAGGATATTAGGAAGACACTGAGTGAACATATAAAAAAGAATTAGAAAGCATCCAAAAACAATGAATAGAACTTATGGGAATGAAGGGCGCAATAGAAGAGATAAAGAATACACTAGAGGCATACAATAGCAGATTTGAAGAAAGGATCAGCAAACTAGAGGATAGGCTATCTGAAATCTTACAAACAAGAGAACAGGCAGAGAAAAGAATGAAAAAATGGAGCAGGGTCTCAAGGAATTGAAGGACAGCATGAAGTGCACAAATATTATATGTCATGGGTGTCTCAGGAGAAGAGAGGGGAAAGGGTACAGAAAGAATATTTGAGGAAGCAATGGCCCAAAGTTTCCCAACTCTTATGAAAGACACAAAAGTACATATCCAAGAAGGGCAGCGTACTCCAAACAGAATAAATCCTAATGGACATACTCCAAGACACATACTAATCAAAAATGTCAAATGCCAAAGACAAAGAAAGAATTCTGAAAGCAGCAGGAGAAAAGTGATTTATTACATATAAGGGGTATGTGATAAGACTAAGTGCCAATTTCTCATTTAAAAAATCATGGATGTGAGAAGGCAGTGGTATGATATATTTAAGGTATTGAAAGAGAAAAACTGCCAGCCAACAATTCTTTATCTGGCAAAACTGTCTTTCAGTAATCAAAGAAAGTATAAAATATTCACAGATATACAGAAACTGAGACAGTATGTGA
Source organism: Tamandua tetradactyla (assembly GCF_023851605.1). Lineage (NCBI taxonomy): Eukaryota > Metazoa > Chordata > Mammalia > Pilosa > Myrmecophagidae > Tamandua > Tamandua tetradactyla. Next base: position 103,077,880 of record NC_135332.1, on the reverse strand, counting down.
GTAAGAGACTTGCCCTATAAGAAACACTAAAGCTGATTTTGCAGGCTGAAAGGAAAAGACAAGAGAGAAAGACTTGGAATAGAGTGAAGAAATGAAGAATTTCAGTAAGGGTAAGCAAAAAGGATGACAGAGAGTGAGAGAGAGGGAGACAGAGGCAGGGGCGGGGGGTGGGGTGGGGTGAGAGAGAAAGAGATCCAGGGAGAGAGAGTTGGAGGGGCAAGGAGTGGGTGGGAAGAAAGAGAAAGAGAGAGAGAAATAGTATATGATGTACAAAAGTCAAAGGTAAAATGGTTAAGTAAGTACTGCCTTTACTGTAATAAGTTAATGTGAATGGATTAAACTCCCCAATCAAAAGACAAAGAGTGGAAGAGTGGATAAAAAAATTATGACATGTCAATATGCTGTCTCCAAGAGACTCACCTTAGACCTAAGGATACAAACAGGTTGAAAGTGAAAGGTTGGGAAAAGGTATTCCATGCAAACAGTAATCAGAAAAGAGGTGGGGTAGCTATACTGATATCAGACTTTAAATGCAAAACTGTAAAGAAAGACATTATATGTTAATAAAAGGGGCAATCCATCAAAAAGAAATAATAATCATAAATATTTATGTACCTAACCAGGGTACCCCAAAATACATGAGGCAAACACTGACAACACTAAAAGGATAAATGGATATCTCTGCAATAATAGTTGGAGACTTTCATACACCACTCACACCAGTAGATAGAACATCTAGACAGAGGATCAATAAAGAAACAACATGAGTAATATGTAAAAGTAAGATTAAAGACTGGACCAGATACCTCAAATAAGCAGATATAAAAATGGCCGATAAGAACATGAAAAAATGCTTGCTGTCATTAGCCAACGGGGAAAAGCAAATCCAGAGTAGAACGGGTTATCGCTGTTCACGGACCAGAATGGCTGACATGGAAAACACTGGGAATAAAAACTTGCCACTTGGACTTCTATACATTGCTGGTAGGAATATAAAATTATATACTTTGGAATACTGTTTGGCAGTTTTTCACAATGTTAAATACTCATTTACTATACGTGCCTGTTTGAAATCTGTTGTGTCCTCCAGAAAAGCCATGTACTTCACTCCTCATTCAGTATTGCTGAGTGGGATCTTTTTGATTGTTTCCATGGAGATGTGACCCACCCAATTGTGGGTGGTAACTTTTTATTAGATGGTTTCCGTAGAGATGTGTCTCTACCCATTCAAACTGGGGTTGCTACTGGAGCCCTTTAAGAGGGAACCATTCTGGAAAAAGCTTCAGAGCCAACAGAACCAACAGAACCCACACAGCCAGAGACTGTTGGAAATACAGCAAGAAAAGACTCCTGGGAAGTGGTTGAAGAAGCCTGGAGAGAAAGGTAGCAGAAGTCACCATGTGCCCTTCCAGCTGAGAGAGAAAGCCCAAATGTCATCGGCCTTTTTGAGCCAAGTTGTTGTGATGCCTTAGTTTGGACATTTTTATAGCCTTGCCTTAATTTGGACATTTTCACAGCCTTAGAACTGTAAACTTGCAGCTTAAGAAATTCCCTTTTAAAAGGTATTCTGTTTCTGGCATAGTAGATTCCTGCTGCTTTAGCAAACTAAAACACCATATAATCTAGCAATTCCACTTTTAGGTATTTAAGAGAAAGAGAAATGAAAATAGAAGTTGACATAAAGACCTGGGTGTGAATGCTCACATTAGCTACCACATGACAGCCAAAAGTTGGAAACAAGATATCCATAACTGGTGAGTAGATAAACAAATCGTGGTAATATCCGCACAGGAGTATACAACTCAGCAATAAAAAAGAGCAGATTACTGACACCTCCAACAACTTAGGTGAATCTCAAAACATGCAAAGCAAAAAAGCCAGACATAAAAAAATGTATGTTGCATCACTCTATTTATGTGAAAATCTAGCAATGACAAATCTAATTGATATTGATAGAACACAGGTCAGAGATCTGGAGGATTGACTGGGGAGGGGCATAAGGGAACTTTTTGGAAAAATGAATTTTTCTATATCTTATTGTGTTGGTGATTACATTTGTCTAACTTATCACACTGTGAACTTAAAACAGGTTTCTCTTTTAAATGTATATTATACCTTAATGGAGTTGGTAAACAAATTATTTAAAAAATTAAAAATATGTCTTTTAATTGGCTTTCTCTCTCAGCTGGAAGGGCACATGGTGACTTCTGCTACCTTTCTCTCCAGGCTTCTTCAACCACTTCCCAGGAGTCTTTTCTTTCTGTATTTCCAACAGTCTCTGGCTGTGTGGGTTCTGTTGGTTCTGTTGGCTCTGTCTTTTAATAATTTCTTCCTGCTGTTTACATTTTAGAAGACATGGCATAGACTAGGAAATTGACTATTAAAATGCTTTCAACTAGTGGACTCTTTTTCAGCAATGTATTTCAAAACTGTTCAAAACAGATACATATCCTTAATATTAAAATTATTAGCAATATCTGTCTTTATCGTACATCTTTCCCAAGTAGTTTGTCAAACAGGGTCTCCTTACTTCTTGGAAACCAGCCAAAAAAATAAGGAGAATTTTCTTTTGTAAATCTACTTTGAGTTGCAGTGAAGATTATTTTCACACAGGTGTTGCTGAGGAATAAGCAGCAATGTGCCAGCTTCTTTTTTCTTTCTTTCTGTTTTTTTCTAATCCTTGGCAGCCATCATCTTCTATATCACAAAAGTTTTTGACTTTTCCCTTCCTAGAAAGCTAGGAGCCTTCAGTTTCTTGTAACTCTTTCACTCCTCCAGAATTTTGGCACACATATTACTTTTTCTCCCGGGAGAAGGCAAATCAACCTCATGGAATAATACTTTGAAAACACCAGCAATCTTACGCATCTGCTTCCAACCTCTAAAATCTGATCGGCAATGTTTGGAAGCAAAACAGATTGCCATTGATATCTTCAGTGTCTCCTTCTTTCCTAAGATTCGTGCTCCTTGTTCAGGAGCCCTAAACACCTCTAGTTAAAGATCTACAGTGGTGAAAATAGGTAGATTCATAAACCTGGTTGTTTCCTTGTAACCAAACTGTCAAATATGCATGACTCAGCATTACCTTCCCTGTGCTTCTGTAGCCCCTTAAAACGCCCATAGACCCCAGTAAGTAACCCTAAAAACTGTGACTCAGCAGAATACTGTGTAAGACCTCAGATGAACAGTGCTCCGAGTAAACTAATGCCCTCTTTCTCAATTTTGCCTGGAATGCAAAGTGTATGTTGGATCCAGAGATTATCCACTTTGGCAATTTAGAAACAAGTCTTCTTGCACAGAATTCAACCCACTTTGCTAACTATGTGAATGACATCTGAGAGGAAATTACTATGATTTTACATTAACTCATTTTGAGCTTGAGCCCACAATCTTATTTAAGAAGCTACTTTAATATAGTTCAGTCAGAGTCACCACATCTGGATCTCTCATGTTGCTGGTGGCGCCTCTAGAGTTACATGCCAAGAATTTTTAGAAAACATTCACTTTCTGCAACCTGAGCTTTTACCAGCACGTGTTTTACATTTGAGTTAATCTTCTCATCCTGCCCACAAGAATGGACACATTTTATTGTGCCTTTCCTGAGTTCACACTGGAAAAGTGTTATTACCCTGAAATATCTACCACCAAAAAGGCAGGAGTTAGCGTTGCACTTTAGTCAGCAACCGCATCTTTATTTTGAAATTGGATACAAAGTACCAGCTGGTTTGCTTATGAAAAGCAATATCAAAATTGTGGGTTTAAAAAATTTTTTTATGCTTCCACCTCCCTACGTTGCAAACTCAATGTCACCATCAAAATGGGAGAAGGCGTCTAGAATGGAACGGATTTAGCTACAATAATGCTGATGTTACAAAGAAATTGTCATTTCACTATAGTTACCACCTGCCTACGTGCAAAATCAATTAAATAGGTGTAACCATTCTAAGGCAGTCAACACACCCATTTCACAACCACCAAGGATACTGTGTTTGACAGTTCACCATTTCTGATATAGGGAAGGGTATGGCAGGCTACTTGAGTGACAAGTGTTTGGCTCTCCTTTAGCGCTTTGCTTCTCTCAACACCTTAGATCTTTTGTGATATGTTAAAGGAGGGACTGCACTCACACAGTTTCCAAACTAGTTGCCTATGGACAAAATTCGGCCTATGCATGGGTTTTGTTTGTCTCTTGCAGTCTTCATTTTTAACTTATCTTCTATGAAATATTCACATAAAATGTAAAAACTTGGGTTTTTTTTCTTTTTTTTCCCCGAGAATCACTGGTTTTGGTGATATTCCAAAAAGTTGAGCCTTGATTTTAAAACATATGGGTCCGTGCCTGCCCGTCTGTCTGCACATATATGTATATCCTGTCCATATGAGTCTTTTGTAAAATTGGCAGGGACATTGTTACTGTAGTAAGATGATGAATTTTATAATAAAGGATAAAATCACTGAAAATATAAATAAAATGCTATTGTAAGAGTAGTATTATTTATGGAAGGGGAAATCATGACTCCAATTGATTTTTGAAATATAAATCAGCTTGTGAGAAAAAAGGAGGAAAGAGTGCGCATAATTCATTGTGAAAGGTTTTGGTAAATTCTCACATCACATCTGTTACAGCAGGTACCCTGGGATTTTCTGGAGTAGGTTACAGAATGTAGGGGGTTTGTTATACATGGAGAAATAGTTTATAGGGAGAAATGACAAGTGATACTGGGACATTTGTGAATGCAATGTTTAAAAACTGGCACAACTGGCCTTCTCTAATATTTAATAAATGATCCTAATAAGAGAATAAATAGTAATATGGTTAAATGTTATAAGTTTTATAACTTTTTCTGAGTAATGAAATACCAGTAAAAGAGCCAAATGGAAGGACTATCCAGTGAGGCTGAGGATGTTGTCATAGAAATGACAACCAAAACAAAATACCCTCAAGTATGAAGAGAAAAAATCTTGAGAAATGATATAGGATGAAGGATGAGAAACAATCCATTTGAATTTAGGAAAGGAATCTGAATGTCATTATAGACTATTAAAAACCCAGTGAATATAGACCATAGCAAAAGCATTTGAAAGTACGCACACACACACACACACACACACACATACACACATGCACGTGTGCACAGCTACTGGGTGATTTATCTGCATTCTAATATTTGTGAATAATTGAATTAATGAATGTTATCTCAGGAAGGGGGAGTTGGGATAAATGCCTAACTTGTTGATTTCATCAGCTTTGAAGACAATTGCATTTTCTCTCCCAAAAACTAATCTAAATCTAATTAACTTTTCTTTTTTTTCATATGTTCTTCTAGCTAAAACATATAAGAAACTTCTATAATTCACTTAGCCTTATTGATGTGCTTCTGAAAGGTTTAGTTATTCAAAAATTAAACCAAAGATTCAGTTTTATAAATTTCTGTAAACTTTCCATTCATTCATTGAGTCATTCACTCAGTCTTTCTTTTATATAATCCATAAGTGAAAAATAATTCTATCATACCTGAGGAAGATATTCAAGCCCTGTTTCGTGAAATGGCTTTGGGTAATGGTGGACTGTTGGGTAGGGTGTCCCATTGGCTGTACACTGCTGTGGTTAGTAGAGAAAATGCTACCTTGAAAGAATACTTAACATGTATTAGACACACTCAGTGCACACATACATGCACGTATGTACACACACGCCTCCAATTAGTGTTTGCCTGTGGGTATTCCTACCCATCAATTCTTGGGAAATTTATATGTTTTCTAAATTTTCAATACTGAGAAAAATTAGTCTGGAGCCTGGGACACTGGGGAAAGAATTATAATTCCCATGTGAAGATGCAAAGCTTAATAGTCTCCATAGCAGTGGAGTTGAGATGTATCCACTGACACCAGGTTGACAGCGAGAGTAGGAAATACCAACAAGGTATAGTTGAAAGTTTAGTTCACCATTTCCAGAAACCAACACAGAAGCAGGTCGGGGAGAAGCCATCCTGTGTTAGCAATCTGTCTCGCTTGTTACTGATGCTGTTATAACTTGTGCTCACGGCCCTGTCTGGCTAATGGTGAGTTGTTCTGGCCAATAAAATAAATATTAATAAATTTATACACACATGTTGTACAAATTCTATTGATTATATTCCAAGAAATAATAAGTTTGGGAAGAAAAATGTGCCCTTAAATTGGCAATTTTCACATGTGCTATTGATAGGAGATCTAAATGCTGCATTATTAAAATCCTACCTAATATTGCTCACTGGAGTTTTCTCACTTGAATATTTGCTATAGGCTACAGTTCTTTGTAAATGCTATAAACTTAACATTTCTTGTTTATAGAACAAGTTTTAAAGTTATCTTTAATGATAAATACAGAGAATGAAGAACTTTGGAAGTATTTACGAAAACTTATTGTTTGGAGTATTCCTGAAAATTCCTAGAAATCCTGATTTTTTTTGTTCCCAAATCCTGAATATCTGTTGGGCATGTGAAAACATTATTTCCCATGAACTTCAGGAGTTGAATTGCTTTCTCTTTCCCCTAGTCGTAAAAAAAAAAAAAGAATCAAAATCTATTAACTTGATAGCATGCTTCCATCGCTTATTTGAAGACATCACTAATCATTCATCTATCTTGGAAATATGGAAATTATACAATAATTTTTCCTCTGGAGCAAAGCTGAAGAGTACTTTAAATGCAAAATGTGTGTGTGTGTTTGTGGCTGTGTAGCGTATAGTAAACAGATAGGAAGTTTTTGATTAAACAGAAACAATGGAAACCAATAATTTTGAAACAATCTAGGACACTTTCTATTTCCATATAAAATGAATTGATCTGTATTTGATTCAGGATATTACTTATTCACATTTTATTTAATGGTAAGTAAAGCACTTTTTTTTTTTTATTTGAACTTCCTCTTCTGCTCTTCTTATTTTTCCAGGGAAAGCAATGGTATGAATAATGAGACTTGTAATAAGGATTCCTAAAATAATCTGTAAGTATAGAATCAAAGAACTTTAAAACCTGATTGTTCATATACTCATAATGATGACTCCTATCTTCAATGCTGCTTTGAAAACCCACAGATCTTTCTGTACTTAAAAAATGTAAATGACTCTTTTTTTTGCCAATGGGGAGATTAATAAATTCACTAAGGTGAGAAAAAATGAATTCAGTCTTCTCCAGTAAGAAGATTGCTCAAAGATTAATTTAGCCTGTTTAATTCAGCTCCCAAATGTTTCTCAGAGCTCTAAAATATTTTCCTACCTTCGTTGCACCTGGGGCAACAATTTGATTATTTTTACTCTTGATTTTAATGTGTCTACTTTCTTCTATATCAAGCCATTTTCATTTCATTCTGTTCAGTTTACTCTTAGCTCCTATTTCATTTATTTTTAGTAGATTATTGCTATCCACATTTGATGGGGACCCCCTCTTTCCTTATTTTGGGCTCAAGCCTGGGGAGAACTCATAATAGAGATAACGTTCTCCCCTTCCTAGTCCAGTCTCAATTCTTCCCCCCCCATCCATAAATACATATCACTGGTGTTGATGAACATGTAGCTGTTCAACATTTGACAGTAATTTTTCAAGGGAACTATGAATTGCTAAGCTGAGGTAGCTCATAGCAAACCTTAATAAGCCTTTAGTACCAATCTCCACGCTTCCAAAATCCTACTGTATTTGCCAAAAGTGACAACTGACTTAGTGAATTCCACATTCCTTATGTAGTTACTTTTACTCAAAACATACTGTTGACTGTTTTTTTTTACCTCCTGTTTTAAACAGAGCAGGGTTGCGCTGTGGCTATTATTACATGATTACAAGTTTCTGAGATCAGAGCTTGGGGATTTATTTCTAATATAATCACTTTTACACTACCAAATGCAATGTGCATCTAAATGCAAGGTGATTCTCTTATTTTTTACTACTCTCTTTTCTTTCCCTGATATCACTCTGACAAGATTCTCTCCTAAAATATGTCAGGTGTTGTTGTTTAGTTAAACTTCATGTCCAAAATCGTTTGCTTTCTTTATGTCCTTCTTTATTACATTTATATTTTGTAAATTATGAATACTTTCATTTTGACTTGAAATAATAGACATTTTTTAAAATGAGACAGTTTCTTTTCTGCTTAAAGGATCACCTTAGGCCAAGATTTCATTTTGCGGAAGGTAACACTACAAAATAATTGCTTTACTAATAAACCCAGTATAATTTCTTGGAATTTTGCTTTATTCATTTTGCTTTATATAAGTGGAATAAATACCTTTAAAACATTTAACTTTAAAGAACTGCTTGTATTTTTGATAGACTTTTTATTAAATCCAGACAAAAGTTAAGAGCACTATGTGTACTTCCTCAGTGCTCCCGTCAATTTGCCCTCAAGAGCTAAGTCCAATGGTATTTAACTCCAATTCTGTGAACTTATAAAACTGCTATGAAAAAGGGAAAAGAGAGTGGTGAAGATACAAGTTCATTGTGTCATTGCTTCAAGTTGTTTCTACCCTGCATATTACATGCTTGACTAATTCCTTATGGGGGGGGGCAATCATTGATGATGACAAAACTGCACCCAGGGAAGGCAGAGTAGGTGGTAGCTTTATAATCTTTGCTTTAGGAAAGGTGCCATTTATGGCACGTAACTTCTGCTAATCCCATGGACGACCCTCACATTGATGACACATCCTTAGACCAGGTGCTTTTGCTTATTGGGCACAGGTTTTGATTTTGCCTCTCTTAATGAAAAATGAATTCAAACAGCAAGGAGATACAGTTTCAATAAGACAGGGGAAAAGATGCACCCTCTAAGCTGTCTACAGACTGCAGAATAAGTGAAATGTTATGACAGGGAAAAATATGTGTTGGCAACATAGCTTGACTCATGTTTCAAGAGCAAAATTGAAACCATACTTCTGGATTGCCCAGACAGTGACAACTGGCAAGATGCTCAGACATGCCTACTATTTCAGAACAGCCATGCAGACCCTCCATTGCCTCTTTTATCTGTAGGAAAAATACATCCCAGAAGGAAAAAGCAATTCTGCTCTGAAGTTCTGAGGTAGGAGACTAACAGAGAAGGGTTGAGGAAGGAGGGATAAAACAGCATCATTAAATTAATAAAAGCACTTGTACAAAATAGGGCCAGCGTTAAATAATTACGAGAGAGAGTGAATATCAGAAAGTTCTGGCTATTGGTCCATGGGGCAAAGTATACATGGCTGAGTTAGTCTTAAATCTTCACACCATCTGATATTTTGTGTGCCTTAAAAATATAGATTATTTTGAATCAAAGTCAAAAAATGATTTTAATCTTAATGTCAAGGTTAAAGGACTCCCCAAAGAATTAAATGCCTACACAAACTGAGGGTAGCAAATAGTGTCTAATTTAGATGCCTTCATTGTTTTCATTTTTAAGTTTACTTTTAGTTTTTAATAAATTTTTAAAAAATTTTTATTGCTCTTCATTAGAATTTAAAGTAATGGTAAAAAGGTATAGCAGTATTTACTTTCAGGTGAAGCATCTGAAAGACTGTGCAATTATAATTTCTTATGAGATATCTTTTGGTTAAGGAACCTTGGATGCAAATTCAGATTCTCAAATATTGGGTGAACCTTAAGAGGGCTCAGGGACACAGCTCAGCCCAGCACCCATAAATTTAGAGGTTTATATTATTAAATGACTTTTAGAATTCTTCTCTGAGGAGGGACTATGGAAGTTGTTTGGGATTCAAATGAGCCAGATAACTCAGTCCCTTACCTTGAACCTGTGGTGTTCCATGAGGCGCAGGTAAATGTGCTCTGAGGTACACGAGGACAAGGACCTGCTGTGCAGTGCATCCTCACCACACACCTGGAATTTGCTGGCTCACACTGGGCGCACAAGGAAGGCATCGTTGGGTAGATGGCTGGCCGACTGGATAAAACTTTCCCCATCTCCTTTGTAAAACTCTCTTCTCCTTTGTTTCAATGATGCCAGATTTTCCCTCTAATTTGCAGACTGCTTCTTCTTAGTGGTCTATGAGTGGGTGTGTCTCCTATTTGTCACTTGGCCATTAAGGATCATTGTTCTTTAAAGCTCTGCTTTCCTCTCTTCTTGATTTATACTCCCTAAGTGGGTGTATTAGTTAAGGTTCTCTAGAGAAACAGAATCAACAGGGAACACTCACAAATATAAAATTTATAAAAGTGTCTCATGTGACTGCAGGAATGCAGAGTCCAAAATCCTCAGGGCAGGCTGTGAAGTCAATGATTCCGATAGAGGGTCTGGAGGAACTCCACAGGAGAGGAGCCTGTCTCTTCTGAATCCTCCTTAAAAGGCTTTCAGTGATTAGACTGAGCATCACTCATTGCAGAAGACACTCCCCTTTGACTGATTACAAATGGAATCAACTATAGATGTAGCTGACATGATCATGATTTAATTCTACGAAATGTCCTCATCGCAACAGACAGGCCAGCACTTGCCCAACCACATAAACAGGTACCACCACTTGGTCAAGTTGACACATGAACCTGACCATAACAGTGGGGAACTCATCTAGATGTATTGTTGCATGGCTTCCAATACCAGGAATATTCTGGTAACTCCTGAATGTCTCTCCACTATCATTTTTTTCAGGTCTCAAGAACTACACATCTAACTATTGAGAGGATATTTCTAGTTAATATTTTGCAGGTCAGTCACACCATTCATGACTCAAACTAATGTGCTCTTTTTTCACATTTGCTCTTCCTTTTATATTCCTTCGAATCCACTCCCTGGAACCAAAGCAGCCATCTGAGAATCCTAGACTCTTTCTCTCCTCCCCCAATCAGATGTCAAGTCCTGAAGTCTGTTTCCTGAATATTTTCATATGCATTTACTTCAGTCTTTCCTCTTGGCATTGAATTGGTTCTGCTGATGGCCCCCCACCTAACTCACTACAATTGCCCCCTGCCTCCAGCCATCTTCCCCTCTGCTGCCAGAGGATCTTTTGAAAATAGCAATTTGCTCATGCCAACCCTCTGCTAAAATAATTTTCTCTAAGATTTCAAAATAGGGTTTAAACACTTTAGTTTAATACACACCTTCCTCAAACTGGCTGATTCCCATCTCTAGCTGCACTGTCCTGCTTTTCCAGGGCTGCTGTAACAAAGTCCTGTAGACTAGTTGGCATATACAATGGAAATTTATTATTATTTCTGGGAGCTAGAAGTCTGAAATTATGGTGTCATCAGGGCCCTGCTGCCTCTTAAAGGGGAGAATCTGTTCCGTGCCTCTCCTGTGGCTTCTGGCATGTGGCCGACAACCCATGACCTTCTTAGGCTTTTGGCATAACTCAATCTCTGCCTCTCATGTGGCTCTCTCTCTCTCTTCCTCTGTCTCTGTCTCACTATGCCCAGAGTTCCTCTGCTTATAAGGACACTGGTGGTAAGGGCTCATGTTCACCTAGTTGGCCTCATCTTAGCCAATAACATCTTCAAAGATCCTATTGACAAATATGTTCACCTTCCCAGGACCAGGGGTTAGGACTTGAGTGTGCCTTGTGTGGGGGGAAACATTCAGTCTACAACATGCACTTTCCATCATTGTGTATCCCATGTTCCTGCTGAATACCCAATTACTTATAATTACATGATTTTATTTATTCCATGTTTCCTCATCTTCATATATCCTATTACTTCTGCCTGAAATATATACCTGAGTCCCTAGTAGACCCTCTGCTTCATTCCCTACTATCCACACACTCGAAGTTGTTCAGTGTCACTCCTCAACTCAACTGTGGTCTATATGATTTATATGTCCCTCTTATATTCTTGTGCCACTTTAAAAGCATAACATTCATCACACTGTATGGCAATTTCTCCCACTTTTAACTCTTTGAGGCTGAGGATCTTCTTTGACTTTGAATGTCCAGAACTTGTCACAGTGCCTGATGTATAGTAGACATGCTTTAACGTTTACTGAATGGATAAATACATAAACTCATGGATGGAACTCAGGGTTTCAGTAATGGCTTGGATATGATGAAAATCATGACTCTGATAATGGAACAATCCAGCTTTGGCATATTGTGATTCTTCACAGACCATTTCAGACCCTTCAATCTCAATGATGAGACTGAAAGTATTAATATAGCCACGAGAGTAAAGTAGGCTGATGGCTTTGAGTTTAATGTCCCAAGTTTAGTGGTTATTTTCATTAGTCTTTTGGTTTCTAATTCTTGTGAACTTTGGACTAAACCAAGCTGCTTCAGTTTCATTATGAAACTAGAGCTTGTATCTCCTCATATTAAAACCTCAGTTTAAAACTCAGCAGTTTCAGGGGATCATTTCATAAAAATGTCAATTCTTGCAGTTTTGGAATTGAGTGACAGCCAAGTTTTAGCAAAATATCTGAGCAGAAATTACTTACCATTACTTCACAAATGGTGAGTAAATCTTAATAAGACAGAAAAACAGAGATTTGAATTATGTTATGTGAGCTATAGACTAAATGCGTTCAGCACTAAAATCCTTATCTTACGAAATGATCTTATAACCCTAAAATAGTCACAGGGTCATCTAAATTTTTTGTCCCAGCTCTCACATTCTTATTCTCTGTTTCCTTGAGCTTTTCAGAGGAGCGCTGACACTGACCCTAGTTTTCCGGGACATTCTCATCTATTTGTGATTTCTTTTCTTTAAAAAGAAAACCAATTTGAAATTACCTGTAACCAATCTACCATGAGAAAAATAAGAAAATCACTTAACCTCCTGGTGCCTCATTACTTACTCTTAGGCACTCCAGTGGAGGAGTTTGTTCTCTGTTTATGGCACAATTCCACATGGATTATTTCAAGCTTAAAGGTGTATTGGTTATTCAACAGAAACATGAATGGAAAAGACGATTTTATTCAGAGGATTTCATTTGCCAAATTTCATTGTGAAAGTTTTATGAGGTTTTTATATTGGATTTCCCATGAAAACATGTCTACAGGTTAATGTCATTTACAAGGTCTATGTTGGTGTGACTTATAATTCACATGAAAAGGTTTAAAACAGAATTAATTTTATTTTCTGACACATTTTGACTTGTAATATATATATAGTATATATATATTGTAATATATATTGTATATATATTGTAATATATATTGTATATATATTGTAATATATATTGTATATATATTGTAATATATATTGTATATATATTATAATATATATTGTATATATATTATAATATATATTGTATATATATTGTAATATATATACATATATACATACATACATATATATATATATATATATATATAGTGTGTGTGTGTGTGTGTGTGTGTTTGTGTGATTACTCACTAGCTTCTTATCCCATAGCAAGAGTATGTAACTTAATATAAGGTCACTCTGTTTAAGGGATACGTTTTACACTCTTTCTCTAGTGTTACATAGTCTCATTTGTTAACTTTTTTTGGCACCTAAAGCAGTGTGGCTCAAATTAGAAAATAAACAATATGAACATTTTCCAAGAAGTACAGTGTGTACTATACCACCTGCGAGAAAAAACCTCTTTTAAAAATCACTACCCATGTTCCATGTACTTTTATATTAAAAAATACTTGTATAATCATTTCCCTGTGATGATCCTACAATGCCACTTTATTAGATGCTGTCTAATCTCCATGAAGTCAGTTATTTTAGTTGGGGTACAGAAAAACATGCCAATAACTTCACACGATAAAATGTAACATAACTACATAATTACATAATCAAATGCAATATAACAATGTAGTTAAATTCAAGTTTAAAAATTCAAGAAAAATAACCATTTAAAGATTTAAAAATTTAAGAAAAATAACCAAGCCTCTGGAAATGGTCCTACGGGCAAACAATAAATGAAGAAGCATCTATTCAAGAAAATCTATAAAAAGTTGGTTAAACAAAAAGTGAGGGTCTGTGGTATGGGAACCAACAGTTCTCCCTCCTTCCTGCCTTCTGCTGCTCTAAACAGGTGATGCCAGGGACACAAACTTCCCTTTCCCCCAGGGCACAGAGTTCACATCTTGTTACCATCTTATCTGTTCCTAGGGCTAAGATCTGGGCAAGTACCTTGAGAGGTGTGAAGTCCCTTCTTCTGCCCATCCCCCACTCATGAGAAGGAATCTCTACCTTGAGTATGAAGCTGCAGAGAGTAGCTGGGCTCCTGTTACCCTTGTCTAGCGTCTAAGGCGGTGGAGAAGCAAGCCCAAAGACCTCAGAATATTGCCCTTTCCCCTTCCACCAAGTGCCCAACTACTAAAGCAAAGGTTCACTCAGAGAGAAACATGCTATGTTCACACCTTCAGCTCTAGAATACCGGCTCAGAGATTTTGCCTGGGGGAAAGGAGGCCATAAAACAGATAGGTCTTTTCTTTTCCCAAAGTGACTTCATTTGCAACGCCTGCAAAAGTTCAAACCTAAGAGCACCCTCAGAACAGTGGAGGTGAATCATCCTCACTTCTGGTTTCCAGTGTCAGCTTGGAAGTTCTCACTCCTGAATAGCAAGAGAAAACAAAACAAACAGAAAATAATGAACCCTTCTTAGAGAATCAAGGTCACAGTGCAAACTGCCACCACCAAAGCTGAAGAGATTGGCATTTGTGGGGAATCACAGCTTACTACAGCAAAAGCAGCCGCTGGACCCAGCCACAGGTAGGAACACGGAAAGGGCGACTGACTGATTGCTGGAGCCTCAGGGTGGACCAATTTGAGTCGTGAAACCTCCTAGGGGCCCCATACATTCATGAATTTTACATCCAGGGGCTCTACCAAGTTCTCAGGGTGAAGATCAGACAAAAATCCCTTCATACTGCTGGCAGGAGAGGGAGAAAAGTAAATATTTTGAATTATTCCAAGAGTATTCTGTTCTCCTTAAAAGGCCTGCCCTCAAGGGAAACTGTTTTATCAAAGCCTAATAAAAATAAGAAGGGAAATACGCAACTCCAGACCACTGAGGTGGGAAGGGAGGGAGAAGCTGAGAAGCACTTCTGAAGGTCACAGTCCAGGCGCACAGACCCACTAAAAGACTGGGACCTAACCACAGGATTATAGGATGCCTCGCCTTCTCCCATGCCTTGCCAACATATCCATAGGGCCCCTAAATAAACACGGGTGATTATTGCTAAAAGAACTGCTAATCTCCAACCCCATCTATGGAGTCTCTAGGGAAACCAGAAACAACAAGGGAGATAAAGACAGAGACACTTGAGAACATTTTAGCTTCTGACACCACCGGTGATAGCAAACAGTAAACATAGCCTAGTTTCTAGCCAGACAAACTTGAAAGCTCACCTTAAAGGCCTAGTTACCTCGGTTCCTTTTACTGAGAACATCAAGTCCAGTTTACAACAAATTATTATAAGGTGTGCAAAGTGGCATAAAAAAACACAGACTGAAGAGACAAAAGAAGCATCAGAACCAGACTCAGGAATGCAGGGATTTTGGAATTATTAGAGCAGGAATTTAAAATAACTATGATTAACAAAATAACTATGATTAATATACTAAGGGCTCTATTGGAAAAAGTGAACAGCATACAAACACTGGTAGACAATGCAAGCAGAGAGATTGAACTCTAAAAAGTAGTCCAAAGGTAATGCTAGAATCAGAAACACTGCTGACAGAAATTAAGAATGTCTTTGATAAGCTTATCAGTAGCCTGGATGTGGTTGAAGAAAGAATCAGTTAGTCATTAGAAACTTCTTAAACGAAAAACAAAGAGTAAAAATACTGATAAGCAAAAAGGTACAGAATATTCAAAACCTTTGGGCCAAATACAAAAGATGTGATATATGCATGATAAGAACACCAGAAGGAGAAGAAAGAGAAAAAAACAGAAGAAATATTTGACATAAGAACAGCTGAGAATTTTCCAAAATTAATGAGAGACACAAAACTACGATCCTGAAAGCTGAGAGAACACCAAATCAGGGTAAGTACCAAAAAGTCTATGTTTTGGCATAGCATTTCCAAACCTCAGAAAATCAAAGACAAAGGGAAAGTCTTGAAAGAAGCCAGAGGAAATAAAACATATTATCTACAGAGGAACAATGTCAGACTGACATCAGAGCTTTTTCAGAAACTGTGCAAACAAGAGAGTGCAGTGAAATATTTAAAACATTTAAAGAAAAAACCTAAAATTCTGCATGCAGCAAAATTATCCTTCAAAATTGAAGGAGAAATACAGTCTTTTCAGACAAATAAAAATTGAGGGAATTTATTGCCAGAACTGTCTTGCAAGGAATGATAAAACATGTCCTCCAGGAAGTAGGAAAATAATAAATGTGAGTAACCTGGGATCTATATGAAGAAAGGAAGAGGATTTGAAAAAGAATAAATGAAAGTAAAATAAAAAATTTTATTTTTCTAATTCTTAATTAGTCAAATAGATAATAGTTTGTTCAAAATAGTAGCAATGACTGATGAGTGAAATGAATGAAAGCAATAAAATAAGGGTTTCTAGGGAGGAATTGGGAACACTGTGTTGTAGGTTACTGGCACTACCTGTGAGTTGGTATGGTGTTATTTGAAAGTGAACTTAGATAAGTTGTAAATGTATATTGTAAACTCTAGGGCAGCTACTAAAATTTTTTAAAATAAAAATAAATGGTATGCCAAAAGAGGAGTGAACATGGAATCATATAAAATGCTTAATTGGAACCAGAGATGGTAGAAAAAGAGTAGAAGATTAAAAAAAGAAAAAACAAGGACAATGAAGAGAAAACAGTTATAAATATAGTAGATGCTAACCCAACTTTATCAATAATGACTTCAAGTGTGAATGGTCTAAATAAAACAAATAAAGACAGAGATTGTTAGAGAGGATAAAAACAAAGGCCAAAATACATGTTGTCTGCAAGAAACTCATTTTAAATATAAAGACACAGATAGATTAAAAGCGAAGTATGGAGAAAGGTATACTATGCTGATACTGGTCAAAAGAAAGCAGGAATAGTTATATTAATACCAGGCCAAGCAGACTTCAGAGAAAAGAAAATTATCAGGGATAAAAAAGGATAATTGCATTATGATAATGGGGCTCATCTCCAAGAAGACATAGCAATTCTTAATGTGTGTGCACCTAACAACACAATGTCAAAATGCATGAAGCACAAATTAATAGAACTGCAGAGAGAAATAGAAAATCCATGATTATAGATGGAGACTTCACCATCTCTTCATTAGTAATTGACAGATCCAGCAGGCAGAAAATCAGTAAGGATATAGTTGAACTGAGCAGCATCATCAATCAGCTGGATCTAATTGACATTTATAGAATACTTCATCCAACCACAGTAGAATGCACATTCTTCTCTAGCTCAAATGGAACATTCACCAAGACAAACCACATTCTGGGCCAAAAGTACATCTTAACAGATTTGAAAGAAGAGAAATCATACAAAGTATGCCCTCAGACTCTAGTGGAACTAAACTAGAAATCAACAATGGGAAGACAGCTGGAAAATCCCCAAATATTTTGAAATTAAACAAAATATTACTCAATAACACAAAGTCAGAGAAATCTCAAGATAAATTAAAATAGCATTTTGAACTAAATAAATATTTTGAAAATGAAAATACAACTTATCAAAATGTTTGGGATGCTGTGAAACTAGTGCTTAGAGGAAATTTTTAGCATTGAATTGCTATATTATAAAGGAAGAGAGATCTAAAATTAATCATCTAAGCTTTCTTCTCAGGAAACTAGAGAACAAAGAGCAATTTAAGCCTAAATTATCCGACACCAGAAAAAAATCAACCCACAGTGATCAAAGCCTTACATATAAAAGCTAAATCTATAAGACTCTTCAAAGAAAACATAAAAATAATTCTTCATTATCTTGGATTTGGAAAAAGATTCTTAGAATTGACACCAAAAGCATGACAACAAAAGAAAAAAATAAACCAGACTTTTTCATAAATAAAACTTTTGTGCTTCCAAGGAAGCCAACAATAAAGTGAAAAAAATCCTCATAATGGGAAAAATATTTGCAAATAATGAGTGATAAGGGATTTGTATGCAGAATATAAAAAAATGTACAACTCAATAATAAAAAGACAAATAACTCAATTTAAAATGATTGAAAGACCTGAGTAAACATTTCTCCAAGGAAGATATACAAATGGACATTTAGCACATGAAAAGATGCTTGGTATTATTAGTTTCATCAAGGAAAGGCAACCACTTCACACCCACTAGGACGGTTAGAATAAAAAAGTCATGTGGAAGGTGTTGGTGAAGGGCGGGTCATGGTGGCACAACAGGTGGAGTTCTCGCCTGCCATGCCAGAGACCCAGGTTCGATTCCTGGTGCCTGCCTATGCAAAAAAAAGAAAAAGTGTTGGTGAGGTTGTGGAGAAATGAGAATCTTCATACACTGCTTGTGAGAACATAAAATTGTGCAGCAGCTTTGGAAAAAAGTCTGGCATCTCCTCAAATGATTAAGAATAGAATTACCATATGACCCAGCAATTCCACTCCTAGGTATGATGAAAACATATATATGGAAAACTTGTACATGAATAATTGTAGTACAATAATTGATTTACTATATTGACTAAATATAAATATAAAATGATTGATTATTCATAATAATCATTTTCCCCAAAGGGGGAAAAACCCAAGTGTCTATCAACTGACGAATGAATGAACAAATGTGGTATCTCCAACAGTGGAATCTAATTCTTCCATTGGAAAGAATGAAGTATTGATACCTGTTTACAACATGGATGGGTCTTGAAAAACATGCCAAAGAAAGCAACCAATTACAGTACAAAAGGCTACATATTATATGATCCCATTTATTTGAAATGTCCGGAATAGGGGCATCTAGAGAAACATAAAGTAGATTAGTGGTTGCTAAAGACCTTAGAGGATAGCTAAAGGATTTCCTTTTGGAGTGATGAAAATATTCCAGAATAACTGCGACATGATTACACCTATCTATGAATATATCAGAAACCACTTTAATTGGGTTAATTGTATGGTGAGTTGCATCTCAATAAAGCTGCTTAAAATGCAATACAGAGAATTATGAACTACACAATTTTGCTAGTAGCAAAAGTTAACTACTAGAAGAGGTAAGGGAGAACTCTAAAGAACATGGGGATAGCAAGCGAAGGGAGCAGCTATTATCTCTAAATATGAGGGGAAGACAAGAAGGAATAAATTCCCAAGAGTTGCTTCTATGCCTTGAGATTTGGACCTCATTGAAGAGTGGGTGGCTGTGGCCCACTGGGTGGTGGAGAAGGTCATTGGGATTCTATCAGCCAGAGCAGTTTTGCAGCTGACCATTGGGGGTGGTTAGCAGGAAGCCCCTTCTGGGGTGTGGGTGGGCTTGATCCGGTAAGAAGCAACTGCCCACTGTTATTCCAGCAAAACTCAATGGACGGAGAAATCTACTGGGTCTCCCACACACTGCAGAAAAGCACAGGAACTCGGAAGAGACTCTCCCCATACTCATGCAGCCTCCTTCCAACATCCTCTACTCAGAAAGTCTAACACTGCATCAACGAAGGGGAAATACTGATAGGGCCCAGCTCTGCCATCACCAAACAGGGCAAAGAAGGGTAAATTTGGAGCTGAGAAGCAAAAATCAATAAGTGGAACAGCACTTCATAGATTGCAAAAAAAAAAAAAACAAAAAACAAAACTGTATTTACTTCTTTCTACAGTCCAATAATTAATACTGAGAGGGCAGATTAAGATATGCCCTAACTTTAACGATAAAGTTGAGGTGATAAATAGTAAAAGCATAACATAAAATAAATGGGCAACTCTTTGCAAAAACTATCTTCAATCTAAAAGATGAGTATTAGATCTGTTCCCCTAGGAGGCTTGGGACACATTGATTCAATCAGGGAAGCTAAAAGATACAATCAGGGCAAGACAATTATATTGAGTCATCTGAGAAACCATCATGTTGACAAATGTGAGTGATGAGGAGAGTTGGTTTGGGGTTTGCTATAAAGGGTGTTCTCCATGCATCCAGAATAAAGGGAGCCAGAGAACAAACATCTCCAGAATTTATCAATTTATCAAGTGTTGACCAAGGAGAGATTCTATTTGGTGGGTATAAATAATATAGTTCTTAGAGAAATTTGCTGTAGCAGGCAGCACTCCTGCTTAAACTGCTTAAACTATTCTGGATGCTGTAATTAACATCCATTTTCACAGTGACTTTGACTGCATAAGTTTAATGCCTGATAATCTGGAGGAGAAGTGGTAGTGTTGGGGAGCATCATGAGTGCTCTCTCCAGCAGTTTCTATGTACTACTATAAATTGAATGAGTCAGTATCCTAGTTGATACATTTGCTACCTATGACTTCATTCCCTGAAAATGCAGTGCATAGGGATAGAATTGGTCAAAAGTCCATTTGCACTTGGAAACCCTGGAATACAGCAATTCATAAAGGAGTCAGCCAGAGCAGTCAGGCAACCTCTTTCTTTGCCATCGCTCTTTTGATATATGAAGCATCACTCAGGTTAGGTTTCTTTGGTGAGATAATATCACTTTGCTTTTTAAAAAAAAATGTTTTAAAATGTATGCAAACATATAATAATATTAGCAACTACTTTTGAATATTAAATATGTGCCAGGCATCTACACATAAGATGTTGATTACTCCACAAATGCCGCAGGATTCTCAAAACATTCTTTTCAAGTTGATACTATTGTTATTATCTCTTTATTCTAATGATGAAGTAGGGGAAGCTTAAGCTGAGTAGCTTGCTTAATACCATATGTCTAAGAAGTAGTGGGCCTTGGATAGCACCTCAGGTAGTTTTACTCAAGAGTCTGAGTTTTTAACCACTAGGGAATACAGTAGAGTTTCAACATACATATATGTAACTCGCACATATTTGCTTCGTAGAAAATAAGTGCAAATGTGCCTATCAATTTACCTACACACAAAAATAAATGAAGTAAGAGAAAATGGCATTTTAAATACTTCTGCCAGTCCAGGTGCATAGTGACAATTGAATGAGAGCTGTGGCTGTGTGATCCCTTCAGTAAGACTGTGGCCATATGCTCCTCCTGGAATGAGCATCCGTTCTGCTCTGAAGCTAGTGTTAAAGATAAATATTTATTTTAAAACCATCCTGAAAAGAAGCTGTCTTCTTCAACTCACATAAAGAGTAATCAAGGTTGTTTGAAGATATATAATATTTACTTTATGCAAGACCTATTTGGGAGAACTTCGCTGTGTTTATATGTACATACATATTTGCAGTGTAGCGTTATGCAAGTTATATGATGTAAATTATATTGCTCTGTATGTATGGATAGGTCATATCTGCTTTCCATAGAAAAGTGAGCAAAACTGCAAATTTAAATTTCCTTTTATTATCTGTTTAAAAAGATAATCATTTGCCAGCTCAAGTAAAATGTTATGCCTTGATTGCAGGTGGCAATAAGTGACTATTGATCTAGTCTGAATGTCTACTCTGGAATGCCAGGAACATGAAATTTAAATTCTTTTCTGTAAGGACAAGCTCTGATGAGCATAATGAAGGCAGAAGATTTTAGTAAAAATGGAGAAAAACATACATTGACACAACAAGGCTATGAACGAGGCCAACCTTCACTCTTAATCTATAGCTTATTTCATATTATAGATTTGCATTTTATTCCTGCAGATCCTAAACATGGAATTTTATATTTAATTGTTGTTTGATAATGTCAATGCATTTTTATTATCATATCGATAGCAATCCTAATGATCATCAATCCATAATTTATAGTTGTGTCCTCTCCCAATTTTTACTGCAGACACTAAGAAAATAAAAGTTAGTTGATAAAAAATTAAAAAATAAAACTCGTTAGCAGTAGTAGATAAGAAACAAACAAAAAAATTGTTAAGAGGAAAGAGTGAAGCAGTAGAGAATAGACCGTAAGGGCCCACAGATAATATTTTGTGAGTATCAGAGACAGACATCATTCTATTCTATTCTTGACAACAGTCCTAGCTGGGCGTTGCTCACTAAATCAAGGCCCTGACCCCAAAAGGAGTTCCGTATCCTATTCAATATCACACAGCTAATTAGGGACAGAGCCAGGAACTGAATCTAAATCCATCTGGTCCAAAGCCTGTGCTTCTTTACTACGGCCTATTCCTGAGAGGAATTTAACCCCACAAACTCAACCATCATTTAACCCCACAAACTCAACCATCACTAGAAGCTTTTAAAACAATTTTTCCAATAGCATGTATTTTCTGAAGAAAGAAAATGATATCAGAAGGATAGTCTGAAATCCAAGGGGACATTCTGAGCAAATACAATGTTAAAGACTTTTCTAAATCCCCCAAATATTGTCTATAAACAGAAATAACACTGACCCTGCTGCTGCTGATTGGATGATCCCAAATTTACAAAGCAGGTAAAAGAGACACTCTGAAAACACAGGGCGTGATTGAAGGATCAGAAAGTACTTATCAGGGTGGGCCTCCATGGCTCAGCAGGCAGAGTTCTCGCCTGTCATGCCTGATACCTGGGTTCGATTCCCAGTGCCTGCCCATGCACCAAAAAAAAAAAAGAAAGAAGAAGAAGAAGAAAGTATGTATCATATAAATACTAACCAAAAGAAAGCTGATACAGCAATATTAATTTCAGACAAAATAAGCTTTAAGAGAGAAAGCATTATTAGGGTCAGTGCAACTATATAATGATAAATGGTGCTTAGAGTGCACCAAGAGGATAGAATGATTTTAAAATTTGATGCATTTAGTAAAATAGCCTCAAAACTCATAAAACAAAGTCAATGTCATGAAGGACAGGGAAAAACTGAGGAAATGCTCCAAATTAAAATAAATGAATACAAGCATGGACCTGAATTGGACCCCAGATCAAGAGGAAAAAAAAATTATTACAAATGGCATTATTGGGCAATTGATGAAATTTGAATATGGATTCTATATTTCATATTTCCTGAATTCAGTTATTTTACTGAAGGATATAATAGGTTGTTCTTGTTTTTAGGAAACACATGCTGAAATATTTAGGGGCAAATAATGTCTGCAACCAATTTGCAGATAATTTAGGAAAATGTATTTGTATGCATCGCTATAGATAATCTACCTATTGATGATAGAAAGAGGACTAAGAGAAATAAGACAAAATTGTAACAATGGTGCAGTTCTTTGTACAATTTTTGTAAATTTTGGCAAGTAAAAAGTTTATCTATCCATATGTATGTATGTATAAATTGCTAGATCTACCTTCAGAAATTGACAAATCTATCATCACAGCAAGGGATTTCAACACAACTCTTTCAATGATTGATAGTTGGAACAAGAGAAAAAAAAACCCATAAGGGCACAGCAGATTTAACTAATATAATTAAAATTCTTGATCTAATGAGTTTATAAATAATCTTGCATCTAGAAATTAGTGAATAAAAGTCTTGCATGGAGCATATAAGACATATTTTAAAAATTATCATGAACTAAGAGCATAAAAAAAGCCACAGAAAATTTCAAAGAATTATCACATCCTCTAACAATAATGTGATTAATTGGTGTATTTAGAAATAAAGAAAACTTTTCCTATAATTAAATCAAAGTTCAAGGAAGAAATCAAAATGAAGTTTTTAAAATACTTAGAACTATGGTATTGAAAACTTATGGGATATGCAAAAATTTTATTCCAGGGAAATTTTTCATCTTAAATACTTATTCAAAGACAGAATAAAGGCTCAAATAAAGAAGCTAAATATCTGATGTAAGAATTTAACTACTACAACAAAGTATACCCAAAGAAAGAAGAAAATAAATATAGTGGAAAAAAGTGAATGAATTGGGAAGAAATAATAATAATCATAGCAAATGCTATCTGCCTGGTACTGTTCTGTGTATTTTACAATATTAACTCAATTTAAACTCTTACAAAACCATATGATAAAGGTGCTATTATTATTCACATTTTATGGGTTTGGAAACTGAGACATAGAGAGGTTAAGTGTGTTACAAAAGGTAGAGTTGCCTGATAAAATACAGACAACCCAATCATATTTGAATTTTATGTAAACAATGAATATTTTTTGTAAAGTATATCCCAAATATTATTTGGGCATACTTATACTAAAAATTCATTTTTTTCTGAAATTCAAAATCAACTAGATATATAAACCTAGGCATCTGAAAAAGGAACTAAGACAATTATACTAAGGAGCACAGATGAAAAGCATCTAGCTAAAATATTTTAAAAAGTAGATGTAGTGCGGTGTGATGGTGGCTCAGTGGCAGAATTCTCACCTGCCATGCCAGAGACCCGGGTTCGATTCCTGATGCCTGGCCATGCAAAAAAAAAAAAAAAAGAAGAAGTTGTAGTGATGTATGAATGACAACATTAGAAAAATTTAAAATGTCATTCATCACATTAGCAGATTAATGGAAAAACTGGATCAACTCAGTAAATACAGGAAAAATGATTTATAAAATTCAATACTAGTCATGATTAAACCCAGAGTAACTCAACAAAACAAAACTCCTAGCAAAGCAGTTACAGAATGGAAAGTTCTGAACTAATAAATGTCATCGTCTTTAATAGGAAAATTTTAGAAATTTGAAAGTTTTCCAACCATCATTTTTTCCCCCACATTTTGCTGGAGGTCTTAGCCAACACAAAATAAAAAGAAAAAAAGAATTAAAGGTATGAACATTATAATGTAAGAAAGAAAACATCACTTTTTGTAGATGTTGATTGCTGACAGAAAATGCCCCAATCTTGTTGTTATTATAAATAATGGAAGTTTAACAAAGTTATTTAATATACAAAAAATAAATTAGATTTCTAAACTTAAAAAATTCCACATACATAGCAACAAAACTACAAGCTACTTTGGAATATATCTACAAAATATGTGAAAGATCTCAAGCAGAATATTATAAAATATTAATAAAAGGCACCAGAGAAGACCTTAATAATATGAAAATATCCTATATGGATATAAAGGCTGAGTTCTTTTAAGGTGTCAACACTTAAATAATTGGCTTTTAGATTCAATAAAATTCCAAGCAAAATTCCAAGAAGAATTTTCATGAATTTTTACAAGTTTGTTCTAAAATTTATATAGAAGAACGAATCAAAAATAGTAAAGCAACCCTTGAAAAAGAAAAACCAATTGGGAGAACAGTTGTCCTGGATTTTAAAATTTACTATCTAGATATAGAAATGGCATATAGATATAGAAATTATTGTGAGTGATTGACACATTAACTAATGAAAATGAACAGTAAGTGGAACAAGAGGAAAATTTGTGCACATGAAAATTAGATATATAAACCAGTTGGAATTACAGATCAGTGGGAAAAATATGAGGTGATTCAATAAATTGTGATAGGACAAACTGGTTATCCATATAGGCAAATCTAAAATTAAAATATCTTTCTCATACTACAAGAAAACTACATAAGTGAAGTAAAGCTTTAAAACATTTGTATAAAATATAAGTGAGTATTTTTGTGCTTGAGCTATGGGAAGATTTCTTTAAACAAACACAAAAAGCTGAAGGAAAGTTTAAAGCCTTTAATTTGCATTAATTTTAGTAATTTTTTTATCAAAAAGCATCAGAAGAAAGTGAAAAAAGCTATAAACTCAGAAAATTTATTTGTGCACATAAAACTAACAAAGGATTTCTATATAGAGTATATAAAGAAATCATATAAATCAATAAGAAAAAAACAAGCAAACGACTTTTGAATATGAAAAGGCATTTGATAAAAGTGGAAATAAATATAGCCAATAAACACACGAAAAATTCTCAACCTTACTAGTTAGAATAAGGGAAATTAAGTCCATGAAATATAATTTGTACCTGCTAGCAAAAATTTTAAAAGTTTTCAATAATGAGTGCTGGAGAATATATGAAACAATGGAAACTCTTTTACATAACTGGTGGGAGTATAAATTGATGCAATCATTCCAAAATATAATGTCAGTTGTGTTGCAAAATTTAATGCTTAAAGAGTATATAATCTTGCAATCCCACTCTTGAGTATATGCTTAAGAAAAACACTTGTATATATGCACCATGAGACCTGAACAAATATATTAAAAGAAGCAATATTTTAAAATATTTTTATTGACAAATCTTCACATACATACAGTCCACATACGGTGTATAATCAATGGCTCTCAATGTCATCATATAGTTGTATATTCATTACCATGATCATTTTTAGAACATTTGCATCACTCCAGAAGAAGAAATACAAAGAAAAATGAAAAAACTCATACAATCCATAACCCTAACCCCTCCCTCTCATTGACCACAAGTATTTCAATCAACCCAAATATTTTACCCCCAGTATTTATTTATTTTTCATCCATACTTTTTTACTCATCTGTCCATACCTTAGATAAAAGGAACATTAGACAAGGTTTTCACAATCACACAGTCACATGGAAAAAGTTGCATCATTTTACAATGGTCTTCAAGAATCAAGGCTTCTGGAACACAGCTCAACAGTTTCAGGTACTTCCCTCCAGCCACTCCAGTACACCATAAACTTAAAAGGGATATCTATATAATGCATAAGAATAACCTCCAGGATAACCTCTTGACTCAATTTGAAATCTCTCAACTGCTGAAACTTTACTCTGTCTCATTTTTCTCTTCTCCCTTTTGGTCAAGAAGGCTTTCTCCTGATGTGGGTCCCGGCTCATCCAAAGAGTTCTGTCCCACATTGCCAGGGAGATTTACACCCCTGAGAGTCATGTCCCACATAGGGGGAGGGCAGTGATTCGTCTTCCAAGTTAGCTCAAATACAGAACCCCCCCATGTGAATAACAAAAGAGAATCTCTGTGGGTAACTCTTAGGCATAATTTTAAGTAGGTTTAGCCTATCCTTTGCAGGAACACATTTCATGGGACTGAACCCCAAGATTGAGGGCTCAGCCTACGGATTTGGTTGTCTCCACTGCTTGCCAGAATATCAGAAATTCTCCAAATGGGGATGTTGAATATTTCCTCCTTTCTCCCAAGTCCCCCAAGGGACTTTATTCACTGCCCAAATTACTCTGGGATATATGGGGGCATCACACTAACCCGGACAAACCAACATGGTCTCACACTGTATTCAAGATTCCATGTACTTACTTATGGTGTTCAACTAAACTGACCGTACAAGTTGAATTTGGTAATGCACTACCCAAAATATAAATTTTTCACCAACTAAATATCTCTCCCTTTGGTCTCACACAGAAGTTAAACTTTTAAAATATGGATGATATCATCCTTTACCCTGTATTCTGATCTACCCCAGTCCGAACCAGATCAGCTTCATTCATATCTCTGGTTAAAGTCCAGTCCCTTTTTCAACTTTTTTTAACATTTCCTGTATGGAGTAATGCTGACTTTCATAGCTTCAGAGCTCCAATTCTGGGTCTCAGGTGTTACATAAAGACCCAAAGTTTCTTGGTATGACCAGATTGTATACAAACAGCTCAGTATCTCAGAATTTAGAAATAACAGTTACAACTCTGGAATATATGTGGCTGCTGTAAGAGCTTACAGTCTAGTACCTTTACAATAGGCCTCAGCCTGATACCCATGCTCTCGACTTCAGTTCAACAAGTTCTTTTCATATTATAGTTAGTCCATATGAGTGAGGCATGCTATTTTTCTTTTTGTTTCTGACATTTCATTCAACATAGTCCTTAAGGTTCATACACGTAGTTGCATGCCTCACTGCTTAATTCCTGACCACTCAGTAGTCCACTGTATGTACACACCATAGGACCCTCTTCTATTTCTCAGTCATTGTACCCTTAGGCCATCTCCATCCACTGTGAATCATGAACACTGCCGCCATAAACACCAGTGTGCAAATGTCCATTCCTGTCCCCACACTCAATTCCTCCAGGTAGATATTGAGCAAAAGCATTTCAGAATCATGTGGCAACCCTCCCCCCAGCCTCCTTTGAAACCACCACACTGCCCTCTAAGGGGCTGAACCTCTGTTTCCCTACCAACAGTATGTAGGTACATATCTTTCTCTGCACTTTCTCTAGGACTTGTTTCTCTGTGTTCCTTTTCAAACAGTTTTATTTGCACATTGTACAATCCAGCCTAAGTAAATAGTCATACCTACACCATAATAATGTATATAAAGACATTTCCTTTTCTTCTCTAAAGAATCCATATTCTCTCTTGGTCCCCACCTGTTGACATTTAGTTGTCATAATGCCTTTGTTATATTCAGTGGAAGCATATTACCGTGTTACTGTTGACTGTAGACCCTAGCTTGCATTGATTATACTTTTTCCTCACATTTTCAACACCTTGCAATGTTGACAATCATTTGCATGACAAACATGCAAAAATATTTTTTTATTTGTACATTTAGTCATCATGATTGTCCACTCTCGCATTCCTAAGTTATACCATCTGTGTTAGTTAGATTCAGTTGTCAACTTGGCCAGGTGAGCATACCTAGTCTTGTTGCTGCGGACATAAGCCAATGGTACGTGAACCTCATCTGTTGCCAATTACATCTGTAGTCAGCTAGGAGGCATGTCTGCTGTAATGAGTGACGTTTGACTTAATTGGCTGGTGCTTAAATGAGAGATTGCAACGTAGCACTGCTAAGCAGCTCAGCATTCCTCATCTCAGCACTAGCAGCTCAGCCCAGGCCTTTGGAGATGCAGAAAGAAGTCACCCCGGGGAAAGTTGTCGGAACCCAGGGGCCTGAAGAGAAGACCAGCAGAGACCATCCTGTGCCTTCCATGTAAGAAAGAACCTCAGTGGAAAGTTAGCTGCCTTTCCTCTGAAGAACCAACAAAATAAATCCCCTTTTATTAAAAGCCAATCTGTCTCTGGTGTGTTGCATTCTGGCAGCTAGCACACTAGAACACCATCTCAGTCTTCAGCCTCTATCTTTCCATCAGATTTCATCATGCCCCCAGCCCTTCTCCCTCAATCATACTCACATTCAGCTTCATTCAGTGTACTTATATTATTGTGCTACAATCAGGTAGTATTGTGCCATCCATTCCTGCATTTTTACAATCAATTCTGTTGCACAATCTGTATTTCATCAGTACCAAATGCCCAATTTCTATCATTTCTAACTCCTGATAACTTGTGTTCTTAGCTTCAACTCTCAAGGTTCCCTTATTGATGTTCCTTCATATAAGTGAGACCACACAGTATTTGTCCTTTTGTTTTGGCTGATTTCACTCAGCATAATATCCTTAAGGTTCATCTACATTGTTACATGCTTCAAAATTTTCTTATAGCTGTGAAATATTCCATCCTGTGAATATACCTCAGCTTGTTTAGCCACACGTCCACTGATGGACATTTGGGCTCTTTCCATCTCTTGGCCATCGTAAATAATTCTGCTATAAACATTGGTGTGCAAATGTCTGTTTGTGAACTTGCTTTCAGTTCTTCTGAATATATACCTAGTAATGGAATTGCTAGATCGTATGGTAATTCTGTACTTAGCTTCCTGAGGAACCTCCGAACTGCCTTCCAGAGCAGTTGTAGCATTTTACATTTGCACCCACAGTGGATAAGTATGCCTCTTTCTCCACATTCTCTCCAGTACTTCCCATTTTCTGCTTTTTTGATAATGACCATTCTAATGGGTTTCAGATGATATCTCATTTTGGTTTTAATTTGCGTTTTCCTAATAGCCAGGAAAGTTGAGTATCTTTTCATGTGCCTTTTAAACATTTGTATTTACTCTTCTGAGATGTGTCTGTTCATGTGTTTTGCTCATTTTTTAATTGTGTTGTTTGTCTTTTTGTTGTTGAGTTGAAAAATATTTTTATATATTCTGGAATCTAAACCCATATCTGACATGTGGTTTCCAAATATCGTTTCCCATTGTATAGACTGCCTTTTTACTTTCCTGACAAAGTTCTTTGATACACCAAAGTGTTTAATTTTGAGGAGATCGCATTTATCTGTTTCCTTTTGCAATGCTCCTGCTTTAGGTGTAAGGTCTAGGAAACTGCCTCCTATAACATGATTTATGAGATATTTCCCTACATTTACTTCTACAAGTTTTATGGTCTTGGCTCTAATGTCTACGTCTTTGAACCATTTTGAGTTATTTTTTGTATAGGGTGTGAAATATGGATCCTCTTTCATTCTTTGGCATATAGATATTCAGCTCTCCAAACATTTATTGAAGAGGCTGCTCTGTCCCAGGAAGTCTTGAATACATTAGAGTAATTTTTCAGTTTCAGACTAACTGAACAAAGCAATTAAAGTACAATCCCAATTCCATGAGAGGAAGTATCTGGGGCCATGAGTTTTCAATGGAGATTATTTCCTAGCCACACTCTAGGTCAAGAAAGACACATTTCCCATACTGGGCACTGCCTTAGTTAATGTGCAAGGCACAGAAGTACACACAGATACTCCCACATAAATGCAAACCATGGTCCTTTTCTAAGGACTTCACATTCTATTTGGAAAGAAGACAAATAATCATGAAAAAAATTAAAGAATATTGATAGCTAAATGGTGTGATATTTACTGAGTGAAAAGGAAGTCTAGTCAATATTTAAAGATTTTTTTTAGGAATATTTTATAGAAATTTGGAGGATTATCATAACTTGAAAGATAAATATGATTAAGATATGCTGTAAAACAGAAGATAATTCCAGGAGCAAAGGTTATAAGAAGGAAAATATGTAGGTTTTTTCAGAGAACAATGAAGGGGACTATTATTGACCAACTTTGGAAGGTCAAGTAGAGAAGTTTAGACTTGATATGATAACAATAGTGATGGTTAATGATAAGGAAAATAGCTAATGCTATTAAGCTCTATCCTGTTCTTGGCATTACTGTAACCATTTTGATCTTAACAATAACTTCATGAGATAGGTACTATTACTATTTTTCAAATGAGGAAACAGGCACAGAAACAATACAATCTGCCCAATTTGATATATATAATAAATATTAGAGAGAGCATTCTTTTGTAAGTTCTATGATACTGAAAGCATGTTTAATGCAGAATATGTTTTGGTGGCAATATACAGATGAATTCTGGTAAACAGAAAGTTTAGTTTTCTAGAAAAAATTACACAGTTTTGATGTAAGGTAAGAAGTACTTAGATCTTGAAGGGAGCACAAGCGGAATGGAGAAGAAAAGACAGGTTCCTATGAGGGAAAAGCTTTCTATTCTTCTTTTTAAGTCTCTGTTATGATACCTTTGTTTGGGATCTTGTTTTCCCTCATCCCTTGTTCTCAATTGTTAATCCACTTTTTCTCCTCTAACTTCAACCTGACAGCCTGGAATTGCTTCTTGGGTGTTTTCAGTCATTATTAAATATATTCAAGTATTTACTGTAAAAAAGTCCTCAGTCCATCTCATATCCCTCTACAGCTATACCCTATCTCTCTCTTCTCTTTCACAGCTACATTTCTTGAAAGGCACCTCTGAACTTGCTGTTTCATTTTGCCGCTTCTCGTTGACTGACTTCTCAGTCTCTCTTGCTTATTGGTTTTTGACACAACTACTTCTCTATAAATTCTCTCTCTGAGGATCCCATGAGCCTAATTATTAAGCAAATCAACGGATTCAACTCATTCCTTACCTTTACAGTTTTCTTGGAAGCGAGAAAAACTGTTTACTTCATTACCCCTGAAAAACTTTCTTTCCTTCACTTCCATGATTTTGCATTTTTCCAGTGTCTCTTTTCATCTTCCTTTGCATCTCTTGCTCCTTTTGCCTTTTTCTTAAATAATAGTCTTTCTGGAGCACCATTCTTGGCCTATTCTTTCAGTCTTCAATACCTATTCTTCTTGGGCAATATTAGAACCCACATGGCTTCTTTTTGCATTTATATTCTGACGACCCTCTGAAGGGGCATTGGTTATAGGAGAAAAGACCATGTATCTGTTTTGGGTGTGTTGGATTTGAAAAGATTTTACAGAATCCTAGATGTAAATGTATCATAAATAGATGAAAATATTTAACTGAGTTAGGGAAGACGTTAGGATTTGACACATAGGTTGGGTCATCATATGAAAGAAGTTCACAGACAAAAACATGGGAAATTCTTGCAATTAGGGTATAGGAAAAGAAGTATGAGTCATTGAAGCAGTCTTAAAATGGTCAGTGAATCAGGATAAACTTAGTGTTGGACTGGTGCAGGAAGGTTAGAAAGCAAAGAAAGGAAAGTATGGATGCAGAGAGTAGGAATTGGAGGTTAAGAAGCCATTGATGAGCTCCAATATTTATAGACTGGGATGATAAAAAATTCTAATCATCAAGAGAGTAAGAAGCAAATGAGTGGATTGTAGAGAAAGCATAGGGAACTCTTTATAGAAATTTGACAGTGAAATAACATAAGAGCAAGAGCCGTGTCCATATTCTTTTCACTGCTACTATTTTTTTCAATGCTCAACACACTGCCTGCTAAAAATGAATACTCAATAAATATGTTTTTATTAAACCAATGATTGAATGATTATAAGATAAGGCGAAAGACAGCAAGATGGCTTATGGAGAGAAGACAATAATCTTGGAGAGAAGACAAATAATCATGAAGTGAGTGGTGAATGGTGTTTATGAATATTCCCGCTTACTATTTAAACCTCAAACTTGAAACTGTGTGGACCAGAAATGTTTTTTGCTGGATGACTCATTAAATCTGCTGACAAGACAGATGCCAAATATCTTTAACCTTATTTTGGAGAATTGAATCATCTATTAAAAGCACCACATCTTGTAACAGATTCTAAAATCAATAATTAATAGCATTAAGACTTGTACCTGGGGAGAGACATTATATTCTTCACTAAACTATCTTTTCTTACAGATTGTAACTAAGTTAAAAGTGTGTGTGTGTGTGTGTGTGTATTTAAAATCTGGGTTAAATTATATTTTGCAGAGTTCAAATTTATATCGGGATGTATATTCATTTCACCAAACAGATTTTTTTTTCAGGAACAATGCTCTTTCCACAATCCCTTGTTATCCTACATATTCAGAGCCATTACCTTGTCAATCATATGTGGAGTCAGTACCTGAAGCACAGATACTAAAACAGAAGAAGAAATTATATTACTATAAACTTCTATTCCTGAGAATAAGTAATAGTTTCGGGGCAAACATGGCATAAAATCACATCTGTGTATTTCCCCTCTCTAAATACAATTAAATACCCCCAATGCTATTCAACAAATAATCATACAAGGACTCTGAGAAGTGGAAAAGTGGAACTGGTTTGAGACTTCAGAACTTGGAGAACCATGGTGAGTTCCATGGGTTTTATTTTTATCTTTTTATAATTTTTAATTAATTTGTCTTTTTAAAATCTTCATCTTCCATACATTAGGTTGAGGAGAGACCTGCAACCTGAAAGTACTAGGTATAGGTAGAAAAAAAAGAAAGAAAGAAATCATGGCTTGGTATCTTTGGCCAAGGGATTGAGAAAAGGGAAGCCCAGGGGCGACACAGTGGGGATTTCCATACTAAGTGACAATGTTGGACCAATCTAATTGCAATGGTGGCTACAGCAGACCCTAACCCAAACTCTGCTCCACCCCTGATGGAAGCAACAGAACTGATTTTCCTGCAATAGGGACATAAGCAGCCCTGGAGAGTGCTGCCAGAACCTACACAGTAAGCATAAAGAATGTGACTGTGTGCTGAAACAGGAGAGTTAAGTAGAATCAAATGTCAGCTAACATAATATCCAAATGTTCAGGATAGAATTGAAAATCACTCCTCAACCACTGGGAAAATCACAAATTAATGAGAAAAGAAAATCAACAGGTACAAATACCAAGATGCATCAGATTCTGGAATTACACGGCACAGAATTTTGGACAAGCATAATAAACTTGCTTCAACAAATAATTAAGAGTTCTCTTAAATGAAAAACTATAAAACCTTAGAAATAATTAAAAAAAGAACAAAAATAAGTTATAGAACTGAAATATATAATAACCCACATAAAAAACTGCTGGAAGGGCTCAATGATAAGAGTGGAGATAAGAAGAAATAAAATCAGTGAACTTGAACATAGATCAATAGACCACTTAATCTGAACAATAAAGAGAAAATAGATTAAAACACAAACTCACAAACAAACAAAGCCTCAGGAACCCCTGAGACAGAAAGAAAAGATTTATTATTCATACATCAGAGTCCCAGAAAGAGAAAAGTAAGAA
The DNA here is from genome assembly GCF_023851605.1 of Tamandua tetradactyla. Taxonomy (NCBI): domain Eukaryota; kingdom Metazoa; phylum Chordata; class Mammalia; order Pilosa; family Myrmecophagidae; genus Tamandua; species Tamandua tetradactyla. The sequence goes on along the minus strand of NC_135332.1, from coordinate 103,043,744 downwards.
TGTGGGGCTAAAAACTTGCAAAATTTTGTAAGGCATAAACCTGCAGATTCAAGATTATGCTCAAACCCCAAATAGGATAAACCCAAAGAAATCAATATTAAGACATATGATAATTAAATTCCTGAAAAGTAAAGACGAAATAAACTATATCAAAAGCAACCAAAGAAAAATGACAGCTTGCCAATAGGAGCACACCGATTTGAATGACAGTTAGTTTCTCATGTGTACCATGAAAGAGAAAATGACATAGTTTTGAAATGCTGAAAGAAAAGAACTATGAATGCAAATTCTATACTCAGCAAAAACTATCCTTCATGAAAGAAAGGAAAATAAATATGGTCTTAGACAAAGGATGACTATGAGAATTTGCTGCTTCTATATTTACTTTCCAAGAAAAGCTAAAGGAAACTCCAAAATAAAAGGAAATGATAACGGAAGAAGGAAAGGAACTTCAGAAAGGAAAGAATGACGAGAAAGGTAAAAAGAGAGCAAATATAATCAATAATCCTTCTCTCTAAATTTCTTAAATCATATCTGATTATTGAAAAAATTAATAATCTCTCTTCTGGTGCTCCATGTATGTAGAGGAAATACTAGAGAAAATTATATTTTAAATGTGGGGTGTGTAAAGAGACCTAAATGGTAGTAAAGTTTCAATACTTCATTTGAAGTGGTAAATTGTTTATATCAATAGGTTGTGATAAATTACAAATGCATATTGTAATATCTATAGCAACCAGAAAGAAAAGTATACTGATTAAATGCTCAAAAAAACTGTACAAATAAAACAAGATGGACTTATAAAATATGTTCAAATAACCCGCAGGAAGGTAAGAAAAGACAGAGAAATAAGAAAGAGAGGAAATGAACAGAAAACCAAAATATTTAGAGATTTGGACATAAGGTCTAACATATCAGTAATTAATTTCATTTAAAATTAATGGTCTAAATATATTAATTAAAAGAGATTGGCAGAGTGAATACAAAAATATGACCCAGCTATTTTCTGTCTACAAGAAACTCACTTCAAACACCATGACAGAGGTAAGTTGAAAGTAAAAGTATGGAAAAAGATATATCATGCTAACATTAATTAAAAAACTGGAGGTGGCTATAGCAATGTGTGTATTAGACTTCAGGGCAAAGAAAATTACTATGGACAGAAAAGGCCATTACATAATAATAAAATGGTCACTTCACCAAGATGATACAGCAATCCAATGTGTGTATTCAAAATATGTGAAAGCTTCAAAATATGTGAAAGCTTCAAAATATGTGAAACAAAAATTAATAGAGCTGAAAGGAGAAATAAACAAATCTACAATTATAGCTGGGGACCTCACTACATCAATAGCAGCAATTGTTAAAACCCTGAGACAGAAAATTAACAAAGATATAGAAGATCTGAACAAAAACAGAATCTGATTGATGTCTATAGAAGATTCTGCCAAGATAAAGCAAAATACCCTTTTTTTTTTTCATGCAGCTGTGGAAAATTCAGCAAGATAGACCATATCCTGGAGCATAAAATAAACCTCAAAAAAGTATGTTCTCTGAAACTTAAGGAATCAAACTAGAAATCAATAACAGAAAGACAACAGGAAAATATTCAAACACATGGGAATTAAGTAACACACTTCTAAACAATCCCTAGGGAAAAGAGGAAGTCTCAATGGAAATTTAAAAATACACAGAACAGAATGAAAGTAAAAATACAACATACCAATATTTGTGGGATGCTGCTAAAGCAGTGCTGACAGGAAAAATTTCTCTTGCTAAGTACTTAACATTAAAAAAGAGGATATGTCTTAAACCAATAATCTTAAGTTCCTTCTTCCAGAAAATAGTAAAAGAACAAATTTTATATCTTGTGATAAAAGTATGATTACCTATTTCCCCATAGTTTTAAGAAAATATCCTATGTGTGGTTAATTTTATAAGATGTTACAATATGAAATGAGAACATAATAGTTTAGTATATAAAATATTATGCCTTTATAGAATCAGATGATACTACTAAAAATATGACTATATATATAGTCATCTTCCCTCTGAGATTTAAGACTAAAATGTCAGCTTCCTACATTTATTAGTCAGTTCCCATATATTAGTGGTAAAAATGATAAGCTGTTGTACCTTTATTTATAAAGGTCAGGTGCATAACGCACACCTCTCTTGATGATTGATAGATTATTTTATAAATTGCACACTTATGATAGAAATAATTGTTTATACAAACAATTTGGTTATGTAAACAAATACTATCCATGGCTTTACAAGAGCATGAGTGTTTCCTAGGTTTGATGCATATCTTAGAAGATAGGACATTAGCCTTCTAGGATCATCAGGGCATAGCTGATAATGAGAAACAGTACTTTATAAACTATTTACTGAATACCTTTCCCCAAAATTAATCCCCCTGAAATTAAAGCAAGGAATGAAACATATGATTATACTAGTTTTAAATCACAGCACACATCATTCTTACTCAAAATTTTATGATTTTGATGCTTTTTTAAAAAGTGATCAATAGACGGTCAAATTCATTTTAGGATCATGGATTTGGGTATGTGTTAATGTTGAAATTTCTCATCATCTAAATTTAACCATGAAAAAAAAAAACAGTCAAGCAACAGATGCTGTTTGAAAGACACTATTTGTTTTTCTTCCTTGTTTCTTTCCGGCACTGATCATTCTAAGACTTTGTATGAAGATGCAGTAGAGCAGGCACTGCTGATTTGGTCACAAAAATCCCTCTTGGATGAGCAGGACTTCTCTCTTCAGATGAAATGGCGAATCTATTTTCTTCTGTTTTCTTTTCTGTTAGGGAAACAGGGCTAAACAAAAACTTAAAGTCTCATTTTCTGCTGGATTTTCTTATTCCATTAAAAATAAATAATTTAATTGGGGGAGGATGAAACATAGAAAAACTTGGGAAATCTTGCTGATGCTAAATAAGGTTAAAGAAAAATACATATGTGTAGAAAGCATATAGAGAGGACATATGCCAATAAAGGGAAAGACTGACATGCAAAAATAAAGACAGAATAATGTGAGTCCACATTTTGCAGAAGGAAAGAAATGATAAAAATAGCAGCAGAAATCTATGTAATTGAAAACAGGTAGACAGTAGAGAAAATCAATGAAACCAAAATCTGGTGCTTTGGAAATCTAATTGATAAACCTTCGGCAAGATAAAGAGAAAAAAGAGAAGGCATATCTCAACAGTAAGAGGAATGAAATAAAGGATATTACTACAGATCCTACCACCATTAAAAGATTAATAAGGGCGGTGCAAGGATGGTTCAGTGGTAGAATTCTCGCCTGCCATGGGGGAGACGCGGTTTCGATTCCCAGTCCATTGCAAAATAATGAAATGTGGCCCTGCCATACAGCATACAAAGAGAAAAAAAAAGATGAACAAGGGAATACTATAGACACTTCTACTCTTGTAAATTTGTAACCTAAATGAAATAGATTATTTCAAAATTCTTCCAAAAGCATGAACAACAGAAAACTTAAATAAGATAAGGAAGAAACTGATTAGCCATAAAACCATTTAACAAATTAATTTGTAATCATAAATCTCTCCCTCCCCAAATTCCTAGGCCCAGACAACTTCACTGGAGAATCCTACCAAACATTTAAATAAGAATTAACAGCAATTCTATACCACGTCTTTCAGAAAATGGAAGTGTAGGAATACTTCCCACCTCATTGTATAAGGCTTGATACCAAGACGGGGCAGACACTACTATTAAAAAAAAAAGAGAAAAAAAAAAAGAGACCAATATCTCTCATGAACTTAGATACAAAAATCCCCAACAGAAGTATTACTAAGCTGAATCCAGTAATGACAAAGTGGTATTTATTCTAGATATGGGGATGGTTCCACATGTTGAAATTAATCTATTTCAAGAGGTTAAAGAACACTATAATGCGAGCATAGCAATTAATGCAGAAAAACCTTTTGACAAAATGTGCCATTCATAATGAAACGCTCAATAAACGCTCAGTAAACTAATTTACCTCAATTAATAAAGAGTATCTTCAAAAAACCTACAGATATGGCATCATACTTAATGATAAAACAGTGAATGCTTTCTTTCTAAGGTTGGGAATTAGGCAAGAATGTCCATTCTCACCACTCTTCCTCAGCATAGTACTGAAAAGTCTAGTCATTGCATGCCATAAGACAAGAAAAAGAAGTAAAAGGCATATGTATTGGAAAGGAAGAAATAAAACAGTCCCTACTTACAGATGACATGATTGTCTATGTGGAAAATACCAAAGACACCACAGCAACAACAAAATCTCCTTGAAGTAATAAGTGAGTTCAGTAAGGCTTCAGGATACAAAATCATCAGTCTCGAATCAATTGTCATTTTATGTTCTACTAGTGAATTTTTGGTACTGAAAATAAAAATATGAAACCACTTAAATTGCTCAAAAATGAAATAATTAGGTGTAAATCTAACAAAACACACCTGGTACTTGGATGTTGGCTACTACAACATGCTGATGAAAGAAATCAAAGAAGATTTAAGTAAATCCTCTTTATTAAAATAAATGGAGATAAATACCCCTCATGTTCATGGATTAGAAGGCTCAACAGGGCAAAGACATCAATTGTCCCTAAATTGATATACAGATTTGACACAATTCCTAGCAAATTCCCAGCAAGGATTTTGTAGCTGTAGACAAGACTATTTCATTGGAAACACAAAAGAACTGGAATAGCTAAAACAATTTTGAAAAAGAACAATAAAGTAGAAGGAATCACTTTACCCAGTGTTAGAGCTACAGTAATTAAGAGAGTGTGATGTTGGTGGGAGGCTAACACATGGATCAATGGAACAGAACAGAGAACACACAACTATTTGACAAATATTCAAAGGCAATTCAACGGAGGAAGGATGGCCTTTTGATCAGACAGTGATAGAGTTAATGGGTATATGTATATATATATATATATATATATATAGTTTAAAAAAAAGAACAGAAACCTAAACCTCACACCTTAGACAAAACTTAACTCAAAAACAGATCACAGACATAAATGTAAAGTTATAAAGCTTTTAAGAGAAATAATAGGAGAAAATTCTTGAAATCTAGGCTAGGCAAAGAGTTCTTAGAATGACACCAAAAGCATAAGAAATTGATAAATTGGATCTCATCAAAATTAAAACTTCTGAAAGTTCATGGCACCTTTATTCCTAATGGCCCCACTGAAAATAAACCACATTTCCTTCAACGAGTGAATGGTTAAGCAAACTGTGCTACATCCACATTATGGAATATTCCTCAGCCAAAGAAAGGAACAAATGATTGACACAAATGGCAATTTGAATGTATCTCTGGGGAATTATGCTAAATGAAAAAAAGCCAATCCATTAAAGTTACATATTGTATCTTTCTATTTGTATAGCATTCTTGAAATGATGACATTATGGGAATAGAGAACCAATCAGTGTTTGCCAGGGATTAGGGATAGGAGTGGGGGACTTTGGAAGAGAAGTGACAAAAGTGGTCATAAAAGGACAAGAGGGAGATTTTAAGGTCATGGAACTGTCCTGTATTGTGAGTGTGGTGATGAACACAGAAATCTACACATGATAAAATTGCATAGAAAAAGCACACACGCACATGCAAAGGAATGCAGGTAAAGCTTGTGAAATCTGAATAAGGTCAAAGAACTGTATCAAGGTCAAGTCCTGTTTGTGATACTGTACCATGGTTATGAAATATGGGGAGACAGGGTGAATATGAGATCTCTCTGTTTTATCTACATAAATCTCAAAATAATAAGTTAAAGTCTCAAGTCTACATAATCTCAAAATAACAAGTTGAAGAACAAAAAAGACTGGATACTAAGAATCACACATAGGCAAGGAAAACACAGCAAGTTCTTGAGCCTCTTTTCACCTGTCAAATCATTGAGATTACTGTCAACAATTAACTTTGGCTTCAGTAATTTTAAAATGTCCTATCTGGGAATTCCAAAGATCCCTAAATTCAGTACTTGTTACAGGGCACACTTTTGTAATGACAGTATTTTATTTTGTCATAATAATAATCCATTTGAAATGATTGGGTCTGGCATATTTATGTTTTAAAGACAAGGAAATTGAGGCACCAAGTGATTAAGGGACTTTTCCAGGGGTACAGATCTGGGGAATGTGTTGAAGGGAAAGAGAAGTAACTGTCTAGACTGGGGCCCCTTCTTCCAGGCCACCCTAACCTCTCCAAGCATCATCCACTCATCACCCCAAAGCACATATTGCACCTTCCCTAAAGCACACTTACCTGGTTAGCCACAGAATGCACTTCTCACTCTCTAGAGGTCAACTTCTTAAATAGAGCTGGGGAAGTATGTTCAGGCATGAGTATGGAAGGTTTTGTACTATAAAGAGGTTAGATATAATTTGATTGGCAGTGTCACTGAAAGAGTTGAAAAAAGAATATAAAAAAATGAGATTGGAAGAATTAAATTATGGAAACTGTCACAATAATCCAGTTGAGAATTAAGAAGGATCAAACTAGGTGATTTTTAGGGATTTAAAGAAAGACAAATATGTATTGGCTACTTACTATAGATAATGGGAAATATAAAGATATTTAAAGCAGCGTTGGCCATATGAGTAAAAATTTAATAGTGACTTTGGTAAATTATAAAATCAAACCCAGCTTTACTACTAAACACAGCAGTAAATGTTTGTTGGTGCTGTATGATTAATGAATAGAACATGCAAATTGAACCTCCATTAGTGAAAAGAAGTTATACAACAGGTATGCAAAATTTGCTCTTGATTTTACCAAAATTCAAAGTGACTGAAGAGTTAAGGACCTGATATATGCCCCCACTACCAAGATAAAAATTTCCCCTTGATTGATAGAACTCTTTAATAAAGCATTTCTTCACATCTTAGAGGCTTTGGTCATTCCTCCCTTGCTACATTGAGCAACAGCCCCAATTCAAATACATTCTGTGTCTGATGGACATTGGATAAAACATCTACTATTAATGAGACGATGATACATTCATAGAAGAATTGATTCTGGGAATTTCAAAATAGATAAGGGAGACTCATTCAAACCAGCACTGCTATTTTAAATGGCTCTGCCTTCATTTTGAAAAGGACTGGCCACTATGACTGGATTAAAAGTTAGAACTGACTGTGTAAAAGAGGTGTTTGGCGTTATCACTATTTTAATAGATCTCATAATTTGGTGTGTGTGCAAATCACCTGAGGGATTTGTTCAAATGTAGACACCCAGACTCCACCCCACCTCCATCCAAAGATTCTGATACTTTGGACATGGAATGGAATGTGGAAATTTGCATTTTTACGTGTATCATATGCCCCTCCCCCCCACCTAATTGATTGATTCTTATGCCCAGTCAAGATATCTGGAAAAACACTGTGAAACACTGGACCAAGCACCTAGTGCACTCAGCATCAGTTCGTATGAAGGAACAGAGATTCAGAAAGGTTCGTAGTTTTGTATAGGGTGGTACAGCTAGTTAGATTGTTATATGGTGATTTAACCATACCCTGTACTTACTCTATTTATCTAGGAAGTCCATACAAAGCATGGTAGCAGCATTCTGGTGTGTTAGCATCTCCTTTTTAAAGATTTCTTTGTTGAGCTGTAAAGTCCTTGACTGTGTATTGCTGAATGCTGGGATCCAGTCTTGCCCATGGCATTATTTGGTATGGAGTCAATAGTGAGTCCAGGAAAGAATCAACATCAGGAGACAAGGTTAAACCTTTGTTTTACCATAAATACACCTGGCTAGTCCATAAATTGCCATCCTCAAGGCTATGTTCTCTGCCCTATTAGTTTAAATTTTTGCAAATTGGATGATGATGATGGTCTGATAAAGATGTCTATGTCAGGACTAGCATTTCCCTTTCTAGACACCCTCCTTTTTCTACCATTTCTCTTATTAGGTTAAAATTGCAAAAGGATTTGTTTGTAGCAAAAACACAAATCTTTCATGCTCCCCCCACCCCCCACCCCCCCAAAATAGAGAGAATATTACATTTTTCTAAAGGCTGTTTCTTATTAAGCCAGACTTGATTGGTTTTAGACCCAAGAGACATAGGACAGTGCTTATTTCCATGGCTTCCTTAAATTTATATTCCCCTAGAATCTTTTCTTTTCCTATTTTCTCTTGGAAAACTAACCAAAGGAACACATTTTCAACCTTGATGCTATCTCCTAAGAGGTTAGAAGAATCAGTTAACTTTTTCCTGTATTTGTACTGTCAGCTTCAATATTCTCCCCGATATTACTTTATATTTTTTAATCACAAGTCTCTCAGCAATAGCAAATTTTTATTCATGCCCATGAAGACTGTGATTTTCTAGATAGAGTTTTGTGCTTTGGAACTTGAATTGGAATGCAATTATCTTTCTTTTTTTTTTACCTTTGCTTTCCAGGGAGATAACCCTACAAATTTTGATTTTCTAGACATAGTATGGTCTTCTTTGAATTGCAAATTTTCCTTTCCTTTATATTTTTAGGCTGCAATTTGTATAATACAAAATTTATTCTTATAGATTTATACACATATATGCCCATATGCATTTAAACATATGTGCTCATTAATTCAAATAAGAAGATGAGTAATAAGCCCCTGCTCAGCATTACCTTGAGGACTTGTCTAATTTTAATATTTTATATACACAGAAACACAAGAAAACATCTTCCTGAGTCCTTTTCAAACCATGACTGGCTAATTTGCCATGTCAATCAAGACATGTCCACAAACCAAACAAAGCTGTTCTGTCCTTTAGGATTAAGGTAAAATTTGAATATTAGACAGTATCTTAGACTAGTTTTAGCAAGTTGGAGGATAGATAGTAGAATATTGGCGATGAAATCTCATAATATTTCACAACAAGCTTAGAATGGCGGGGGGGAGCATGAAGAAGAATGTACAGACGGTATTGTAAACAAAGCACTAAAACTGCTGGCTTTTTTTTTTTTTTTTTTTTTGCATATGCAGGCACTGGGAATTGAACCTGGGTCTCCAGCATGGCAGGTGAGAACTCCGCCTGCTGAGCCGCCGTGGCACACCCTGAAACTACTCTCTTTTGGTCTTTGTTGATAACAAATCTCCAGACACCTGTGTCAGGAGACCATGCTTAAACTGTTCTCACACCTAATGAAGTGTCTTTCCCTAAATTCATATAAACTACCCCTTGCACTCCTCACCCTTTTGTGGAGCACTGACTTCCATTTTTTGGATGGCCAACATCAGAAATGATCTTCTCCTGTTTGTAAGTCCCAACAAAATCCATGCCTAACTCTCTACCTAGTGTGTTCTTTGGTCTTGGGGCTGCACCGACCTGGGCTCTTCAAGGGCTGGGTTGGAACAGCTACATGTCTGTATATATGTGTGCATGTATATACATTTTCATTAAAATTTCAATGGGCTTCCTCTGTATCCTGAAGTACTGGTTTAGGACACTTGATAATGCCAGTAGGTATAGATGAGGATACTTGGTGCTGACTTCATTACTACATCCATCACATCTAATTCAGTGCCTGGCAAATGGTATGCACTGACTAAAACAGAGAGTCATGAAAGAATGAATGACTAGCTGCTTGTTTCCTCATGGAGACAGATCTTTCTTTTCCTCTCCTTTCTTCCTTTTTCTTTCTCTTCTCTCTTCCTCTCTTTCCCTGCTTTCTTTCTTCCCACAGTTCTAATCATTAGAATTGATTTGAAATTTACTTCCCTGCAAATCTGATCTCGCTGTAAATTTCTACCTATTTGAAAACAGCAAAAGAAAACAAAACAGTAATGTGTTCTTGATTTAGCTTAACAACCACTGAAATATTTCACTAGAGTTACCAAGAACCCCTTCCATTTCCTTTTAACCAAACTAAACATTTTCTTGAAATATTCCTCATAGTAGATGGTTTTTGTACTCTCTCCAGATTGTTGTTACATAGTTATACCCCTCTGAGCACTTTATTTAGATCATCCTTGAAGGGAGAGTCAGAAGGGGAACAATTCCCTAGAGTATATCGTGGTTGGTACAGGGTGAAGTGGGCAATGATCACTTTTGATCTAGGGATTTGACTTTAATTTACGTTCAGCTCTTCTGAACTTCAGAACGTTGTTGGCCATAGAGTCTATGGTTTGGTTTTTTGACAAAGCCCAGTTTCTGGTATTTTTTTCTTTTTGCTGAAAATAAATGGAGGTCCAGATTATGAATCAATAAAAAAGTTCTCTGAACTTGAGGTCAACATCTCTTTTAACCATTTCAGCTCCTATGGATTCTGAAGATCTAAAATTTGCTATGAAATGGAAGGGTTTTTAGTCGTTGGAGAATGAGATCTGTCTCAGAAGGCTCAGGCCATTTGATTCATAGATAGATGGTCACCCTCTTTATTATTCCAGGGCTGAAACAGACTTGAGACTATTTAAAAATCACAGATGAGAGATCTGGATGCATTAAGTTATAACATCCCAATTTACCAATTAGATCCACAACAAATGAATTCTAAGGCTGCCTTAGGTCTAATCAATGGGAGAGATAGGATGGAGCATGCTTATTCAAATCAAGAAGTATTTTTAAAACCTTTTTATTTTAAAATAAAATAGATAATGAGAACTATATAAAACAAATGCATAATTTAATGAACCACGCATATGTTTTTTTTAAAAAAGCTCTTTGCCAGGGTCTTAGTTTGCCATCTTACTGTGACAGATACTACTGAGCAGTATTATTTCTGGTTTTACCAAGCTGCTGGCTTGTCCTTCCACCTCATTTGCCTCTACCTCTCTCCCCGCCCCTCCTCACTCCCCACTGATTCCTTGGAATTAAACTTGCAGCTCTGGGACTGCAGAGAAAAACAATTCAAAGTGCAGGAAAAAAAGAAAAAAGAAAACTTCAGATAATGCTTATAACAGTCAACTTTGCTTTCCAGCCCCCTCCCCTTTGACACCGTCCAATGAGTTGATCATTTTATTGGTTCATGGTTCTGAGGCCATGAGTCCAAAATCAAGACATCCACAAAGCTTGATTTCTCCTAGCAACTGTAGCATTCTGGTTGCTGGCTACTGGTAATCCTTGGGGTTCCTTGGTTTGTATCACTGCCTCTGGTCCCATGATGTTGTCCTCTCCTTTTGTTGGTTCTTCCTGTTTCTGCACTTCCCACTTCTGCTCTTCATCAGGCCTTCAGCAATAGGATTACGATCTACTCTCATTCACTCGGTTCACACCTTAACTAAAGATGACATCTTGAAGAGGTTCTACTAATGGTGTGGTCACACCCAGAGGAATAGGATTAAGTTTAAGAACATGTCTAAATTGGAGTACATAATTCCAACAACCACACTGGGAACCCAAGATTCTCTCCAAGGGCATGATCTCCATCATAACTGCTCCTCATCCTGCCAAATTAATGTCCTCATTTTACAAGAACAAGTTCTAGGTAGATTTATAATTGAGTGTGCATTCCTAGACACAGCAGTACAGTGTTGACCATGTCTTTTTATTTGATTCTTCCTCTGTCCCTTTCTTCTCCTGAAGAACCCAAGTCATTTGACCTGCAACATTTTCCATCAGTCTAATTAGCATTAATTGCAGAATCATGGTCTGACTCATTATGTCATTATACTCTCCCTCTCTGCTGCAATTTGGCAGCTGGATCCCCAGGCTTGATTATTCATGTTGTTAACTATGGCAAGATTATAGGTGATGTTTTGCTTTTTCAGGAGGAGACATTCGATGTTGCATTGCCTCTGTTTCTGGAGTAACAGAAACAGAAACATTGCTGCTCAATGCCTACTAAATCCATTAATTCATTGGGGGTTGCAAATCGTGATATTTTAATTTTTCATTTCATTTTGTAGAATTTTCACTGATGGTACATACATATTTGATTATTTCCTTCTATTTGCCAGTTTTTAAGACAATGACTTTGTTCTTATTATCCTCTGAAGGTAACCAATTAATATTTTTTAGTATCATTATGAATTCATAGATTTAAGTATATTTGATGGGTTTCAATCCATTGCAATTATCCTCATCAAAGCTCAAATTGTCCCTCCCATTTTTGAGCAATTTGAACCTCTTCAAATTGGATCCTAAGTCCTTTTGACTTGATTATAGCAGTTTTTGATGCTTTAGTAGCTTCTACAATTTAGTATGGAGATGTTCATTGGTACTGGGGTGATTAGTCATTATTTGTGGATATTTTTAAGGGACACAGTTCGCAAATACATTTATTCATTCTGCTATTTCCAATTCAAATTCAGAACTTCGGGATTTTTGCTTTAAAACTTGTTATATCTTTTCTTCTTCTTTCTTCCATATCAAGAATTGTGGTTCTTAAGGACACAAGAGAGGATAATCATTCATGCTTTGTTTAAATGTCCTTGTTTCTTAAGTAGGTACCATCCAGCGGGACGGCCTAAACAATGGGAATTCAATGGCTTCTGGTTTGGAGGCCAGGGAAAGTCCAAATTAAGGTAACATCAAGACAATGCTTTCTTCCTGAAAACTGGCATTCTGGGGCTGGCTGTGTGTGGCCCTTAGCTCTTGACTTCTCTGTCACATGGCAGTGCATCTGGGGGTGTCTCTGGACATCTCAGTTCTCTTCCAGGTTACGTTGAATTTCAGCTTCTTACTTCTTGTGGCTCTTTCTCTTCACTGGTCTGAATTTTATTCCTCTTACACAGAACTCCTGTAATAGGATTAATATATACCTTGGGCCACACCTCAATGGAAGCAACCTCCTCAATTATTGCAATGAGTTCACATCCACAGGAATGGATTCAGTTTAAGAACGAGTTTTTCTTGGTCACATACAGCTTCAAACCACTACATGTTTATCCCACATTGAAACTACAGCACTCATAGAATAATAATACTCATCTACAACCACAAAAGTACTTATTGAAAACAGACTTTTTGGTACTTATGTCCTTTTCCCCCTCAGCCATTGCACCACACATTCTTTTTTTTTTAAACTCTCTTTTATCCTGATGTCAACAAGCAATTATTTCATGCTCAGTATTAATGATCCTTCTACCAATGTCTCTTTAGTAATTTGGTTTCTGAAGTTTTCCTCTAGTTTTATTTCAGGAAAGGATATTAAGGGAAACAGTATCTGAGTTCCTGATGTTGATATTTGTTTAGTTTTCCAGGATATAAAATTGTTAGTGCACATTTTCTTCCAGTAAGCATCTTTAATATATTACTTAATTTTCTTAATTCACTTGCTAGTGAGCAAGCTGATAATAACAATTTTCTTCTCAATCTTTTCTTGCTTTTTTGCTTAGTTGTCCAAAGGGTTATTTTTTTTTTTCCCTTTAACTTGCAATAATTTCATTGGGAACTGAGTTAGAATTCATCATTCTGAGTCAATATTGTCATGTATGTGCTATAGTCATTCACAATGTAATTCCATTTTTTTTTTAATTTAAGGAAAGTTTTCTTTAATCATAGCTTTTAACATGCATTCATTCTCTTTCTTTGATTTTTTTTTCCCTAAGGGTCTTCTATTGTCCATAGGTTAGATTTCCTTTTTGGACTATTTTCAATATTGTCACTTTCTCTCAAATATTTTTGTATTTTTTTAATTTCTTTCTGATTTAAAAAAAAATTGTTCCTCTTGTTTTAGTTTCTCCTGTGATATTATCTGCTGTATTTAATCCCCTTCTGTTCCTTCTAGTATAGTATAATATTGAAAGTGATGTTTTTCTTCTATTTTGAAATTTTTTCACTTAATACCTGAGTTTTTCTAAGTCTGGTTTAAGTTTTTCTTTCATGTCATGTATACATTTCTGAACGTACACTAACTCTTTTCGAAATAGTGTGTTACTATTTTTATGTTTTACTCTGTCTTGCTGCAATTCTTTCATTAGCTCTACATTTGTTATTCTGCTCATTTCCTTTTCACATAATGTAACTTTGTATGGAAGTTGGCCTCAATACATTTCTGTTATGCATTATATTGAATTTAGTTTTTCTGACTTTTAGGAGATTTGGTTCAGATACTTTTATTTTTTGGGTGCATGATCTGGAACTCGAACCTGGGTCTCCCACATGAAAGGTGAGCGTTCTACCACTGAACCACCCATGCACCCTCAGATATTTTTCTAAGTACATTTTTTGTTGTTGTTTTAAAATAAATTTACAGTAAATGTATGAATATAGTAGAGTTCCTACATACCCTACACCCAATTTCCCTTATTATTAACTTACATTAGTGTGATGCATTTCTTCTAAGTAATGCAACAGTATTGGCACATTATTAATAAATAAAGTACATGCTCTACTCAGATTTCCTTGTTCTGTTCAGGATCTCATTCAGGACCCCATATTTCATTCAGTTATCAAGTCTTCTTAAGCTCCTTTGGTCTGGGACCATTTCTCAAACCTTCTAAGTTTTAGATGATCTTGAGAGTTTTGAGGAATACAGTTTAAGTATTTTATAGATTGCCCACTGATTGAGATTTGCCTGATGTTTATCTCATGTTTAAAATGGGGTTATGGGTTGGAAAATCACAGAGGTCAAGTGCCATTCTCATCACGTCATGCCAAGAGTATGTACTTTCAACATGACTTATCACCTATGATGTTAATCTTAACTACCTGAGGAGGTGGTTTGCCAGTCTCCTCCCCTATAGAGACACTACCCCACCACCTCCCACTTTCAGTACTGTACTCTTTAGAAGGAAGTCACTACGCTCCATGTCCTTGAGAACTGACGATCCGAATAAATGATTTAAAATTCTTCTGCAGGGGCAGTTTTATCAATTCTGCTAATAGCCTTTTTCAACTTCACAAAGCTCCTCTTCTACTATTTAGCCGAAACTCCCCCAAATATTGTTCTTTTTCTGAGGTTTCTTGGCTCTGTTTCTTTTCTCCACTTTTATGTGAATTTTTCTTTGATCAGTGTTTTCCTCTGTCCTCTGGTTCAATTTGATTGCATTCCCAGCTATTTATCCAGTTTGGGTCCTTACCCTAATAGGAGATTTGGATGGTCTGTTTCCAGAGTTCTTACGTGCCAGGCTGTCCTGGCCCCTTCAGATCTCCTTGCAGACTCCTTGCATATATGTAACCATCAATGGAATGGGCAAAACTGCATCCAGCTTTAGCTGTGGCTCTCTGTTGAACCTGCTTCTCTTCCCAGTGTGCTCTCTTGGGGTACTTCTGTTGTCTATTAAATGCCTTGTTGGCCCTTTCTGCTTTCCCCTGAACTGAAAGCAATACCAAGCAGGTCTTTTGAATAATGTTGATTTGCTCCCATCCTTTTCTATTTTGAGTTAGTGGAGATTTATGGTCATATAGATTGGTTTAAAATGTTGTCCAAGGATTTTTTTTTTAACTCTGCTATCCATTATCTCTAACTGATGTGTGTACATGTAAATTTAGGAAGATTATAAAACTATACTTCTGAATGCTACTCTACCTCCATCCCCACCCCTCCACAAACCTTTCTGATTAGTTTATTGATATCACATTCAAACAGGAAAAACAAATGCTTGGTAGGACCATGAATATGAAATCGTCAAAAGGTGTGTTTATCCTTTCCCAATTTCACCCCCACGTTCATGAAATTGTCTTTACTCAATTTGGGTGTAACACATTTGCATGTGTATACTTATTCATGTATACATAAATGCAAACATACATGTATAGTATATATACTCTCAGACATATTCAGATATAATCATGCATACATCCCTTCATTCAGATATAATGCCCACATATACACATAGATACATTCATACATCATATAGACCTATGCATGCACACACACATACAAATGTATAAATGTTGAGAAGTATTTCCTAAATGAATTCATGGGACCAGAAGTCAAATATGTTGTTTCCAGTGCAATCCTTAGTCCTTGTGCTTCCTACAAAAATCATAGAAGAGAATGTCTTCAATGTATATTTACAGAATGAGTGCAAGAATGAATAACATTCTTAAATCAAGCTGATGATGTAATTGAAACCTATTTCTCATGTAAGATGGTATAAAGCAAATAGCAAATTACCAAAAATGTCTCTCCTATAATTATGACTCAGTCCAACATCTTACTTCTTAGATTGTTTAAATTATCAGATCTTTCAACCATTTTCTTTTTAACTAAATAAAATCCAATCAAAGATAAAACACTATTTCCTGGAATCTTGAATTGAATTTTCAGATGAGAAATGCAGAGAAATTTAATCAATGATTATCGTTAGGATTTAAATCCTCTATTCTTCCTTAATTTGCATGATAAACAAATACCTGTGTGAATTCTCTCTGAGAAGGTAATCACATACTGTATTTAAATAGACTTGCATCTTTAGCTTAATTTAACTTAAAAAAGAAACATTTATGTTCTCATTAAATCTGCTCCACAGTTTTATTTCATTGACTTAAGGTTCTTTTTATAATGCACATAAACTGCCCACACTCGTAATTACCCTAATTTTTAAAAATGCAGTCACAATTCAATCATTAAAGAAAGGAAGCAAAGCTTCAGTCCATTAGCAGTTGTTTATAATAGCACATCTCAATTGATTAAACTGCAGAATGTTTTAAGTCTGTTTTATAAATTGAGCCTAGTCAAGTAAACATAACATTTGGTAATAGTCTTCATAGCAACTGTCAAAATGACTTATTGTTTTTCCAGTCTTGCATTCCTTTGGAATTAATAATACCTCTGTGCCCTTTATAACACTTATTATTGATACCACGAAGTTCTCTATATTTAATGACTAGATGTTTCATTATGATACAGAGTTCTGTTGACAGATAGAAAAATTTTCTAATCTGTTTCTCTTTTCCTCTTGATTGAAAGATTGTAAATATGCAATTAGCAGTTGAAGTAGATGTAAAAGAAGAAAATATCAGCTGTCAAGTATTTCTATGGAAAGACACATGATGCTTTAAGCTAAAAGCAAGACAAAAGACAAAAAAAGCATCCTTGCCAATGAGGCTGAAAGTTGAAAAATATTAAACATTTGTTTTTTCTTCTATGAAGTAATTGTAATCATTGTCTTCTATGAAACAGAAATGAATGAAAATGCACATTCATTTTCCACAAAGCTGACCAAGTGCTCATGTTTCTCCACCGTACTGTTTCTAGAGCTCATTGCTTGGTAGTGCTTTTCAGTAGTTCAAGGGGCAACTAACTTCCAGGAAGGGAAGGAGAGAGAAAATGTTCCTATAGGAATTTATCATTTATATGTGTTGTTAGTTGTAATAACAGTATGATGCTGGAAATTCTTGGGTCAATAGCAGCTAGAATATTTATTTTTGCCCTGGTGTATCAATTTAATCTTAGAGATGGCAGGAGGGCTCTCATATTTTGACATATCAAATTACACTTAGCAATTTTCTTTTATTTCATTTTTGTTCTCAAGATTTTGAATAGGTGTCTATCTTTTACTTCATGAGTCCTACACTTTTTCAGCACATTGCCAGACACAACAGGATTTGCATGGCCCATAACCACAGCCCCTGTTCGTGAACCAAAAAACATTCAGATATTCTGAAATGTGTAAACATATCACAGACATTTTTACGATTACAAATGAAAATATTTCCATTTCTAATTATTAAATTATTTTATTGAAGGTTCTACAGGTATAAATAACTTTTTCTATTTTTTTTTTTTTCCTAGCATGGGCAGGCTTCCGGAAACCACCCGAATGAGAACTCTGCCTGCAAGGCCACTGTGGGCCACCCAGCTTTTTACATTTGTTTACTCTGTTAATGTTTTGTGAAGAACAATCTATAATTTTGATAAATTCAAATTTTTATTTTTTTCCATTATTGAAAAGCAAATCCTTCATATTCTGAGGAGACAAAGAAAATCTACATTTCTTTTGTTAACATTGTGATTTTATCATTAATGTCTAAATAGTAGATTCACATGCAACTTTTACGTGCCTGTGCTGTAAGGTAGGGAAGAAATTTACTTTCATCTATATGGTGACCTTTTCTCCCTGCGAGTATCAACATTTAGCATCCTTTCCACTAGGACCTGGAATGCCATAATGCTGTCTCTTTCCTTTTCCCAGTCTCTGAATTGGTAAGTTGACTTCAGCTGGGTTTTTTTTTTTCTATGAGCGATTCAACTATATCTGCTGCATTATTTCATTGCTATGATTTTGTCGTAGGTATAGTATCACAGTAGGGTGCACCTCCCCTTTTATATTTACATTTTAAAAATAGCCTTAGCTACTTGTGGATATTTTTTCCCAAATGCATTTTAAAATAAGTATTTTCAAGTTTCCCAGGAACATGTTGGTGTGAGTTGACTTGAATTTGAGGATTAATTTTGTAAAGGTGTGGCAGAAATTGGTATCTTTGCAATATTGAGTCACTCAATGAAGAATAATGCTATTTTTTTTTTTTACCATTTATTTAGATGTTCTATGTCATTAACTGGAGTTTGATATTTTTGTGTATTATACATTTTTCTTGTTATTTAATTATATCTTGCTACTTAAATCTCATTTATATTTGTTATTGTTGGAATTGAGAAACACAATTGATTTCCTTAGGTGGTCCCTTATGGCCACTTTTGCTGAGATCTTAATTTAGTTGGGAGAGGGTGAAAAATTATCCCAGAAAGTTATTAGATAGAATGAAAATCAGCTCCGACTGAAACAGGAAAAAAAGTGGCCCTGCCATCAATCAAAATGGGACTACAGATAAAGATAAAGTCTGCTACAAAATTAACAAGGAATACTGCATCTTCCAAGGCCATGTAGCACTTGTCAAGTGCTAAAATGACCCCTCTTTTCTTTTTGTATGAAGGATGGTGGGGGTGGGGTCACATTTCGTTCTTTTTCCATGTGAGTATTGTGTTATTGCATCAACATTTGTTGAATATTTGTTTTTTCTTTCTTTCTTTGCTTGTTTGTTTGCTTTGGGAAGTGCATGGGCTGGGAATCAAATCCTGATCTCCCACATGGCTGGTGATAATTTTACCACTGAACTGCCCTTGCACCCCTGTAACCCCCTCTTTGAGTGAGTACTCCTTTCTCTCCAGTGAGGGCAGATCTTTTATGCTAGCTTCATTAGTTACAGGAGATACAAGTTGCTTAGGCCACTCACCTAAAATCCAATTTATTGATATTTTATTTATGGTTCAAGGTTTTTGTGTCATAGTTAAGAAATATGAACCTAACATGAGGTCTCAAAGATTTTGAGACCTATTGTTGCTTCTAGAAGTTTTTTAATTGTTGGTTTTACATGTAAGTCAGTGATGCATGCAGAGTTAATTTTTATATGTGGTGTGAGGTAGCGGTCAATGTTCATTTTTGAAATAAGAATATTTAATTATTTCAGCAACATTTGTTCAAAAGACTACCTTTTCCCCTTTCAATCACTTTGACGTCTTCATCAAAAAGGCCCATGTATGTGTGGATCTACTTCTAAACTCAATTTTGTTCCATTGATCCATCTGTATATCTTTTTATCAATACCACACTGTCTTGATTCCTGTAACTTGATGGCAAGTCTTAAAGTCAGGTGGTGTAAATTTTTGTTCAACTTTGTTGTTTTACAAAATTATTGTTAGCATTGCATGTCCTTTATATTTTCAAATAAATTTAAGAATCAGCTTTTTCCACAAAAAAGTTTGTTGGGGATTTTGATTGGTACTGCATTGATTATATAGATTAATTTGGGGAAATTTAATATCTGAACAATACTGACTCTTCCAATTCAGGAAAAAAAAAAAGCAAATGTCTCTATTTATTTAGTTGTTCTGCTCTCTCTTTGGTAGATTTCAGTGCCAATTGTATATTGATAACATATGAAAATATAATTGATTATTCTATGTTGATGTATTTTGCAAATTTCATAAACTCAATTAAGGTTATTTTAATGTTGTATAATAAATTCCTAAAAATTTTTAAACATGTTTATGTTTTCTGTGAATAAAAAATTTTACCTATTCTTTTCAATTTATGTGCTTTTTATTTCTCTTCATTATGTTATTTCAGTGATTAGGATCTCTAGTTTAATATTAAATAGAAAATGTGAGAACAGGCATCCTTGCCTTTCCCTGAATAAGGGGAAAATACTTTGACTTTTACCACTAATTATAATGTTAGCTATCAGTTTTTCATACAAGGTCGTTGTCAACTTGAGGTAATTCTCTTCCATTCCTAGTTTGCTTGGGTTACCATAAATGTGAACTGATTTTATAAAAAATTTTTCTGCATTTGATCAAATAATAGGTTTTTTCTTTTTAATCTATTATTATGGTGTATTGAATTGATTTATTTCCTCATGCTGAATCAAATTTGCATTCCTTGGATAAAGCCCACTTTGTCATAATGCATTCTATTTAATTTATTTTTGGATTCAACTTGATAAACTCATATTAAGAATTTTTTTCAACTATGTATACAAATGAGAATGGTCTGTTGTTGCTTTTCACCTGTTACTAACTTTCCTTGGTTTTGCTATCCAGGAAACACTGGCTTCATAAAAGGAGTTAGGGAGTATTCTCTCAGTCTAATTTTTAAAATTTTCTATTGACTTGCTCTCATTTCCTACTTAAACATTTGCTACAATTCATCATGGAAGCGTTCTGAACCTGGAATTTTCTTCATGGGAAATTATTAAACTGTGAATTCAGTGTCTTTAATAGATATAAGCCTACTCAGATTGTTGATCTCTTCTTGAGTGAATGTGTGAGTTGTGTGTGTCAAGAAATTTGTCCATTTTGTATATGTTAGTGATTAAAGTTGCTAATATATTTCATTATCATTTTAATGTCTAAAGGATCTGTAGTGATAATTTCTCTTTCATTCACAATATTAGTATTTTGATCCTTGTCTCTTTTTTTCTTTATCAGTATGGCTAGAGTTTTTTTCAAACTTACTGAGAGTTTCTTAAAAAAAGCTCTTGTTTCATTTATATTCCCTATGGTTTTCTGTTTCTGTTTCCTTTGTTTAGCACTTTATCATTTCCCTTTCCTGCTTATTTAAGGTTTAATTTGCTCATCTTGTAATTTTTATTTGTTTGTTTGTTTTTTTGCCTACCTTCTAAAATACAACTGTAGACCATTGATTCTAGGTAATTCTTTTTTCTAATGTAAGCATTAGATGCTCTAATTTTCTTCAAAGTGCTGATTAAACTGACTCATAAATTTTGATTTGACAATTTCTTTTTTATCTAGTGCAAAATATTTTATAGCCTACCTTAGGATATTTTTGTTAACTCAAGGTTCACAGTGCTATTTAAAATTGTATTCATTGATTGACAAATATTTATGGGGTTTTCAGATGTCTTTTGGTTATTGATTTCTTGGTTAATCCCACTGTAATCACATAGCACACTTGGCATGATTTCAGTCCCTTAAACTTATTGAAACTTTTTTTTTTTAAGGAACCACAACATTGTCCCTCTTGGGGAATACTTCATGTGGATTTGTAAAGATTGGGTATGATGTATTGTTGATTGGAATGATCTTTAAATATCAAATATGTCAAGTTGGTTGACAGCATTGCTCAAATTTTCTATGATTGCTGATTATTTTTAAATTTTGTTCTTATTCTATTTTTGCTCTTTTGCTGAGAGGTAAGTTTTGAAATCTCCAACAACAATTCTTAATTTTCCATTCTTCCTTTTCTGTATTTTATATATATATATATATATATATATATATATATATATATTAGAGGCCACTGGAAGCAGGAACTCAAAGCAATGAGACCCCGAGTGAAGGACAAGCAGATGCCAGCCATTTGCTTTGCTATCTGACAGAAGAATCCTGGATGCCAGCAACCTTTCTTCAGAGAGGGTATCTTTCTCATGATGCTTTAATTGGGACCTTTTCCTAGCCTTAGAACTGTAAATTTATAAACTAATAAACCCCATTGTAAAAGTCGACGCGTATCTGGTATATTGCAGTCTGGCAGATTTAGCAAACTGAAATACATGGTATAAATTTTTCCATCCTTTTACTTTTCACCTATCTATGCCTTTATAGTGAGTGTTTCTAGTAGAAAGCATATAGGTGGTCTTGCTTTGTTATCCAAGTGAATAGTCTTGCCTTGGAAGTATTTAGGCAATTTGTATTTAATGTAATATTCACACGGTTAAGTTTAAATCTCCTACTTTGCTATTTGTTTTTTATTTGCTACATCTGAAATTAGTTCCTTTAAAAAAATTTCCAGCTTTCTTTGAATTAATTGGGTATTTTTTAGGATTCTCGTTTATCTGAATCACTTTCTTTTTAGTTATACATCACAGTTTATTTACTAATTTGTTTTCGTGGTTGTTATTGTTTTATAACATGAAGTTTTAGTTTACCACAGCTTATCTTAAAAGAGTAACATGACACTCTATATAATAGAATAAGAATCTTCAAAACATATAGTTCTATATCCCCATTCCATTTGTTTTGCTATTTTCTTATATTTTAATTGCACATTTAAAAAACTCCACAAGACACTGTTATTCTTCTACCTTAAATGGTCAGTTTTTCTTTATGTGTACATTTCATGAGTGTACCTGATAATGATGAACCAGATAGATATTTTTAAAAGGTAGAGTACAAGTTTGTTAGAATAGGAGAAAAGCTTACACACTATTCAAATCAGTGGTACTTAAAATTTTGAGCCTCAGACCCTACTGAGATTCTAATGAAAATCATGAATCTACAGCCTATCAAAAGACACATATTCACTAAATGTTGCCTATAATTTATATGGCTCTTTTGATCCCTAATACCTTTCCTTGGAACCCAAATTAACTGGTGATCTAAACCTAGCCCTTCTTTAATCATGAGGAAGAAAATGAAGTTAAGAGAAATTGGGTTGTAGTTACACAGCTAACTTAGAAGAAGGGCCAAGACTAAAAACCTAATTCCATAATCTATCCTATCATACATTCTTGAAATAGAAAAATGTTTTTTTAAAGAAATTAAATTAAATCAGAAAAAATGTTGCATTCTCTCGTATATTAGCATATCTGTTGCTCTTCATTTACTTCTGTTCATCTAAATTTCCACCTGCTATCATTTATCTTTCTGCCTAAAGAATTTCCTTTCATAATTCTACGAGTGCAGGTATGTCCACAGTGATTTCTCTTACCTTTTTTTTTTTTCTTGAAAAAAATCTTTACTTTCATTCTGAAAGAAATTTTCTCTGGACATAGATTTCTAGGTTGGCAACAATACTGAGCTTCTTAGATCTGTGGATTTATAGTTTTCCACAAATCTGGAAACTTTTCAGATACTATATCTTCAAAATTTCTTTTTCTTCTTCCTGCTCCTCAGTCTAGGTCTCCAGCTGCTCCCATGCATGGATGTGTGGTCTCGTCCCACACGGCACTGAGGAGTTTTTAAATTCTTGTTTTGTTTTCTTTATTTTGTGATTCAGTTTTGTTAAATTTCACTGTTTGGTCTTCTAGTTCACTCATCTTTTCTTTTAAAGTCACGAATCTACTGCAGTGTCTAACTTCAGATATTTTAGTTTTCATCTTTAAATTTTTCCTGCTTTAGTTTTTTTATATATCTTCTTTATCTTGCCTCATCACGTTTGTATTTTCCTCTATATTATTGATCACGTGGAGCAGATTTATACTAGTAATGTCAGTGCTCTCTTCTGCTAATTACCATCATATCTCTCATTCTAGGTTTTTCTTTCATTTGTTGATTTTTAACTCAGATATAGATCATATTATTCTACTTCTTTGCATGCCCAGTAATTTTTTATTGGATTCCAGATGAACTCGTTCATGCTGGATATCTGTTCCTTTAAAGAGTGCTGGGCTTAGCTCTGGCATGCAGTTAAGTTACATGAGATCAGTTTGATTCTTTCAGGCTTTCTTTTTCAATAGGCCAGAGAAGACTTTGTTCTAGTGTTAAATTGGTCCCACCAAAGACGAGACTCTTCTGAGTACTCCACCCAATGCACCATTAATATGAAGTCTCTCCACCAGGGCTGATGGCAAAACAAAATTTCACAAGTTTGTGTAAAGCCTGAGGAATTGATCGGCTACTCTCTGGTAGTTTTAGCTCTGCTCTCTTGCAAAGCCCAGGCAGTATTTAGCCAAGGTCTCACAGGGAACCCTTTGCAGTTCTCTGACCCACAAGTCCTAGCCTTGTCAGCTTGCTCAAACTCTAATCTCTGTCTCCTCAACATGGTGAGGCTGCTGAGCTCTGTCTGGGTTCCCATTCTCTATGCTGAGCTTACAAATTACTTCCATGAAGTAAGCTGGGTCAGTCATAGGGTTTCCCTCATTACTTTTCCCTTTCCTTAGCAATCACCGTTCTGCTCTACCTGTTTTCATATATTTTGGTTAGGTTTGCAGTTTTTTAAGAAGGACAATTCCCATAGCAAAAAGCATTCATGGGCAAAAGTGGAAGTTGGGTTTTTTGGGGTTTTTTGGTATGTGTTTATTTTCTTACTCTGCTGACCCTGTTTGGTTTTGAAATAAATATTTCTAGCTTTGTTAAATTATATGTCCAACATTCCCTATTTTAAAATATTTTCTGTAACTACATGTTTATCTCTTCATTTAACCATGTCTTCGAACTTATCACTCCAGCTATTTAGGCCTGTTTTAGTTTGTCTTTTGTTTATTTTAAATCACCACTCTAATTTTTCCCTAATAGCAAGTGGTATAGTAAAGTTTTTATCTGTTTTTGTATAAATTTGGTGTGTTATAGTTTTACAAGTATTTGAACATTTTACCTAGTTTTCCTAGTTTACAGGGGTATAATTTTTCATAATTTTGTAGTCTCTATATGTCTCTGGTTTCTTTCCTTATTCTGCATTTTCTTTATTTGAATCTTCTTTCTGTTTTGTTGTATCTTGCCAGAGGCATATTTTTTCGTGCTTTGTGTCCAAAGAATCATTTTTTTAAAAAAAACACCCTTGTTGAGTTTTATTATTGCCATTTTCCTCTATTTTATTGTTTTCTGCTGGTATTTACTGCCTTCTTTAGTATTTAAGCTTATTCTGTTGCATGTTTTCTAGATTTTTTATTGTTCCCAAGCTTTATTTTTTGATATATCTATATTTTAAATGTGTGAAAATTAAAAAAAAAACAGCAGAAATTGGAAACCGTTATGAATAGGCAGTTCAAACAAGAGTAAACCCAAATTATTTAGAGATAGCTGTAAGAATATGAAACTTCCTAAAAAACCAGAGAAATGATACACCGTTTTATTTCTCTCTGGTTCCAAATATTGTGTAGTTCCCTGTGTTGACTAGAATTGAGATGGGAACAAGACTATTAATAAATTGCTTATGGATGCTTCACTTGGTGCACGTATTTCAGAGAAAATTCTGACATTCTGATAAATTGTTGAAATTAGAAATGGTTATTAAATCCAGCAGTCTCCTTCTTGGATATATTTTCTAGAGAAAATCCATTAGAACATCAGCTCCTTGAGGACAGGGCTTTTTTGTTTATTTTGTCCACTTGCATATCCTGAGTGCCTAGACAAGGCACGACACATATTAGGTGCCAAAGACATCTTTGTTTAACTAAATAACTCTCTCTCACAGGCTTCATAAATGAAAACATGTCAGAATGTATACTGCCGCGTGATTTTCAGTAGCTAAGTGGCTTTCATTGAATTCATCACTGAAGGAATGGATAAGCAAAATGTGGTGTTAGCATTTGATGGAACATTTCTGCAGCTGTGAAAAGTAGTAAGCAGCAAATAATATGTCTAGATTGACCTGGCATGAAGAGTAGAATCCGAACAAGACCACAAATGGTATATCATTTAAAAAAACAACACAGAACTTTATATTTTGAAAGAGGCATACATTTTTATTTTATTTTTGTATGGAGGCCTGTATTTTAAGGCTATGAATTAAAGCAATTAATGTAAGGGGTGGCAATGAAAATGAGAATAGGAGTTAAATTGAAAAAAAAAAAACACAATAAAATAAAGCAGTGAAGCAACCTTGTACTGACGATAGCACGACGATATGAACCAGAAGTCAGTGTGGGCTTTGAAGAAATCCAAGTAAAAGGAAATGTATGCAGATGTCATTTTAACTTGTTTTGTCTTTTTAAACATGCTGTTTAATTCACTCATGGCATAGCTTTCCTAAAAGGCCTCAAATTACAAAATTACCCCTTGGCTATGTGAATCGATGTTCCCCAAACCAGGTATTTCTTTGAGATTAATTTACAATTAACAATCTGGCTTGCCAGTTTGTAGCAGACAGACCACCTGTTTGTTTTGGTTATACAAGCCCAAAATTGTAAGCAGTAGCATCATTTTACAAAAGAAATGGAGGGACTGAATAGCCAGGGAAAGAGTACACAGGCGGGCCATAGGCTACATATTTTTATGTCATTTGTTTGAGTCAGATTGGCATCTAGAAACAGAAAGCTATCACCATCTGCAATTGTTCATTGGCCTGTTAGCACACATGTGAAATGACTGTGAATTAGGCTCATTTTGCAATAAACAGGTGTCTTTCTCCATCCCCTGCAATCAGCACTTCTACTGGCTGAGCTGGAAGAACCGCCGTGCCCTCTGGCAGACGGAGCCAGCACCCATCCACGTTCAAATTTAGGCCTAATGGTCACTGAAGAAAAAGCAAGCTTTTTTTTTTCTCGCCATGTTAGGAAAACTCGGATGACATGATTAGCAAAGGAGAGAAATAAAGTAAAAATGTCCAGGCTGATAAGGCAATGGTAACGTTCTAGGGAAAGAATGCAGCTGGCTGAAAGGAGAGCTGAAACACACAGAAAAGGAATGAATGGATCCTCTTATGTTTGGACTCTCAGAGGAGTTGAAGAAAAGAGTTGAGAATGTAAAGCACAAGGGGCAAAAGGAGGATGACAAAGGAACCTTTATTTTAAAGGTCCTTTTCAAAGATGTAGTTTGCTTTACAGTCAGGCTCAACAGTTATAAGAGGTGGTTTGTCTCTTTCTGTATAAATGTAATGCGGTCCTTGTCATTTTAGAGAGCGACGTTTTTAAAGGAGGACCCCAGTTTCTGTTAGCAATAGTTAAAGGAGAAAGAGGTTGGAGAACGACTGTAACACTTTGTTTAATCAGACTAAGGATTTTTTATGTAGCATGCCTGTGATTTTATTGGATTCCACCGGCAACTTTTACTTTCTAATTATATGCATTTGTTATTTACCTCCACATAATTCTAAAAAGGTTTGAAGTGATTGCTTCCTTGCAGTCTATCTGCCAGATAATGTTACATTTGAAAAAATATTTTCTTATGATTCCATCTCTAATGCTTTAATAAAACCTCAAAAAATCCATTTTCCCAGTTTAAATACCTATGAGCTACTCAAGAAAACTAGTTCCTATAGATCTACTTTTAGAACCCTTGCATAATTACATATATGATAGACTACATAATAATACAGTAATATATTATATATATATGCACTACCAAATAGTTAGCAATATTAAACTGCATTTTACTTAATAGTAAATTAAGTAATTATATTATATTACTTAATTATATTGCTTAATAATAAATTAAGGCACTATTCAACTAATGGACATTAGGGATTTCTCTCTCTCTGTTTTTTGTCTCTCTGTCTCATCCCTCTGTCTGTCTCTCCCTCTCTTTCTCTGTCTCTCAGCTTTTTAATATAAACAACGCCAAAGTGAATATTCTTGTACAAATCTTTGGAACATGTGAAAGTATTTCTTTAGGGTAGGTATTGTAGTGAGAAGTGACATTACTGGATAATGCCACTTTCCTTTCAAAATATGTGTACCAATTTACACTCATGGCAATTTACAATTTACTTTCATTGCAGTGTATGAAACTGTTTACTCACAACCTCACCAATGTTTGATATAATCAACCTGCAATTTTTGCTAATCTAGAGGATGGAAAAAAGAGCATCAGTTTCTGTTTTAATTTGAATTTCCCTGTTATTGAGTAACTTTTCCTGTTTTTATGGGTCTTTTGCTTTTTATTTTCTGTGAATTGCCTGTCTATATCCTTTTCTCAGTCAATTTATATTTTTCTCTTATTGATTTGTAGGATTTTCTTATCCATTTTGGATACCACTCTTTTTGATAAATACTACTACCCAGTCCATCATGTATTTTATGAAATTTATCCTTTTATTTCCTTTATGGCTTTTAAATTTTACTATAAGATCATAAGCATTTGCTCATATTTTTCTCCTAATATCTGTATAATTTTATTTTTTTGCATTCTAATATTTAAGGTTTTAATTTATCTAGAATTTATATTGTGTATAGTATTAGGAGCAATCTATCTTCATTTTTTTGCTACGTTTTCAACATGACTTAATGGAAAGTATATCTTTTCACAACTGACTTGAAATGCATACTAACTTTTTATGTATACGTAATTCTGAAGTCAAAACAATAGATTTTAAAATATTTGTCCTGCCTGTTACTTGATAAAGCAAAATTCCTTTTGTTTTTCTTTGTTCAAATTGTCTTCACTATTCATTCTGATTCCATAAAAACTGAGACTCAAATCTTCGGTATCCATGAGAAACATTTTTGTGCATAGGATTGGGATTGATTGGATTTAAATCAGGCAAAATGGGCATTTTTATGGCGCTCAGTATTCCCAAACATCAACGTTACAGCTGCCCATTTATTTTGGTTTTATGTTACTGAGTGAAGTGTTACAGTTATTTTCCATAAAGTTATAGTATATTACCTGATGGAGATATTTCCTAGGTATTAGTTTTTTCTTGTCATTGTTGTTTTATGTCACTGGTATATAGAAAAATTATTAATTAAAATATATCAAAATAAAATAGACATAAAGAAAAATCCATATACTGTAAGTATACAGATTGTTGAATTTCCCAAACTAAGCCCACCCATGAAACCAACACCTGGATTAAGATACTGAATATTATCAGCACTTCAGAAACCTCACTTCTGCTTCCTTCTGGTCAATATCCCACCTCCACATCGTTAATCCAGTGAATAACAACTATTTTGACCTCTAATAATATAAACTGGTTTGCCTATTTTTGTAATGTATATAAATGGAAGCACACTTAATACAACCTTAGGTGTCTAGCTTTTTTTACGCAGCATTGTGTGGGCAAGTTACATCTTTACTGTTGCATGTAGCCAGAGAATTCAATCCATCTCCTTGTTGTATAATATTCCATTCTATTATAAATGACTATAAATTAAATTGTTGATGTGCATTTGGACAGTGCAATTTTAGTCTCTGGTGAATTGTGCTATGTTGAACAATCTACTAAATGAATTTTGGTGAATATTTATGTGCACTTGTTTTGGGTATGTACATAGGAGTGGAATTGCTGAGTCATAAAAGGTCCATATTTGGCTTTAATAAGCATTGTCACACAGTTTTCCAAAATGGCTGCACCAATTTACACACTCACCAGTGATGTAGAAGGATTCTGTTTACTTCACATACTTGGTGACAGTTTGCATTTTCCATTTGGTGGTTGTAAAGGGGTTTCTCTTTGTGATTTTAATTTGCACCCACTTAATGTCTAATAAGATTGAGTACTTCCTCATGTTTCATTGCCTTGTTGGTAGCCTCTTTGGTGAGATATCTTCTCAAGCCTTTTGTCATTTTTTATTGATTTGTCTTTTCCTTAGTAATTCAGATTTATTTACATTTTTCTTAGCATGAGTTCTTCTTTGGATACATGTATTGTGTGTAGTTTCTGTGGTTGCTTTTTCACATCTTAATAATGTCTTCTGATAAACAGACTTTCTTAATTTTAGTACTCTTCAATCAGATATTTCTTAAAAATTATTTTTAGAGTGCTTTGAGTTCTATTTAGGAAAATTTTGTCTATTCCAAGAATACACTTCTCCTATATTTTCCTCTAAGAGCTTTATTGTTTTATCTTTCACATTGACATTTTCAATCCACTTGGAATTTTGTATACAGGGTGAGGTAGGGACCAAGATTCATTTTTCTTCCATGTGGATTTTGAGTAGAACTGGCATCATTTGTAAAAAGGACCATTTTTCTTCCATTATACTTTTGTGCCAACTTTGTCATAAAAAAGTGACTGAATCTGTTGGGGTCAGTTTTTAGGCTCTTTTCAGTTCCAGAGATTTGTTTGTCTGTCTTTGGGCTAATATCACATTGCCTTAGTTAATATAAGTTCAATAATGTTAGTCCACCAGCTTTGCTCTATTTCTTCAAGAATGTCTTAGCTATTCTTGACTGTTTGCATTTCCATATGAATTTTAAAACCAGCTGTTCCTTCAAAAATATTTCTAAAATATTGACTTTAATTGCCTTGAATATAATTTGCCGAGAATTGACATCTTTTTAATATTGAATCTTTCAACCTAAAAATATAGTATATCCATCCCTTTATGCAGGTCTTTTAAAATTTGTCTGAATGACATTTTAGACTTTTCCATATAAAGATTTGCACTTCTTTTCTTGGAATTTTTATTAGGTAATTGATGTCTCTGGATGCCATTGAAAATTGCATAGTTTAATCTCTTTCTTTTTATTTGTTGCTGTTATGTATCCATATAACTGATATTTGCACATCAATCTGGTATCCAATGGTTTTGCTAATTATACCTGCCAATCCTGAAAGTGTGTCTGTGGATTTTTTGGCATTTTCCAAGTATACAAATCGGGCTTCTGTGATTTATATTTTATTTCTTCCTCTCAAAATCTTGTGCCTGTTATTTCTTTTCTTTCTTAGTTCACTGGATAAGATCTTCAGTACAAAGTTGAATAGGTGTTGTGAGGGTAGGCATTTTTGTTTCAATACTAATCCTAAGGGAGTAAATGTCAGCATTATACCACTGGATATGCATGCTATAGATTGAATGGGTGCTGAATTTTGTCAAATGAATTTTAATGAATCTTTTGTCGTGATATTTCTCTCTTATAATGTAGTGTATTACATTGATTGAATTCTTAATGTTGAACCATACTTGTTTTTCTGGAATAAACATTAATAAGCTATGATATATTATACTTTGTATATTGTACTGGATTCTTTCTCCTTTACCTGATTAAGATTTTTTGTACCTATGTTCATTAAGAAATTAGCCTGTATTTTATTGTCCTCATCAGAGTTTGGAACCAAATTGTTAGTCTTATACAGTTATGAAGTGTCCATATTTTACTATTTCCTAGAAGAGATTAAAACCTGTGCTCTTTCTTACTTACATTCCTGGGATAAATCAGTTGGTGAAGTTTAATGGGTCTGATTTGTTTTTATTGGCCAGGATTTTTTTTTTTTATGGTTTATGAAAAGAAAGAAAAAGCAATAATTTTCAAAGGGCACTTCAACAAGTAGTTATAGAACAGATTTCAGAATTTGTCCTGGGCTACTATTCCATTATATCAGATTTTTCCCTCTCCTTGCTGTAAAACACCGAAGGCCAAAAGAAACATCAATAAAGTTAATTCAGCAGTCATACTCATTTGCCAAATCCTATTCTCTCTGTTAGAACTCCTTCCTCCTCCCATCTCCCTCCCACTCTAAAGGGATCCTAGGGCAATGCTCATTCCAACTTCCCCACTTTGAGAAGGGGTGTGAACAGTAAAGGATAGGGACATGTAACTAATGGATAATTTTGGAAAGGCTGGCATCTCTGGGCCTCAAAGCTTGTCTGGCCCGCAAGGACCTTCTGGAAATGGTAGGTTCCAGAAAGGAAATGTAGTTCATGAAACTTTTATAGCACCCCAGTACGAGCCCTGGGTGTTCTCAGGATTAAGGTTGTAGACACAATAAAGCTCTCTGCCTTTGGTCTTATGCAGTAGGTGAAGGTCTAGAGTACGTACGCTATCATCTTTTACCCTGTATTTGTATCCACCGTAGTCGCAGCTAGATCAGCTTCATTTTCATCTCTAATTGAAGATTGATCTCTTTTTCAGTTACTTTTTATTGTATGTGGCTATGCTAACTTTCAGGGCTGCAGAACTCCATTTCTGGGTCTTAGATGTCACAGAATTCCAGGGAAACACCAGCTGATACACATATAGCTCGGTGCCTCAGAATCTAGAAATACACTTACAATTTCAGATTAAGCATGACTGCTGTAAGGGCTTGCAATCTAGGATCCAATTTTCTTATAAATATTTTCTGAAAGAGACTGTAGCATACTTGTTCTTCATTTCTGGCTTATTTTGCACAACACATCGTCTCAAGTTTCATTCAGTTTGTTGCGTGCCTCACGATGTCAGTCCCTTTTGTACTACACAATATTCCATCATATAAATATAACAAGTTTGTCATTATGCTTTGCTGTCGTTATACCCTTCGGCTCCCTGCATCTATTGGGCATCATGGATAATATCCAAAATAAGCAAACTAGGTCTTACAATGTCCTCACTTGGTTGTACAATCAGCAACACTCTCAATTTTAGACACTTTTCATTGGTCCGTAGAGATAAAGAACTGATACACATGGCCCCACCAAATAGCAAATCAAAACTACCCCTTATCTCTTTCCCCACCCCCACCCCCCATTAGTTGTTCCTGGTAGTGTTGTGGTACTGTTGATGTCTCCCTGTTAACTATTGGTCATAGCATGCAATTTTAGTTTTCCCCCTGTACCCCTCTATTATTGTTCTTTATACAATATGAAACTTTGAAATAGTTCATGCCATAACTTATTTATATTCGTAGAGTTAATCACTGGAATACATGGCGTTATACATCTGCTTTCAATCATATTCACCTGCAATATGGTAATGTTACTTCTAACCCCACTAATTAGATACCATCACTTCTATCCCCAATGGGTAGCCCTTTCCCCTCTCTGTAGCTTCTGTGTACCTCTAGGTCTGCTATATTCTACAAGGTAACCTCTAAGATTTTTACCAGAGTCATAATAGCAAAGCCATAGAGTATCTGTCCTTTTATGTCTGACTTATTTCACTCCGCAATATGTCCTCAAGGCTGTCATATGCTTCAGGAGCTCATTTTGTCTTACAGTTACATAATATTCCACCACATTTTGTTTATCCACTCATCTGTTGATGGGCACTTGGACTGTTTCTATCTTTTGGTGCTTGTGAATGGTGCTACTATGAACATTGGTATGCAAACATTCGTGTCGCTGTCCTCAACTCTTCTGGGTATATATTAAGTATTGGTATTGCCAGGTCATAGGGCAACTTAATATTTATTTTTCTGAGGAATCACCAGACTGTCTTCCACAGTGGCTGTATCATTATACAGTCTCACCAACAGTGAATAAGTGTTCCAGTTTCTCCATATCTTCTCCAACATTTGTAGTTTTCTGTTTGTTTCATAGCAGCCATTCTTATAGGTATGAGGTGATATTTCATTGTCATTTTGGTTTGCATTTCCCTTATAGCTAATGAAGATGAGCATCTCTTCATGTGCTTTTTAGTCCTTTGCATTTGCTCTTCAGAGAAGTTCCTATTCATATCCTCTGCCCATGTTGTTTTTGGGTTATTTGTTCTTTTGTTGTTGAGCTGTGTAATTTCTTAATGTACACAAGATATCAAGCCTTTATCCAATCTGTAGTTTGGATATTTTCTACATATATTTTCTTCCATTAGTTGGCGGCCTCATCATCTTTTTGACAAAGTCTTTGAGGCACAGAAGCTTTTGTTTTTAAGGAGTTCCCATTTATCTAGTTTTTATGCTTGTGTTTTAGGTGTAAAGTTTAAGAAGCTACCTCCTATTACTAGATCTTAAAGATATTTCCTATATTTTCTTAAGGAAATTTTACAGTACTGGCTCTTATGTTTAAGTCTAATCTATTTTGAATTAATTTGTGTATAGGGTGTAAGGTAGGGTTTCTCTTTCATTCTTTTGGCTATTGATAACCCTTTCTTGCATGCCCATTTATTGAAAGGACTATTCTGTCCCTGTTCAGTAGATTTGGAGACATTATTGAAGATCAATTGCCCATAGATTTGGTGGTCTACATCTGTGCTCTTGATTCGATTCTATTGGTCAATACTTCTATTGTTGTGCATTGGCAAAGATTTCAGTAACAGATTCAACTTCTCCAGTATGTATAGAATTACTCATATTTTCTGATTCATTTATGACATTAGTCTTTTTTTTGAGGAGTTCATCTACTCATCTGCTCTTATCATCTTTGAAAGTCTGTAGGATCTATAAGTAATGTTTACCTTTTCACTCCTGATATTGATAATTTGTGTATCCCCATTTTGTTTTTTGGAATGGATCAGGCTTGCTGAGTAAGGGTTTTGTCGATTTTACTCATCTTTTCACACATAAAAAACAATTTTTTGCTTTATTTTCTCACTGCTTATTTACCTATTTCATTGATTTCTATTATTTTTTTTTTTCTGATTAGCTTTTTTTTAGCATGGGCAGAGTCCAGCAATTGAACTTGGGTCTCTGGCTCGGCAGGCAATAATTCTCGCCACTTAGCCATGGTTGCTCTGATTTCTATTATTATCTTTATTATTTCTTTTCCTTCTAGTTCTAGCATGTCATCATTTCATCTTTTCTTCTTTAATGTATACATTCAAGGCCATACTTTCTTCAAATTACTGCTTTAGCTGCATTGCACGAATGTCAATATGTGTATCGTCATTTAGTTTTAAACTTTAATATCCATTCTGATTTCTTTTTGATCCATATTTTATTTAGAAATGTACTGTTGAATTTCCAGACTTTGGAAGTTTTCTGCTTGTCTTTTTTCGTTTATTTCTAGCTCAATTCTAATCTGATCAAAGAATGTATTCTGAAAATTTTGAATCATTTGAAATTTATTAGCTTTCTTTTAGCCCTAGTCAATGATACATTTGATAAATGTTTCACGATGTGTGAGAAAAAATGATGAATTATGTTAGTATTAGATAAAGTGTTCAATCCTTATGTTAATAAGTCAAGTTGTTAACCATGTTCTTCACTCTTCTATATCCATACAGAATTTTTTTCCTTCTTCTATCAACTTTTGTGAAATGTGAAAGTCTTTCACTGAAATGATTGAGTTTGCCTTTTGGTCTTGATAATTTTTTCTTTATACATTTGAGCTATGTTTCTCAATATGTGAAGATGCAGGATCCTGTTAGGATGGCCCATTTATAAAACGTCTCTTTGCATATTCATTTCTAGTAATGTTTCTTGCCTTCAAATCTATTTTTTTTTCTGATAACAGCTGTCAAGAACACTGAATGATCTAAGATTTGCTCCAGTTTTAAGCTAACAACTTAGCCTACCACAGGTTCCTAAATGCTGATAGAAGACACCCAAGATTTGGGGGTCAGAGATAAAGGGCTTTTACTCACAGCAGTAACCACAACATCAGCACTCTATTGCACTGGTTCACTCAGCACCAATTCCCACAGGGTGCTGAAGCCCACTGGACACCTTCGGATTTTAGCCTAGCTCAAGCCTCAGCATACCAGATGCAGGCATTTAGGGGAACTTCTGTGAATCCAGGGCCCCAAGTGAGTCAGCAGCTTTACTTGAGGTGTTGAAATAAGGGAAAAAGTTTCCCCCAAAGGGATTCCTGCTCCCCTCTTTTTTTTTTTTCATTTGGGCTCCATCGAGCTTCTTGAAACGTAGGTTAATGTCTTTCATCAATTTTGAAAAATATTCATGATTTGGCTCTTCTTACATGACTTCTGGTATGATTTCCAATAATTCATCTATTTTCAGTCCCCTTTTTCAAAGTCCCTGATACCACCAATCCCTGAGCTTTTTGAGATTATGCAGTGTGAATTGGCTTGCTTCTCCTTAGAATTTCCCACTCAAGGCACTTATTATTCATCCTTAATTCTTCTAATATCTCTCTCTGCTTTCCATCTTCCAAAAATTCAATGATGCCTGTTTCTTGTATTCTTTTCTTCTGTTCTCTTTGTCTTTATGCCTATCTTTATTATTGTTTTCTATTTTTTGAGTGATTTTTTGAGGTATGTATTATTTTCACAATATTTAACCAGAAGTCTCCATCCCATTATTTTTATTTTCAATGTTCTTATTTTATTTGGTTTTAGATATGACTCTGGTAATTGTTAGCTGGATGTTTTATAAGCCCATATTGAGCATATATTATATTATATAAATATGCATTTATAAGAGTATATTGAACAAATGTTCTCTATATTTTAGACAAGTATAAACCATTTTTATTATTTTTATTAACATTTATTTTCATTGATATTTAACATTAATGTTAGCTTCTCTAATGTGAGATGATTCTTGATTCTATAATCAGGGTTACATTTGAAGTTCACTGCCTCTGATAGACTCTGATTGGACAGTCAGGGTCTGGAAAAGCTGTGAACTACTTGTAGGCTTGTGAGCCACACTGTTTAGGGACAGGTGGTGGACAGGACATGCGATCAGATACCCCATTCCCTCCTGTTTGGCTCTGGGAGGTCGGGGATGGTATAGAGTAGTCTCTCTGTTTGGTTTCTCTCTCTTTTGTTATTCTAGCTGATCATCCTGCTTAGGTCTCAGGATCTCCTTCTCTTTGCAGATTCTACCACCATTATTCCTGTTCAAATTAGCTATAAGCTTCTATGCAGTACAGTCCTACAGCCTAGAATGTGCCCATGTGTGCAAGTCAAACTGTGGTGCAATCCCTACCTTTCTGTTTGTGGGGCTCATACCAATTTTTCCTATGTTCTGAAGCACATTAAGAGCATTCATCTCCGTTTTAGGCAAGGCTCATGCATTCATTTATAGGATTTGGTGCTGGTGGTGAGTTTACTGATGTTGGGTATGATCCCTCTGCCCTCTTGAAACCAGATCCCTTCAACACTGGCACATTTAGATCCTTGATATCTCAGGCATTCATTAATGAAATTAGACTCTTCTGCTAACTCCTATAGTTTATATTGACCAGTATAGTAGAATTCCCTGTTCCAAATCTTTTAAATATTTAATTAAAATTCTTTCATGCAGTATGTATGCATGTTATGTAAAATCACAAATCATTTGGGTTCTTTAGAGCAATATAACTGCTCTCCCCTTTTAGAAAACACAGCTGATCTTTAAATCTTCAGATTATACCAGACTGGTGACTGAAATCTATTATCAACAAAGGTCCAGGTCCTTCAGCTATCTACAGAAATTTAAAATTCTTTCTCATTCTTAAACAAAGTGCATTTTGAGAATGGTTTGGGAGATTGCTCTTATTTAATCTTCTACCATCAGCTATTTAAGGGATAGTCTGATAATCCAGTTCTTACTAATAAAGTTAGGCTCTTTGTTAAATTCAAATCTTTATTAGTGGATTCAGTACTTTCAGTTCCTAAAATCTTTCCTCTTTTCAGAAAATGCATCAATGTATTTCTGTTAGGATATTCTTTTTAAGAAAATTCCTTATAAGTTTTTTTTTTTTTTTTTTTGAGTTATCTTCTTTCTCAATCCCTGGTCTCTGGAGACTTTTGAAAAGCTAGAAATGTAAGATAGTATGTGCATGGACTGGAAACACATGCATTTCATGTCTAACATTGAATGAAATGATGACAGTTTGTGGTAGATACAGTTATATTAAATTTATTCAGGTATAGGTATGCCTTGAATTGTAGAAGACCCAGCTGTATTTGATTTAAACTAAACCTACAGATGAGTCAAGAATTTTCAAATAGAATGGCTGTTTAAAACTTGAGGTTTATGGAAAGTACTACTAGGATTGACTGACAGGCAAATACAGGAATAAGAGCAAAGGAAGGTGCAAAACTGGCGAGAAGGAACTATAAGAAGCAGAACATTTCTCTTGCAAAACCTGGCAGCTTAAAACAGCAACTTACTTATATTACAAATTAAAGTGATCTTAATCAAGAGCTTAAATTCAGAGATGCAGACTGTATCTCTATATAGCTACACATAGACAAATCTATCCTACATATATAATCACATTATACTCCATTTTTTTTTCATCAACAAAGAAAGAAAAATGTTTCCTTATATAAAATATTAGCGTTTGGTGTTGAGAAAGGAGACACCAAAAGTGGTCTTGGTAGATAGTAGAAATAGGCAGAGCCTATTTTTTCATTTTCCCATCAATGTTTCTGCATCATGGATTGTCAGTCCTGTCTGTACTGCAAAGCCTTCCTAAGACTCTCGAGTCTCTATATTGCTTTTTGGTCTCCATCTTTTTAGTTGACATGCAGATAGCAATACGTCTTGTGTTTGCATGTGTGTGCGTATACACATCGATCTAGATATAAAATAGGTAAGCATGGTTTTTTTTTTTTCCTTAGTGACTGTGTAGAATAGTCCTCTTCCTTTTTGGTCATGTGCTGATATAGCACATTGAGGTCTCATTCAGAAAATGTTAGATAAGGTAAAATATTTTCAAACTTCAAATGATACTTTAGAGAAGATGAAGGGACAGTACTGATAGGTAAATGAAGTTGATGCATATTCGTCAAGCCCCATACTTACGAGTTACCAAGCTGTATTTGCCTTGATTTTAATGTTGTCTTCATTTTCCCCACTCACTTGTCAGTTGTATAAAACAAAATGATTAAAAACAAAGTTAAAAAAGAAAGATATATACTTTTTATCCGTCCTTCACACCCTTTCCCAGACATATCAAAAGGTATATTTCTGGCATCAGCTAAGCTCCTTGACAGAAATTTATTTCTATCTACACCTCATTCAAATGTTATGATTAAGTGATTTTATTTTCAATGCATTTACAACATTTAATGAGGGTGAGATGAAAACATATTTGGAACCATCTGACATCAGCCCAATTGGGAAAATGTTTAGCTAGTCAATGTTCTGACTTCTAGTTTGTTTCAACTCATTACAGTCCATTTCCAACATTTCTATATTTCCTAAATCCCTTTCTTGGCCTGGCCTACTCTCAGCATACTTTTGCTTCCTGCACCTCTTTCCTTCAGATGCGTATTCTAATCTGACTTTCCAAGACTTTAGAGCGTAAACCCCTTGGTGTCCTTTGGCATATATTCTTGGACTCTTGATTTCAGTGGGAAACTAATATTTTGTGTGCTAATTTTAGCTATAGTCTGTGCCAGTTTGAAACTATTATGTGCCCCAGAAAAGCCATGTTTTAATCCTGACCCAATCTTATGGGGGCAGCCATTTCTTTCGGTCCTGATTCAATATTGTTTAATTTTGTAGGGAGGAAACATTTGATTAGATTATCTCCACAGAGATTTGACAGGCCCAGTTATGGATGTGATCTTTTGATTAAATGGAGCTGTGACTCCACCCATTCAAGGTAGTCATGATTAGTTTATTGGAGTCCTTTAAAAGAAGAAACACTTTGTTGAAACCACAGATGTCGATGCTTGGAGAAAAGTTGCTTTGCAGCTGTTGGAAACGTGGGTGTTTGTATATGCTTGAAGTGCCAACAGAGAGAGCAGATGCCTAGAGACAGGGAGAATACAGTAGACATTGCCATATGCCTTCCCATGAGAGGCTAAGCAAGCCAAAACCCAGAATTGTGTCCTGGAAGAACTAATTGAAGGCCCACAGATGCTTAGAGAGGCAACCACTGGCATCCAAAGCTGGAAGCAAAAGAGTCAAGAATAAGGACCAGCAGGTGCCAGCTATGTGCCTTCCAGCTGACAGAGGTGTTCCAGATGGCATCAGCCTTTCTTGAGTGAAGGTGACCTTTTATAGGTGCCTTAATTTGGACATTTTCATGGACTTAGAACTTTTAATTTGCAAGGTAATAAATTCCCTTTATAAAAGCTGTTCTGTTTCTGGGATATTGCATTCTGGCAGCTTTGGCAAACTAATAGTCTAAAACAATTGTGCATCTATTCTGACTTATCTGAAAAATGACTTTATAGATGAACAGTAATTTCAATGTCTCTGTTAGTGCTAACATTGCATCTTGTTTGTGCCAAAAAAAGGCCACAGGATGTCATAGAGCTATAAAATTGAAAGTCTCCCAATTACTTGAGTAGAGAAGGTAGTTGGATGATTGAAATATCATGTGACACACAAAGAATGCCAAAAACAAAACAAAATGTTCTATAGTAAAATATGGTGTGCACATTTTGAGTGGACTTATTGAACAGATGCTCTTTTTGCATATCCCAATTAAATATGAGAGTAGTAGTAAATATGCAATAAACCATTATTTGGACAATAACATTTTATAATTTTTCATTATCATATATTCAATGCAGTATTGCATTTATTAGCTTATAAATTATTTGACCCATGGTTAAAAATTGGTTCACTGTTTAAAGCAATCATTATAATTGCAATTACATATGTGATTGTCTAGTGAGCTAAAAGACATATGAATCAAGATAAATGGCACACTGGGGACAAAACTAAACTCTCCATTATTAAAGTTAACATAGTTAAGGCAGCAACAGTGAAACATTTTCTGCTACTTTAATACTTTTACTTTGAAGAGTATTGATTTTTAGTTTTGTTTGTATATATTTTTCACTAAAATATGTGCGAGATTAAGCCCAAGGAAATTAGATTAATTTTTGATTTTATATAGGAAGTTGCATCAGAATATAAATATTTTAAGTTGATGCAGGGGCCTTATTAGAGTTGATTTGTCCAGTCTTGGGCATGGCAGGTGGGAACTCTGCCTGTTGAGCCACCATGGCCCGCCCTTCATATAGTTTTATCTCACACAAAGAATAAAACTCATCTTGAGAAAGGATAATGGTGCAAATATGAGCTGAAGAGATCAGGGATGAAGAAAAATGTAGAAATAAGTGGGAGAAAGAAGCAGTATTTCCTGTCTTCCAATATTTCTAACTGATATCATGAAATGTGTCTAGCTTACTCCAAGAATATAAGTTGACCTTTTATAGGATCTTAGCAATTCTCACAGAAGAACTTCAAAAAACCACACATACAGTAAAAATTAACCCAGGCATCTCTTTTGGGAATAAAACAGATGTAATATTATAGTCTCAGAATATTTCTATAATAAATCCCTTAAAGTCCATGACATGTTTTATTTAGTTTCTGAAATATTTGTTTCACAGTTTCAGTCACATGTGGAGACTCAGGTGGCTTAGTGGAACTAAAAAAGTAGAAATAACTAATACTTCATATTGAGAGAAATGTTCGCTTATAAACACAAAAGAAAACATTTCCCAAGAAGTCTTTGCATTTGGATTGGAAGATGGAAGCATGCAATGAGAAGACTTACTTTTTTCTTTCATTTTTAACCAGAGATCTATTCATTTTTCCATTTTTAGTGGGTAAAAGATTCATTTTTACAAAAATAATTTGGTAAGGGTTTTTCAAATTATATGAGAGAGTGGTCTAGATAAATTAAAAAAATAAGTGAATAACAGCAATGTAAATGTACCCAATTTTTATTATGGCTCAGGTTTTTAATGGATGACAAGCATGGCAAAATTATATCATAGAAAGCAACGTAATCCTCTGTAAAGAGAATTTATAATCCTGATTTAGTTATTGGGAAGTAATTTAATGTACTGGAATTTCCTTCCGGAAATCAAATTTCAGTTTTAATCAAAGCTTAGTATAAATTGCTTAAAAAAATCTGCCGAGTATTTTGTTCATTTGATGAAA
Source organism: Tamandua tetradactyla (assembly GCF_023851605.1). Lineage (NCBI taxonomy): Eukaryota > Metazoa > Chordata > Mammalia > Pilosa > Myrmecophagidae > Tamandua > Tamandua tetradactyla. Next base: position 103,002,319 of record NC_135332.1, on the reverse strand, counting down.
GGTGATGACTTAAAGCCAAGCAAAACTTGAGCTCAAAACTTTTCCATTTGTTATTCTGGGAATTTATTGGCCTTAACTGATGATCTCATTCCAGGGAGAATTATTAACTTTTTTCTAGAACAGCTCTTTATTATTACATAATAAACAAATTAAATGACTTGGCAAACTTATTTTTAAATGGAATGGGTCTTTAATTTACATTCCACAAACGAAGACACTTCCCATGAAATTACTTCTTTCAAAAGGAACAAGTCTCTGGGGAATCTGGTTGGAGAGAAAAATAATCTGAGAAATAGATATAATGTAGCAGCTGGCAGATCTGAATCATTTTAAAGTTGATAAAGATCATTGATACATCAGACCTTAGTAACAGCTAATGGTGATAGATAAAGCAGAGGAATTTCAGATTAGGAAGAGAAAGAAATAAGGCAAGATGTGGAGGGAAAAAAAGGGAGAAGTTAAAAAATGAACTTAATGTCCTTATTAAGAGTTTGTGACATTTGAGTTCACTTTGACTAGGCTTGATGTCTCAAGGTTTGAACTAACATTTGTGACTGACGCGATTATGGGTAAATAATGGATCAAATTTCTCTTGAACAAACCAGTGTTTCTTTGGAAGAGCCCAGCTAGCCAGGATGAAGCTGGCATGGGCAGTCTTGAGGGAGCTGGGAGCCTTGAACAGCACTCCTTTAATTACTATATTGAGGAAAAGGAGAAGGGTTGGAGCTCCATTCTTCTACATCATAGATGTACATCTCATTTTCATTACTTTGTCTATGAAGGCACATGACCTTTTATCAACTGCGCCATTTTCAGAGTCTTGGAACTCCTTCAAAATCTTTCAGTAAAGTGAATTATTTCATTTCAGGAGCACAAGAGCAATGCATACTGAAGTACCGAAGTTATTCTCATTCCTATAGAAAGGGAAAATAAATTTCCTCACACAAGTATCACAGGAAAACACCCACCTGGCTTCTTGTTCTCATCTTTTCTCAAAAGAGGCCATAGAAAAGCACACCTGTAAAAGGAAAAACTCAGGCTAAAATCTCCTGAGAAAACTTGGAAAACAGGACCCCCTCCATTATTCGCAATATCCTCATGAGTTATAGAAACAATATTTTCTTCTTCCCAAATGGCGGTAGTCTGCAGCACTCTAGATAAATAAATCTTGTTACATTGCTTATGCATAAAGTACTAAAAGTCTTTCCTAGGAACTTAAGTTGAGTCCGAAATTATGCAGTATCTGGCATAAAGGAGGAATTCAATACATGAGTATTAACAGTCTTTGAATCTAAATTTGCATTTGTTATTAGTTTTATTGGTTTATATGATTGCATAGCTTTGATACTTCATAGCTCTGAAAAACTGTTTGTTCAGTGTATATACAAAATTACTGATTTGTCGATAGTAATTATTATTTAGGGTGTTTCCATTACAGAGGGCATAAATTTTGCCTTCTTTCATTGCTGTGACCCTGTTATACATACAGCCTCTACCCATTCCAAATTCTCTGTCTCATATAGTATATAATAAAAATAATATGTTATAAATTATATATAATATTGGTTAAATTAATATTCAGTTTTCATATTATTATACCTGTATAAAGGATAGTCTCAGCTGAAAGATATAATTACTTTTCCTGTCCTGAGTAATTTGTAATTTATCCCATGGGAAAATAATTTAATTATTTTTGCATTAGATTAATTTTCTATGTATCATTCCAAAGCCCAGCAATTGTCTAAATCTCCTCTTCGTATGTTTAGATGGGTCAGGTATTCTCTCACTCTCTCCTGGGACATTTTACTTGACCCAGTATGGATTGGATATTCTTTTAGCTAGTATATTGAAGAATCTCATCATTATCCTAGATATCTCCTTTATTTTACTCTTGTATTGAATCCTTTGCCTCCTATAGCCCATGTCTTTCTTCTTATTGAATTACTCTTTCCTTTTAAGGAATACATCAACCCATACCTTCCTGAGAAAGGGAGCATGGGAGGTCATTTCTTTGTGACTTTGCATGTCCAAAAATGTCTTTATTTGATTCTTACAGGACTGAGGGTTTGACTAGATATACCATTCTAGGTCAAAATATATGCATTCAAAATTGTGAAGGTGTTTATCTGTTTTCCATTTTTACTATTAGGAAATTGGAAGTTAAACCAATTTCTAATCTTTTTTTTATATGGCCTGTGTTCCTTTATGGAAACTTGTAGGATCTTTCCTTTTCCCCCTCGTATTCTGAAATTCACAACAATGTGTTTTGTAATGGGTCTATTTTCATCTTGTGAGCTAGGCACACAGATACGCATATTGTAATTTTAAATCTGAAACTGATGTCCTTGGATTCAGGAATGCAGATTTAGATTAAGAAAATGTCAGGATAACATAATTCAATCTACCACACCCAGTGTTGGGGGTGTTGCTTGTCACCTCAACTTCCACAATTCCAAGAGCTTCCAAGGATAGAAGCAAGGCATGTTCTGAGAACTGGGCATTTAGCTCCATTCCTAGTTGCTTTAAATCTTAGCTTTCATTCCAGAGCAAAAATTCAGATGAAGTCCAAAGAATGAGGCTTCTTTCTTTGATTATTAGAAAACACAGAAAAGTGTAGGCAATGTTAACAAAATGTGTTTTAGGACCGGGACATAATAATTGTAGAATTACATTTACTACAAATGATCTCTCATATATGAAGATGACACCTGGCACTTGCAGAGTTACTACTTCACACTGACTATTAACTGGTGTTTACTGGTAGAAGCTAATAGCATAAGGAGTAGAAACAATTTTTCTCTATGGGTGTTTGTTTGCCTTGTATTAGTTCCCATAAATAAAAACATTTTCTCTTCACACCTTAAAGTATTAGATTATGCCCAAAGAGCCTACCTTAGCCTATTGGATGCAGCTTACTTACTGAATCTCATCTATGAAGGTATAACCTGCAGGACTATGACATGAAATTGGATGACTTATTCACATGAAAAATGTTTTTCCATTCAGAAAGCATATAGCTGGGGGTGTTAATCTGAAACTCTAATATCATTACTAATGAATGATAACCACATTATGATTTATATACATATTAATGAATTAAAAGTTGGTTGTATAGATTTATTTATTTGCTAAAATACCTTGGGGTTTGAAATAATCTTTGGAAAAGTAGAGAAAAAATCAGAAGATTAGCCTCCTAATCAATGAATTTTATTGTCAATTTTTGGAGCAAAGTTAAAGACCTGCAGTTAGTCATTTCATGTGGTAAAACCTACTTTAAATTGTTTCATAAAAAGGTCCATTTCAAACACGAGTATTCTCTCATATTGAGTAAAGTATTCTATTAAATGGGTCTAAATATTTTCTTTGTGTTTGCCTTTTGATTGGCTGCCAATGGTTTGTATGCTCATGAGGAATAGTGGCAGCTTAAAAACCCCATCCAATAACCACATTCCCACTCCCTCAAACCTGGTGTAAAGATATGGCATCAAATTTGTAATAAAATGTCACGAGATATGAAAGAGATTAGATTTTACACTAAAGCTAAAACTACAAAACTTCGGTTGTTCATAATATCATATTATCTCATCATATAAATCCTTTCCATCTCTATCTAATACATAAACTCTTTTCAAGAAAACGTATTAAAGAGTGAATAAAATATCATGACTCTAAATACTTACTTTTGCATATATGCTTTAAATTAAATATTATTTCCTCTAAAATTGTTCTAACCCATTGGTTCTAAATGTTAGAATTTAAGTGCAAACTTGGCATATTGAAATAAAACCTTATGGCTGTGATTACGCTTCTTATCATTCTATGTTATAAATTTCTAAAATGGAAACCATAGAACTTATACAGGTAGATAGGAATATGACCACAGGAGAAATGTTTGTAGCTTCAGTTTATGTTGTTTTCCCTAGAGGTGATACTTATTCCATAATGAAAATGCAAGGAAGGCATGTAATGTCATCAAAAATAGGTAAAATAGTATCTTTATATTGCTGAATACAGCTATTTTCTTTTTCGTTTTTAACTTATTTTCAATATATATTTCCAGTTATCAAATTCATGAGAAATCAGTTTTTTTTTTCTTTAAAAAGAGGCAAAACCCAAGTCAGGGAAGTAGCTTACTTGAGATACTTTTAGAAGTCTAATAAATTAAAAATGAACATACTAAATTGTATTACTCTACTGGCTATTTATCTATAACAATGTTCAGATCTCCATGTCGCATGTCCTGGGCTTTTTCCTTCTATCCTTTCCTTCTATTCCTCCATTACGCATGAGTTAGTGAAAATATAAGCAAATTAAAATAGTAAGAAAATGAGAAAAAGTCAACATATTGGTTTCATATAGCACATACTCAATAAATATTTTAAGTGAATGAATGATTTAACATCAATAACCTATTCTAATTTGGTATTTTTTATATTACCAGTGGCATTGCTCATTTTTTAGTATAAATAATTATAGAGTCAAATCAATATACAGTTATATTATAATATGCATTTACCTTTCCCAAATGCAGGGAAAGTATAAAGTGCATATATTGAAAATTGGGGAGAAGAATTCATATGATATTGGATAACATATTGCAAAACTGACTGAGGGTTAATTCTGTTTTATTAATAGATTACATTGGGCAAGGTACAAGATTTCTAAGTGATAACAAGAAGGAAAAAGACCATTTTGTTGTGTTTCCTAAGGCTAATTTGCTAATCTGTGTTTTGCTCTTGAATTTTCAGAGACCCTAAGTCCCTTATTCTAACGTATGTGCCTCTAACTCATGTTTCCTTTACACCATTATAGATTTATTTGTAGAGAAAATTATATTTCTGTTGGTTTGCCTTCCCCTGCTCTATGAAAATTCTAACATGCCTTCCTATATTTAAATTTTCTCCTGGTCCAACTTTCCTTGAAAAAATCATCTACCATTGCTTAGGACAAAGTAGCTGCTACATGGCCAAAACCTGTCACCGGCACCCCAGGGCAGCTCCTGAGATGTAGCAACACTCTTTCTCAAGGCTATGGGCTCTTGATGATGAGGGTTCTTATTTCTGTGCCAGACATAGAAGCATCAAATATCCTTAATTGCCAAGGATGTTCCTTTTGCTAATTCACACCATTGGACTCTCAACCTTGCCATCTGTGTCATAAGTAGCATATCACTACAGATGTCTTTAATGCCATCTCTCACTGTTCCTGTGGGTTTTCCATTTTTCCTGGACTGTTTGTTAACTTCCCTTGCTTTATCACTAAGGCATGAATCCCACAAGGCTTGACCAGAGAGGAATGTGGGGCAGACATTTTCAGAATCTCTGGTTCTTGGCCCACAGTTGATTTCCCTGGTTCCATCTTTCTCTAGAACACATTCTTATTCAGGCATCTCCTCAATCTAGTGGTATAAATGGAACTCTAGCAGAAGCACAAGGCTGGTCTTGAGTTCTAGAGTGCACTGGGGTTGCACTCAAGCTGGTTTATCGACTGTGTATAAAATGTTCTCGAAAACCCAAATTGAATTAAGAAATATTTTTATTGCCATTACTCCATTTCACTATTAGAAATTATCAGATCACTCTATCAAAGTATAATTCATTAAAAACAAAATTATAATTTTAAATAATAGCTATGCAGTAAAGTAGTTTAATATTGCAATTTTGCTCACTTTCCCTCATAATTAAGCTGATTATAGCTCTCCCACCCCCAAAACTGTTAGGGCTAAAAACAAATATGGGTTAATATATTTAGCAGGAAAAATCTAATTGAAAAGGGTTATTTAGGTTTCGGTGAGTACTTATTCCATTGATGCAGATTTTAGAGCTACAACTTGCCTTGTCTTTATTCTACTCATTCATCTTCACAGTCGTTGAACATGTTAACTGTTAAATACATGTTCTAATTTCATCTTGACCTAGGCTTGCAGTTCAGATAATATTTCTTTGCATCTCTGATCATGGCAGAGATGTGCTGTTTCAACTCCCTCTGTCCTCCTCCCCACCCTGTGTGGGTAGAGGCTGACCGATGATCACAGCAATGGACCCCCTAACCCACGGACTTTCAGGAGGTTTCAGCTGATTTTGAGGTCCAATAGGAAATCAGGGGGAAGAGAGTGAGGTCAGGATATTTTCTTCCTCTGGCTTACTCCCTGCATAGTTACTTCCTTCCATCTGTGTCCCTAGACAGAAGGGAATGCTTCTCTCAAGACAGCCTTCTTTACATGAGTTTCTTCTTATGGTTCCAATAACCTCTCCATCCACTGTCCCTCTGGGTACTAGGAGGGTACCAGCTCCCCTGTTTGCCCTGAGTTACTGAACTATCCCCTATTGTCCCTCTGTGCTCCAGACACATTTAGTAATAATCTCTTTGTAAATAAACTCTTCTTGGTCAAGGGTGCGATTTTTTTTCTTATTGGAAATGCATCATGATGGATACACTGAATTAAGGCATAGGATTTTATGTTTATAACAGTTCATTAATCTTATTTTAGAACTGTAATTCCTTAATAAATACATCCCTGATGCAGACACCTGTCTCTGTGGAGCTCTTAATCTCCCAGTGAATATTTGACTCTGATCCAAATGGCGAAGATTGGTCTTAGGCCAGAAAGCAATAAGAGGACCATTGGAAAAGAAATGAAATTATGGATTTTGTTTCTTCAAATACTGAAAAGGTTTTTCTGGTCTGTCTCTATCATCTTTCCTTTTCTTTTTTTTCTTGGCATGGACAGGTTCCAGGAATCGAACCCAGGTCTCCAGCACGGCAGGTGAGAATTCTGCCACTGTGCCACCATTGCTATCTGATTTTCAGTTCTATTAACAGAGAATCCAAATTTACATAACCACTAATTTTCAGGTAATGTGTATTTGAAGAAATCTCCATTCTCATACCTTCATTCTTTAGGCGTTTCCTATTTCTTCTCTTGGTGAACCATTCCAAAAATTTGGTATAATTCTGGACTCCTTCTTTCTCAACATAGAAATTCAATCAACTGCAGACTATTGTTGATTCCATCATGTATTTCTGGATTTTACTCTCCAGCCTCTCTGCTAGTAGCTTATGCTTATCCAGAATCAATTCTAAAATTACAAAGTGACCAGCTTACTCCCCCTAACACACATCAGTAACTTCCCATTGACTTAAGAATAAAACCCAAATGTCATAAAGTGGAATATAAACCCCCCATAATTTAGTTTCTGCCTATCTCAATCTCATTTCTCCAGACTCACATTTTTAGTTCCGACCATAGTGAATTTCTTTCCATTCTCCCCATGCTCTCTGCTCATGTTTTCTCTTTAATGTGGGCCTCCCCACGAGTTTGCAAAAATATTCCCACACTTGGCCCCAGCCCTGTAAACCCTGTTCCCCTTGGACCCAAATTGAGTTTGACTTTGACTAATTCCTTGTCATTCTTCAGGTATTTGCTCAGATACAATTTCTCCAACGTTGTCTTCCCCAGCTTCTAGAGAAGATTGAATCTCCTTGCTTTATATATGAGCAGCAAACATCACTATGAGAACAATGTTCACTTATTATAATTTCTTAAAATTACATCTTTAATATCTTTTTACACCAATTATGAACTTCATGAGGACAGATATTATTGACCAATACCATCCAGCACTAAGCACAGTGCCTAACCTAGAGTATTCACTCTAAATAGAGGTTGCTGAGTGGATGAATGCATTTATGGAATATTCTAACAAAATGCCCTTGCATGGAATCGCTTACTTCAGTCTTGTCCAATTTAATTCCATTCTTTGCAAGCAGAATGCAAAAAAAAAAACTGATTTTTACCCTAAAACATACATCTGATAACCTTGCTTCTCAATCTGAATGTCTTTCTTAGCCTTCCAATACTGTCAATATAAAATATAAACTTTTTATGTCTTGCAAAATCCTGAAGTATCTTGCCACGTTGGGATGAATTCAGTTGCAAGTTACTGAATACCCATCTAGCAATGGCTTGAACCACAGGATACTTCTTGCTTATCAGGACATCCCAAGGTAAACAATTCCAGTTGGGGTTTGCTAGCTCAATCAAGAAACCAGGATCATTCAATGGTAGCATACTATTTTGCTATAACTGAAATGTTCCCCTCTCCTCCCTCATGCTTCCTTTGAACTTGTGATTCCCTTCATATTTTCCCAATAAGGAGTTTGTCTAATGGAAGGGGTGTGATGGCAGAGAAAAGTCTTGCATTTCAAAACCTTAGACCCAAAGGAACACAGAAAGCCAGAGAGTTGGAGCAAGGCTTTCAGTAGTCCAATTCCTCAGTCCAGAAATGATTCCCTGGGTTGGGGTGAGGGAGGGGAGTCAGAGGAGAAATCCAGAGTTCCTGTGAGTGGAGTTCTGAGCCCCTAGCAGGGGAGGAGTCTGAGAGAAAAGAGACCTTGCCTGAGTGGACCTTGGGGCAGTGGGGAGTTTACCCCATGCAGATGTGGGAATAGGAAGTAGGAAGGGTGTATATGACGTACCGATGGTTTCTGGGAATGGACAGAATGAGGAGTCTCCAGTGGCTCCTCAGAGTGGCCTGGGAGCACTGGCGTGAGTGCTGGGTATCCAACCAGGTGCTGGGTGGTAGAGGAGCTGGCGGGGCTTTGTGGCTTAATCAAGGTCCTCAGAGTGATGGGTGAGTGCTGGATGAAGGGACACCTGACTGGAAGGGATCTCTCAGGAAGCACTATTGTATGTGCCAGAGACCATACCAGGGACCAAACCAGAGCCATCCAGCCACTCCTGGGTACCACACAGACTCCCATGAACAGAGACTGAGCTCCAGGAAGAAACGCCAAGGAGTTTGCTGCTGAGAGACTGAATTTCCACCAACTGGTCATCTGAGGGCTCAAAACAGAAATGAAGTTATTATGGAAAAAAAATATTATACTTCTTGCTCCTCTGGGTTTGAATACTGAGATTCCTCCCTGAGATACCTGAGACCCACCTAAGCTATAGGCTCCTGGAAGACAGGCCAGTGCCTTTCCTGAATACCCCTGTAAAACCAGAGGCACGCATGTACCGGGCAGACAAATGCGTGGAGAATACATCGTAAATGAACAAGGGACAAGATAGCACGCGGGTCAAGTAGAATGTGTAATGTTTTAGAGATCAGAGGGGATTGGGTGAAACTAAGTAAAACTATGCATTAAATCCCTATTTGGTTTAGAAACAATATTCTAGGTGATAGTTTAGAAACTATTCAGTTATTGTGGTATTGCCACTATAGCTACTTTCATATCCAAAATACCCCACAGGAAAAAAAGTCACTTAAATATTCGATGTGTTTGTACATTTCTGTGTAACTCGCATTTCACATCTCAAAGAACATTCAAAACAGCTTCAGAAAGCTAAGCTATGTGTTTTCTGATGGGGTCTGCACACTCAAGGTAATTTTTAATACAGGTGTGTATGTTTATGTATTTTACACATGTATTCTGTAATACTGGAAATCAGACAATGATACTATGTGCATGAATTTCTTATTGAATTTTGGGCCAGAGAAATATAATTTAAGTAAAAGATTAAGCTCTGGCTGAAACACCATCATGTTTCCAATAAAAGCTGAGCAAGTTTCAGTTTGAAGAGGGTTGAATGTTACAGAAAGTCAGCACCTAATAACCAAGAGAATGCAGGATTCAAATAAAATAATTCCTTGTTATAATCATTATGTAGCTCGTGCAATGATTACTATTTTGTTACCCTTGACATGGGGGTGGGGGGACAAAAATCATAACTTCCAATTCAAAATATTCAGAAATAAAAGTAACTCAGCAGCTTGCAACACACTTCTCCCCAACCTGGGAAATGTTATGCATTTTTATATTGTTCTTCACAAAGCGAAGAAAGATGACTCAGAAATGGAGGAGGAGCGCAAATAAATAAAAGAGAGGAAATAATCACACTGCATATTACAACTTCCCATACGATGTTAGATTATTGTAGGGGAGAGCCAGCTGGTGAAATTATTGGCCTTTCACTGTTTCTCTGCTAGTTTCAAATTTGGTTTGAGCCTCTAGGGAAATGAGTTTGAATGTCTCATCTCACTCCTAGGAGCAACAAATCTCAGGGGAAAGAAAAAAATCAGTTCAATTCTAGGGAGATGTTTGGCACTGGACCTGAAGTCATGGGAGGGCCTCAGCATGTGGGGGGATCCCTCCAGGTGTACCTCCTGCTGGGCCGGGCCTGGGTCTGTGCTGGTGAGTCTTCTTCAGAGAAATAACGGATTCTCCAGAGCCTCTGTGTCTCCGTGTGGATGTTGTGGGAGAGTTTTTCCTTCAGCTGTGCTGACTTCTCCCAGATAACGTCTCTCTTTGGAGACAATTAGTGATGTTTGGTAAAACAAAATAAGATTAGAAGATGGATGATAACGAAGAATGCCTGTGGCCAAACTGGCCTCTGTCATCATGGATAAGTTTTGCTTATGTCATTGTGCCATGTCTGACCCTCCCTCAGGGTGAAATATGAGGGGCGGGGGCTGAAGATGTAGGAAATTAGCAACTCTTCCTTCCACGTGTCTAGTCATTTCGCAGTCGCTTTAAACCTGTTACTCCTTTCAAGTTTATCTAAAGTATCCCTATGGAAAAAGATGCTGAGGTCCTTGAACCTCATTTTTCAGAGGAGAGGAGAAAAGATTTTGAAGTTATTGTAGAGTTTAAGCAAAACCCATCCTACTCACTTGCAGGCCTGTCCTCTCTCATTATACAGAGTTACAAGCTAGTATTATTAACCTTAATTCTTAAAAGGAACAAAAACTATATTGATTATAAAATCCACAATATACCACCTACTGCAATATGTTCCAATACACCGTATGTGTGTTAATGTTCAATAAGAAGAATTAGGTATTGACAGGTGTGTGTGTGTGTGTGTGTGTGTGTGTGTGTGTGTGTGTGCTCATTTGGGAAGTGTTCGGCTCAGGTTGTGTTTTCTACATCAGGCTAGACTTGGGATTGCCTCTTTCAGGGACTCAGGAAAACCCAGGGATGCTTGTAAACTTATGTTTAATACAATTATTAAACTAAACAAAACTGTGCAGTGGTGATATTTCTTTTTTCAATTATTTGTTTTGCATTGTTTCTGAAGACTGGTTTCCAAAGACTGAGCTGTTGTCAGTCATTTACACAAATAAGCAAGAAAAAACACAGACAGATTTTTGTTAAAAAAAACAAACCAAACCAAAATATTCCACATAAATTTATAAAGTATTAGCTGAGTTTTTGAAATTCATAAAAAATGCAAAATATTCCATCAAGCCGGTCAAATGTGAACCTTGCTGCCATTCACAAAGTCTACTTTTGCCCATCAACTAGTGCTTTATCCTAATAAGGAAATGGCTCTGGGGATAATGATATGTGATTTTTTCCCCCCCAGTAACAAGCATATTAATACAATACAAAAGAAAAATCTGTTTTCTATTATTTTTCTGGCATGGAACTATAAACAAGCACTCCAGTACAATTTAGAAAGTAAAGAACGTAATAAGTCTTTTGTATTTTGGTATGCTCCATATTTCTGAGTCATTACATTCCACTGAAATTTTATAGTTTAGCATAACAAGCATATTTTAGCCCTATGGCATATTTTAAGCAACATAACGTTCTTGGGCAGTCCAGACCTTAAGTAAACTCCAGAGACTTTTGCTTCTTTTCAGAGTCTGAGAAACATTGCAAAGAAAGTTGTAAAAGATGACAGAGGAGACTTCATCTGCAGGAACTTCCTTACTCCTCATCAGCTCTGATGTCCTTTGAGCCATACATCTTTCAAGTTATCACACTACTCTCTTGTGGTACTAGTTTGTGTTTCTAACCCTCCTACTGAAGTTTTTAGTACTTAAGACATAGGACTAATTTCATGCCCATCACAGGGAGAAACTGTACATCCTGACATGTTCCTTGAAATGAAGAATGCAGCTCAGATCCTTGCCATCAGGTAAGCACGGGCACTCAAAGGTCTTTAGAGTCACACATGACAGTTTGATAAGTTAGGAAGGACAAATTTGTGATGATGACAGATGACCTTATACCCTTAAAAGATGGGCTATTACTTCAGTTGCAAATAGTAAACTATTCTTGTCAACATTGCATAATGGTTATGTTACTTGGGTTTTCATCTCATCACAATAAGCAGAGGCAAAGCAAAAATTATTATTGACTTTCACATCACAAAAACATCATGCATCAAAACCATGAGCTAAGCACCTTGTTGACCTAGACACAGGTTTGTAACTCTCAGGTTTGTAAGTGCAGAATTTCTAACAGGCTTCTCTCCCATTCCTTGGCCTTAAGGTTTGTGACCATCTTAAGGTTTGTGAATCCAGTCCCAGTGCTGGATTCCTCTACCTGGAGATCTTTGCTCTGTGCCTTCCAATCATCCTGGCCAGGAACATCTCAGAGCTCCTCTTGCAGTCAGAGCTCTCTTGACCTGGTCTTTCTTCTATCCCTTCCTCTTTCACAGCTGTCAGACATTCATTGTGGCTTGAAGTTTCTCCCCACCTCCTTCTCTCTCCCCTTTACCCTTCTCAGATGTGCCACTCAATGTGCTTCTTGTACTTCTAATCCTGTCTTGAGATCTGTTTCAGAGGACCTGAACTGACAGGTCCCTCCCAAGAGAACTGACATGCCCTCTTGTTGACCCAGCTCCCACTTGTGGCCCACATCTCTCTGTCCTCTCATGTTTCCCTCCCTTGAGAGCATGGGCCTGTGGGAGGTACTACATACTAGGTGGAGAGGGGGCCCCATATAAATTGAATGGCAGTGAAGTACATGGATTTGCATGGGGTTCATGCGAGTTACCCTTCTCTGGCTCTCAGTGAAATACTAGGATAGAACTGTGTAAGTCTGTGTGAGCACCGACAAAGAACAGCCTTTCAGAATTCACGCTTCCAGAAGAGACCAATAGTATAGTTGCCGCCATCACTTTCTCCTTTCCAGCAGAGCTGAGAACGAAGAAACCTGGCTAATGTTCAAATGAACAAGGATCTTGGCAACTTTGAAAGGTCCCACTCCCGCTTGGTTTTTGGCCATGGCCATTGGAGAGTATGAATTCCATTTGTGAATGGAGCATTCTTCTATTGTGTATCCCCTCCAGTTGTACCGACATACACAAGTTGCTGCTGTTCACTGGCCTATGACGAGCTAATTGTGTTTTTCTTTTAAAAATAAAAAATGGTGCCTCTCCAGCCTCATAAGAGTGTTCTAATGGGTGCTCAAAGGCATAGAGATGTTAAAAGTAAGTGCAGGTGTCACTACTGACGCCTTGCTCTTGGTGAGACTGTGGGCAGCTAAATATGCCTTCGGCATGAGGTAGGTGCTCTGCAAGTCGTTACTGAATGAATAAAACTTGATGATGAGTAAAGTACAGTGAGAGCTATTATATTTTAGGAGAAAAACAGAAATGACTCAGGTCTTTATAATATAGAGAAACTATCACCATATTTAATACATAAACATTGATTTTTCTTTGCTGCAATCAGATGGTGTTTTTATTGTCAATTTCATTCTATGCCTCTGCCAGGATTTGTTACTCCAGGAATATTAAAAAAAAAAAGTATTAAGCAATTAGGAACAATTCTTTTGTGGCCCAAATTGTCTATTTAGTCATCTTGCTCATCATTTCTACATAGAGCCCACAGAATATAAAATCTCAATTAAGGATCCCATTAATAAACGTAACATTCAAATAATTCTATTCTTTCTCTTTTTAGCAGTATGTATTCTATGTGTTCAGAGAATTGCAAGATTCAATAACTAGAAACACTATCCTGAAATGAGTAAGGCAAAAATAAAATATTCTTATTACCTTCTTGACAGCTCGTATTTAAGACAGAGAGCAAGACTGTGTAAGGAGAAATATGATATAGTTTCAACATAATTGAATACACTGTTGAGATTGGACCTCATTTCTTCTCATGTGGGAGAAAGTCACAGAAAATTATTTCAGTAAATACAGATTCAGAAGTCACCCTTCTTTTAAAATGATATTCCAAGAAGCCAATGATTCAGATAGAGAAAAATCTCTACGAGGTGTGGGACAGATCACCCTGTACCCTCTTGTCACTAGAAACAAGGCAGAAAGCTTTCCCTAGTATTACTAATGCCAAGAAAAGAGAGTAAATGAAAATACATCTAATGTGTTTTGGTATTGTAAACATGCGTGTATTCTATTCAAACACTCAGGATAACTTACTTACTGCACAAGCCAATTAGATCATCTCCAATCACATGTGGAAAGAGCTCAGGCTAATCTAATTGGCTCAGGGATGCTCCATTTATTTCTGGGTTCCTGATGCCTTTATAATATTACCAACTGATCGGTAAACAGGCCTCCAGTGAGGAGAGCTCCTGTTTTTAGAAATGAAGGATTGGCAAATTACAGTTTGGGAGGTAGTCGTCTTTTATTATGATTCTCAAATTTGGAATTATTTTTGTTTAACTCTCCAAATAATAATGTTGTTTTTCCCTTGAAAGTTTGATATTAGTTATTATTTAATTAGTAATGTAAGCTTTGTTTTCCCAATTTCATTGAATTCGTCTGACCATTTGAGAATATTTCCTTGTGATTCTACCGCCTTATGGAAAATGTCAAGATGGTCGTGGGGAGGTGAGAAGATTTTATGTGTTTTAGCTTTAGCAAACAGGGTGAATGATCTGCCCAGATTCCAAGGCTCTGAATCTTCTCTTGATCTGTGGGGAGGAGCCCTTTCCCTCTCTGTGGCTAGTACCTAAGGCTCTTCAGATATCTCACTCCAGCTACTGGACCACTTTGCTGCTAAGGGCAGAACTGCAAGTATCTAAAAGCAGAGTTAATCACGGTTCATTTCTCAGTAGAGTAAAGCTCACATTTGACTCCTCATCAATACTGTTTTGTTATGGCCTCTTTCCCATCACTGCCAACCTTTTCTGTGGTCTTAGAGAAAAATCTGGAAACTGAAAACTTCACATGCAGAGCCTGTTTCAATTCAAAATCAGATTTTAATTTCCAGGCCGTGAGACTTTAACTTGATAGCACAAGGGGTCATGCAGAGTCATTGCTTGAGTTATGAATAAACTAGGAAATTCAATTTCCAATTCAATAAATCTGGCATTTTCCATTTGCTTTACATTTAAGGGGAGAAAATAACCACCTAAATATAAATTGTAGACTTGTGGGCATATTTTTTGTTGTTGCAATATATTGTATTTGACGAAATAATCACTTAGTGATATTAAGAAATTTAGCATTATAGAGAATGGAAAGAATATTCATATTACTTTGGCAGAACTAAATTACTTATGGTAAATTTGACAAGAGTAACTCTTTTTAGCTAGGATATAGAATTTTTAAAGACCTATTTAAAAGCAACTGGCTTTCTAAGCCAGTGTATGGCTTATAAGCCATGTGAGTGTCCTTTCAATACTCCAGTGTTAGGGTGAAGGATTCAAGGGACCCATACCCACATAAGCAGAGTGTATAAAGAAACTGAGCAGTCACGTAAATTTATGCATTCATGAAAACAATGCCTGCATGAATACTCTGCATTAAAATCACATAATATTCATTAAACTCATAATCTCACTTCAACAGACTTGTAAGCAAAACAAAAATTGCAAGGCTAAAAACAAATGTGGCATATTGCTTTTTCCTTTGTAAGGATATAAGCCCTATAAAAAAAATCAAATGTCAGGAGAAATAATGAATAAACTCATGTTGTTTAGGACAGCAAAATAGTACGGTAGTATAGCCCTCATAAAAAGTTTGTCACATAGTATCTTCAAAGCACCCAATAACAAGGGGAATATCAAGATGATGTCTTAAATACTAGCTAATAGATAAATCTCAATGAAATGCGGATGCAGAATGCATAGCATAGTCTTTGAAATTATACAACAATAATAATCTTGCAAATTAGCATAAACATTTTTATGTTCTTCATAATGACTCAGTCAAGATCATAGGAAGCAAAAGTTGGCCAAGGATAAGGACATACTCTTTGATACATGTATCTGATAAAATTGTCATGAGGTTCAACAGTAAATAAATATGAAAATGCTTTTACAAGCAAACAAATCCTAATTTAAGGGTGGTTGTAGTTTCAGTGGCAGTAAGAATTTAAGTTCCCATAAATCCTATTTTAATGTACTTTCCTAGGAAACATTGATCCAACTCTATTCTCCACATATTATACTGAAAGGAAAATCAGAATAGTTATGGATAAAATGGATGAAAGTGACCTCAGAAGTCATTTAATATAAGACCCCATGTGATCTTATGCCTCTTTTATTATCTAAACCATTCATTCTTTCACTTGCAAATTAAACAGCACTCACTGACAATAACTATAGGCTGGGAATTAGCTCTGGGTCTAAATCCTGAGGACCAAAGATTAAGAAGGTTTTCAAAAAGTCCTGGACAAGCAGAAGAGGCAGACATGGATGCCCAAATTTGCCATGTAATGGCAAAAAAAAAAGAGGCAAAGAAAAAACCAATAGTAGAGAGAGACAGGTTGGGTAAGGAGGGTGATATAGTATGGGTGTTTTTGTTGTAAGGTAGGGTATAATTGGGACTGGAGTATGATGAGGCTGAAAAGGAAGGCAGGCTGACTATAAAGGGTTTTGTATATGGATTCAGTTCTTTTGTATTTACCTATAAAGTTGGTGATAGGGGATTTTAACAAAAGAAGCAGCTAGATCATACTTGGGAAAAATCAGAAAAATCAGTGTAACAGCATGAAGGATGACTTGTAGATGGGGAGCAAATAGAGATGGGAAAAAGTTCAGTTATGAGACTTTTTATTAAAAGAGTTATGAAAGGATTTAAGTGTCTATACTAGAGCATTCATGTTTGGGGTAAAGCAAAGACACAGACTTGACAGAAATTGAGAAGACAAAATTGACAAATTCGGATAGCCAATAAGATTTGGAGAATGTGAGAGATTGAGAAGTCAAGGATGATGCTGAGATGTCTCTTTTGAATGAAGATATTCGTGACAGTTCTGTTACTCATGAGAAAAATACAAGAATAGGAAGCATTTGAATTCAACTGGAATGGGGGTGGGTGATAAGTTGATATTGAATTCAGTTTTAACACCTGCTTTAGAATTACATCGTAAATTGACTTACCTTTCGAATGCAGGCTTTGTAAGACATCTTAGGAAAAGCTAAATAAGACTCCATCTCGACTCTTATCTATCACCTCTCTTGATTCTTCTCTTTATGAAAAGTAAAAAAGAATTGTGGGTTTCAGCTAAAATATTAGGAAGCCCAAATATTTATAGCCTCAATCACTTCAGGTTATGTGATTTTTAAAAAGGAATCTGATCTCTTATCCCTGTCTTCTATCGATCACAGATTATTTGAAAAAACGTAAAGGTTAATTTTTAAACCATCAATCTCTAAACTTTTTTGAGTCTGCACCCCAATATACACATTTTCATATATTTCTAAATGATACACATGCATTGCACATATGTGGCAGGCAGCCTCTAAGATGGAGCCCCAATGATGTCCAACTTCTGGCATTTGGAGATTCATTTGGAGAAGTCATTCCTGTGATCTCCCTCCTCTAGAGTGTGGATTGGACTTGATGGTGCAATTCTAATGAATCTGGCAAAAGTGGTGGGATGATGCTGTTGAAATTAGGGTACAAAAGACTGTGGCTTCTGTCTTGGGCATTTGTTTCACTCATTTGCTCTGAAGGAAGCCAACTGCCATATTGTGAGCAATCCTATTAAAGGAAAACAACAACAAAAAAACCCACGTAGCTCGAGAAACTGAGACCTCAGTCTGGGAGACCTGGTGGAACCGAAACCAGCGAGCATTCACCCCGTGAGCTTGCAAGGAGAGCCTTGAGCTGACTGCAGCCACAGCTGAAAGTTGACTGCTGCCTCATCAAACATCTGAGCCAGAGGCACCAAGCTAAGCTGGGTTCGTGCTCCTGACCCAGAGAAACTATGAAATAATAATATTCGTGCTTGTAAGCTGCTACATTTTGGAGTAACCTGTTAATGTCGCGGTAGATAAGTAATATACTCTTCTAATACATTCTGTATATTGTACATTGTAAAACTCACAGCAATGAACATCAAAAAGGATGAGATGAAGAGAAAATAGACATTATGCTGTAATATTTTTTATGCTCTAATATTTTAATTTTAATTTAGTAGCAGTATTATTGTTCTAACTATAATTTATTGAACAGTTGATTTAATGGACTAATAATTCTGTAAAATCTCAAATTATCTTGGGATTTGAAGGCCTGGTTCTAAGATCAGTTCATTTGGATATTTGATTTTATCCCTTCAACACTGATAGAAAGGGAAGAATATGATTCTTTGCATTTACCAAAATATGATTTTCCCCCAATATTAACTCTAATTTATGCTAAAGGCTTTCTTGAAAGTCCCTTAAAAATTGTCCATCATTCTTAGTAACAATATTTGATGTTAAAACCCAATGAAACTCTTTATTTTAATTTTTAAAATTAAGCTACAAAATTCTTTTTCCAAGTCTTGTTAGAGTATATCGATGAGAATGTTTATGGTTCTCACATATTGTTTTGGTAAAAAGTAACATAACGATGGAATTATTCCAAACACTTATTTCAGAATGCTTTTTTCCATACACTTATTTCTTTTGAAAAGCAGTTATTTTCTCGTTCATTGTTAAAACATTATCACTACTTTGAGGGCCCAAAAGAGTATGTTCATTTTTAAATTATCTGTTTATTTACTACTTGACATCTGTTCATCATCACTAATGTTGTCAACCGTATTATGTAAAAAAAAAAAAAAAAAACAGATAGCAACTTAAAATTAACAATTCTTCTAACAATTTTGCCATGATAGACCTGGATAAAAATCTGTTTCAAAACATGTTAATAAGCCCTCCCAATCTCATGAAAAGTATTTTAAAGGGTTTCCTTGTTCTTTTAAACTCTGGATTTTATTAAATTAAGCATATTAATCCTCCTAGAGCACTTTATCCATCTGTTTGTTGTACTAATTTGTCTGTTGAGTACTGCAGTGACCATTTTCCCTCTTTTTTTTTTCATATTTTTACCATGCAAGAAAGAGCAATTGTTTACCCAATGGTATGTAGCTCCACCACCCCCTGCTGCCCTTTCAGTATTTATTTTAAATCTTCAACAAAGGATTCTGAAAATTTATCATTAAATTTAGAGAAATTTTATAAAGTACTGGATCGAGGCTTGCATTATTTAGAAATTACTTGAAACATAATCATTGCTTTCATGTCCTGGATGCAGAACTTCAAATGTCTTGTTAATAATAACGAGCTTTATAATATTATTGGCTAATATCTCCATGTACAATATAGGGTGAAAGTTGAATATATTGGTTGGAAATAAGTGGCTATAAGTCCATATTTAAAACATTTTTTGATAATTTCACAATTTGGGAGACACTTTTTCATCTACTGTATACACCTGCACTCATGCACACATACACTCAATTAGAATATCCATTTCTATCATATGTATCATCAGATTAGAATATATACATGTGTGTCTATATCTATACATATATATATTCTTTTGAAAAATAAAAACAACCTTACAATATGGCCGACATACTTTGTACCATGAGTAGGTGTCAACTCTGCCATTTTCCTATTGTTTTCTGGGGCTGGCATTACTTGCAATTCCCTGTGGGCTGGGAATTGTACGTTGACACTCAGCACTCACTATATTTCCTACTGGGCTTTCCCGTGGGCTGCAGGTTTTGGAAGACTTTCCCATACTCCCTTGTCAGCAGGTTTTCAGACAAAATGCAGGTTCTACTAACAGAATGCACTTCAGAAGATTGGAAGGCAGGAGGCTGGCTGAAATCATCTTATCTTCTCAATAGTAATGGGTGCTTGGGCTTCACCAGGAGAGTTTCAACAGCTGGTCAGATGCCAGGCTCTTATTATCATCTGTCGCAGGGCTATAGGGCAGCAATGGCTGTGGTGGCAGCAGCTGCCTGGACTTCCTGACTTTTGAATGGGAGCAGCAGCTTCCACATTTCTCTAGATCAATGGCTAAGAGGTCATAGTGGTGCCCTTGATTTTGTTCCTCTAGCTTTTCCAATAGTTTTGTAATCACAAATTCCTTGAAATTCCTTGTCTTCTTGGAATACTTGAATGATTCTTATTTTCTTGACTTAATCTGGAATCATTTAAAATTACTTGTCCATTTTGAGAGATCTTATTTCCTTAAAATTAGACAGGATCTTCTAAAATGTCATATTGGGACACTCTTACTCTTCTCTTAGGGTGCCACCCAGACTGTAGGAGCCTAATTGCTTTTTTACCTTTTAGATAAAAAGTTCTAATATTTTCTTCCATACTCAGTTTAGATTATTTTATGTAGCCCATAGAAAAAATTTCACCTAACTTTAAAAAGCTACTGCTTTTGACAATTAGGGAAATAAGTTTTCTAGAATTTGTCGTGGTTCCTTGGTAGAAATAATAAAATGGCCATATTAGCATGACAACATGATGCTTCCTTTTGTCTCTGCCCTTCAGTTTTCTTTTTCGTTTAATGTGCCATCCTTTGAATTCCATTTTGATACCTTATTAAAATTTTGCCTCCCTTATGTAAGGCAACAGTAAAACTCAGATATTTATATTCTAGCATCCCAAAGTTCTAAAAGAGGAACAGATTTTTTTCCTTTTAGTATTGATTACAAAAATTATGCAACCTTATCCTCCTTAACTCAGTCAGTGTGCTAATATAGACTGTTTTCAGTGTGCAAAGCCCTTTGTTACATGCTTATGAAATGAGAAATCCATAAAATATAAGATATGGTATTTGGACTCAATGAATTTAACAATGATAAGGGATAACTAAGAATACAAGGTAGAACAGTCAGCAAATATTGCAGAAATTTAGAAAAGAGAGATCGTTTGGTTTATGCCAAAGAATAAAGGTATTACAAGATAAAATTTGATTTCTGTTACATTAGGTGCCAGTGCCCAGCTGATGCCAAGGAAGTATAAAACTTAAATATATTCATGAACAAGGGTTTTCCTTGTAAAATCCATACCCCTCTCTTGTTTTATTTTTCATTTCTCTTTCTTTTCAATTCTCTTCTCACTTCTGACCCTTTTGTACTTGACCAGCATGTTTCAGCCTGCCTCTGAGATGTGGTTGATAGTGTGATGGAAAAAAGATCCACTAAGAACAACTGTGCTTACTTTTTTTATTTTAATGATGAATCTGGAAAGCTTCCCAGATGAAACATTTATTATACTAAATGTATTCTGCTGAGGAGGAAATTGACCAGAGAAGCACTCGGCAACTGCATGTATTTACAGTACTTTGACCTCTCTCTTCTCCATTTCTGTAAAACATCTGTGAGTGATCCAAAGTTTTGGGCCCATGACTGGTTTTTTTGAAATCATACATTTGAATTTCAGATATGTGCATTTATATTTATGGAGCCAATGAGCCGTCTTCTCAAGACATTTTGAAATAAAAAATGCCAGTTGCCTTGTTTAATGGAGATTGACAGAAAGTTAGGTTTTTGTTTGTTTGCTAAATATTTAAATCATATTACTTCAGACAGAGGCCTTAAAATTCATCCGAATAATGGTAACTGCATTCCTTATTTATCAGTCATGCAGAAAAGAATGTATTCATTATTCTGTTTGGAATTAGCCGAGAACCCTTGGGTATTTCTCCTTCCCCACTGGTATTGTGGTTGGATTGAAACAAAAGGCCATTTCATTAGCCCATGGAGGGTCTGTGGTCTTAGAAGAATGGGAGAGCATATAGTTCCAGGTATATGAATTACTGTTGAAAATAAGCTTAACTGAAGGAATGGTATTTACCTTGAAAATGGTTCTACATGGTTTTTTCAAGTTCTGGATAATCTTGTACACAACAGAAGGGTGGGCTGATTGCATTTCAATCTTCCAGGTGACATTGTGAGACCAATGCCATTATTTCAGAAACTGACCTCTGGTTTTATTTTTTTAGCCAAATATGTATATATGGCATGTCATGTGTATATGACATGATTATATGCCCAATCAAATTAGGCTTTAGATGGTCAAAAGGAAGGAAAGCATAACTTCCAGTAGCCTATGTGATCGCCAGCTATGACATTTGATTGTGTTGTGGTTACCTCTTGAGGCAAAATAATAATATAAAATAAAATGATACATTATAGTTATCTATAGTAAATGGTAATATATTAATTAGCAATAATACAATAATAAATCAAAATAGAGAACACTGGCTTGGTGTCTAGAGAACCTAGAACTATCCTGGATGTGGCATTTATCTACCTTGTGATCTTATACAAGTGACTTAACCTTGTTAAGCCTCAATTTCATCATGTAAAAAATGGGAGAATAGGGCCTAGCTGATTCAGTTTTTGTGAAATAAATGATGCAAACAGAGCAATTACTAAGATCTCTTGCACATAGTAAGTAGTATTATTCCTGTTTTATCTTTTCATCATTATACTTTCACATTTAGGGTCTTATTCACTCCTGACAACTACGCAGGTCTCATATGCGTAGTAGCATTATACCCAAGGTCCATACGTGGATTTTAGTGATGCAGCTTCCATGTCCTTGAAATCTCCATATTTCCATTCAAACCATTCACCCAAATGGGAATGCAGCTACTTTGCAGAGCTCACCCAGCTTTGTAAGAATGAGGGAGTTTTGTACTCTCCTGTTTGAGATTAAATCCCACTAAATCCAGCTATGAAAATGGGAAGGAAGAGATGGAGACTGTCATATGTTGCCAGACTGTGATAAGAAATACCCTACAGAGTATTGGCTTAATAAACAAGCACTTATTGTCTCACAGTTTTAAAAGCTAGAAGTCTAACATCAAGGCATCAGCAAGGTTTTGGTTTCCCCTGGGAGACTGTGGCATTCTGGCTCTAGCTTGCCACGATCTTTGGGGCCCCTTGGCATATATCTCTGCCTGCCCTCACATAGAAATGCCCTTGACCTCCTGTTTGCGCTTCTGTTTCTGCTGACATCTGGCTCAGGCTCCTGCTTGTGGGCTCCTCAGACTTCTGATTTCCAGCTTCTTCTCTTTATAAGGTCTCTAGTAATCTGGATTAAAACCATTCTGATTCAGTTGGTCACACTTTAAAAAAAAAAAAACCAAATTGGATAAAAGACCTAAATATAAGCACCAGAAATATCAAACTGCTGGAAGAAAATGTAAGGAAGCATCATCAGGATCTTATATTAGGCAATGGTTTCTTTGACTTTACGCCCAAAGCACAAGCAACAAAGGGAAAGAAAATAGATAAATGAGACCTCATCAAAATAAAAAATATTGACCCTGAAAAGCTTTATCATGAAAGTAAAATGACAACTACACAATGGGAGAAAATATTTGGAAATTGCATATATGAGAAGGGTTAATATACAGAATATATTAAAAATCCTTCAACCCAATGATAGAAAACAAACTACGCAATTAAAAAGTCAGCAAAAGGGTGGACCACGGTGGCTCAGCAGGCAGGAACACTTGCCTGGAATGCCAGAGGACCCAGGTTCGATTCCCGGTGCCTGCCCATATATTAAAAAAAAAAAAAAAAAGTGAGCAAAAGACTTTGAATAAACAGTTCTCCAAAGAAGATATACAAACAGCCAAAAAGCACAGGAAAAGATGTCAACATCATTAGTCATTAGGGAAATTCAAATAAAAACTGCAATGGCATGCCATTTCACACCCACTAGGATATCTATTAAAAATATGGACAATTACAAGAGTTGGAAAGGTTGTGGAGAAATAGGAACACTCATGTATTGCTGGTGGGAACACTCATGTATTGCTGGTGGTAAAATGGCGCAGCTTAACATTTTTATAAATTTCATTTAAGTATTGAATTGCCATTTACTGGCAATCCCACTTTTAGGTATCTCCCTAGAGATCTGAAAGTACAGACTTGAACGGTTATTTATTTTCACACTGACATTCATGTCAGAATTATTCACCATTGCTGAAAGCTGAAAGCAACTCAAGTGTCCCACAAATGAACGGATAAATAAAATGAGTGTATACATGCAATGGAATATTATTCAGCTATAAAAATGAATGAAGTACTGATATACGTGATATGAATAAACCTTGAAGATATCATGTTGATGAAATAATCCAGACAACTCAAAAAAACAAATATTGTTTGATCTTACTGACATGAAATAATTAGAATAATAATTAGAATAAGCAAACTCATAGATTACAAGAGGATGGGGTGGGGAGAGGGAATATGGAGTGAAGGCTTAAAAGGTACAGAGTTTCTATTTGGGGCAATGGAAAAGGTTTGGTAATGGATGGTGGTGATGGTAGCATAACATTGTGAATATAATTAATAGCACTGAGATATATATTTTTTAATGTGGTTAATAGGGTAAATTTTAGGTTGTTGATATGTTACTAGGCTAAAAATTCTTTGAAAAAAATGCATGGAAATGAGCAACACAAAAAATTATTCTTAAGTTAAACCATGGACTACAGTTAATGGTACAATTATAGAAATCTGCTTTTATCAATTGTAACAAATATATTACTCTAATGCAAGTTGTTAATAACAGGGCAGTCTATGGGGATCCTGTATTTTGTGCATGATCTGTAAAACTACAACTTCTCTAATAAAAAAAAAATCCCCAAGACAAACTTTTGGTCAGTGATCTTTAGTTTAGCATGAGCCTCTTTTAGACAGGGCCTTATAGCAACAGTTGGAACTGCATTAAACATCTTCAATAAAACACTTCGTCTCTCCAGTGTGCCAGAAGTAAAGCATAACATCTAAGTTCTCTGCTGTATTTCAGTTGAAATGTAATGATCTAGACTAACAGTATGTTAAAATATTGTGTCATTGAGCAAATTCCACAATAAGCAAGGCATACTGTATGTCACAGGACATTAAAATGATCATTCAACCAAAAGAAAATAATAACTGGCTAGGCCATAAATCTCAGGCACCCTTGGTGACCATTAAAAATCTTCCAAAATTCATTGTCTAATGATGTGATTCCAATCAACCCAATTAATCAACTTTGTGGACTGATTAAAACTATATTACTCTATTAAGATTAACTCCTTACTTCTGGGTATTAGAATTTTGTGAAGTGAAATATAAGATTGAGAGCCTGGGATCCAATAACTACCAACTGTTAATAGAAATTATGATTCTTAAAACTTCCACCTGATTCAAGTATGTGAGCGTGTTTTTAGGTTTGTATATTCAAGATATCCTTTTATTTTTATTCTATAGTTCAACAAATATGCATTTCCCTTGAAGACAGCATTTCCCACATTGTCCATTTTCAGGAAGGTTACAATTTAGTCCAGAAGTGTCCCTTCAAATCCTCTCTCCTTGTCTGCAATCTTTGAGGTCCCTCAGGTATAAAGTCAGAAGGTGTCTGCTTACATATGGGGGAGGGAGGTCCATTAATCACAGAAAGCATTCTTTATGTAGAAAAAGGGCTCAATCCACACTTTTTTCCACATAAAGACGTGACATTCAAGTAGAAATGGATGGAATTCATTTTTTATGAATAGGGCCCTTGCTGAGTAATTCTTTTCTGGGGAGGGTAATGGGCAAATGTTATCCAGATGCATTCCTCTGGAAGGATTCCCAGTTTGGGCAAGTGAAAACTACTGTACTTGCACTATAATAAAGGGCAGTCAGAGAAATATGATAGCGACATAAATAGCGCAATGCTGTTCCTTACCCTCCTCTCTTGTGTCATAAAGCCAAAGCTGCCATAGAGATTTTCCATGCCAAACCAATAACTCAGATTCATCCAAACCTGATTTACTCCTTCTTTTAACTCATCTACCAACAGCAATAAAGTTGACCAATTCCAAATGGGATTGAAGTATTTTATATCTGCTCCGAGCCAACAACAACAAGAAATTTATCAACATTTAATTGCTTGGGTTTTCCAACTCAATTGATAGGCAAAGGAAGGAAAATTAGCCTTCTTTCTCCCTAGAAATTTTTCTTCTCACTTTTCAGGAATTCTCCCCCAATTTTATCCTGACTCCTCTTGGTCTTCTCTTTCAGTCTAGACCTTTTCCTTTGTCTACCTATTGAATTTGATGCAGCCCCAGTTTCTTTCCATACTCCTTGTTTCATTTTATAGTTCCTTCTTGATCCTCTTTCACACCTGTTTCTAATTGTACCTTATTTTTTTCTGACCTTCTTATTGCCAGGGAGTACATATAGCCTTGTTTTATTTATGTCTGTATTGTTTATCTATGGATTTAAACATTCAAACACTGTGTAGTTTGTTATCTGTATTTATAAAAATTGAATTATACAGAGTCTGTGACAGGTTCTAATACCAACTTCCACTCCTCATCACTGTAAATGGTTGATCACCCTTATTTGGTGTGGCTCAGGGAATATTTTAAATGGCTCAGAAAATCCCTGATCCACCACTTATTGTTTATGCAGCTGTGGTCATGTTCTTTAAGCTGTCTGCATCAGTTTCTGCTCTGGGAAATAAGTGAAGACTTAAAACTAAATATTGAAAAGATTCTCAGTGTACCTGGGAAGCTTGACACGAAAATAATTTCTGACACATGTTCTAGTTTGCTAGCTGCCAGAATGCAATATACCAGATATGGAATGGCTTTTAAAAGGAAAATTTAATGAGTTGCTAGTTTACAGTTCTAAGGCTGAGAAAATGCCCCAATTAAATAAGTCTATAGAAATGTCCAATCTAAGGCATCCAGGGAAAGAAACCTTGGTTCAAGAAGGCTGATAAAGTTCAGAGTTTCTCTCTCAAGTGAGAAGGCACATGGCAAACACAGTCAGGGTTCCTCTCTCATCTGGAAGGGCACATGGCAAACAGTGTCATCTGCTAGCTTCTTCTCATGGCTTCCTGTTTCTTGAAGCTCCCTGGGAGGCATTTTCCTTCTTCATCTCCAAGGGTCGCTGGCTGGTGGAATCTGCTTCTAATGGCTATGTCATTCTGCTCTGCTCTCTCTGTCCTCTTTTATAGGACTCCAGAAACTTATCAAGACCCACCCAAATGGGTGGAGACATGTCATCACCTAATCCAGTTTAACAACCACTCTTGATTAAATCACATCTCCAGGGAGATGATCTGATTACAGTTTCAAACATACAATATTGAATAGGCATTATTCTGCCTTTATGAAATGGGATTTTGATTAAAACGTGGCTTTTCTAGGGGACATATATCATTTCAAATGAGCACACATATATCTTAGTAAAAAAACATAACTTGGCATGATAGAATGCACATTACAGTACTACTGTGAGAATTATACCAATTAATATATTTTGATTGTTCCCAAACTTCATCATTAGCTTCATGGTCTCCTTCTAACTCATGGTCATATATTCAACTACATATCTTCTCATAAGTGTCCCTAGGCACCTCAAATTCACACCTGTCCCAATTCTATCCCCATCTGCCTCTCCATACCATCTACTTCTCTGTACTTAATGATGGATGTTCTCACCCAAGGTGGAAACCTTGGAAATCCTCACAAACTCCTATTGTATTAGGGCCCATATGTGATAAAATGTTAAGTGTGGCCACATTTACCTCCAAAATATCTATGAAATCTCACTTAGACGTTACATCTGCAGTGGCTTATTTTTCAGTCTTTATAATCTTTTACCAGAGTAGCTCTTATGTTAAAACATCACCTTGTGAAAATAATACACAATAATCAATCAAAAAAATAACCCAAAAAGGTAGAAAGAATTCTACCATGTAAAGATTATTAATAACTTAATTTGGGATCAATGTTTCCAGGTATGATTTTCTATATGCATATTATGTATTTTTTCATAATATATGCTACTTTGTTTTTATAATATGCTCTGTAATTCATATGGCATGTTATAGAGTGTATGATATATAAAGAATGGAATATAAAGTATACATTTATATATGAAATGGATATGAAACTCTATATGCTATATATAGAGTGTATTTAATATGTTATATAGAGAGGGTAATACATAGGGCATTATATTGATTATATGCCACAATATATAAACATGCCATAGAATCATATAATATAGTATAATATAATCCAGTATATTTTAATAATAATATGCATGGTACTCTATCATTGTTTTATAATTCAGTAATTTCAGTGATTTGCAATTGAGTGTTTGGTTTCCAGCAGACTCTTCGTTGGTCTCCCTGTCTCCCCTCTTGCCCCTCATTAATCCAGAATCACTTCCCAGCCAGTATTGACAGAACTCAGAAAGGGCTCCTTAGCCTTGAGGACAAAGTACAAGCCCCATAGCATGTTGCATAACTCAATGATGGGAGGATAGATGGATGGATGGATGGACGAAGCCATTTGTGATCTGCCTGGTCCACCTTTCCAAATTAGTGTCTTTTTGCTTCCCTTTGAATTCCGTGCTGCAACAAAACTAAACAGCTTGTTATTTATTGACTTCGCTCAACTAATTCACATATCTTCATCTTTTCTCATTTGCTTTCCCCTAACTAGGATGTTCTTTTCTCTTGTATCTGCCTATGCTATAAGCTCATTTTATTCCCAGAAGCTAGGAGAGGGCTTGGCTTATAAGAGACAGCAAAATATTTGCTGACATGTTACTAAACAGATTTCTAAACAATTGGAGGGGGATTTAGAAGTCATTTTTCAAGTATGGTAATGCTATATGGTTAAGGTGAGACTTTTATTAGATTATTTCATAAATATTTAATACTAAAAATGAGTTCATTCTCTCACTTGTTTAATGCAGTGAATGTCCTTCCTTTGTAAGTTCTAAATGTGCATCAGCACTGTGGTCGGAAGCTATCATTGAGATGAGTATAATGTTGCAAACCTTCATAACAATGACCGTGTGTATCTTGATTGAAGGCAGCAGAGAGTATTCCTTACACCTGGGATCTCCCTCAGGCATAGGAAATACATAATGCCCCAGACATTTTCCAGGAGGTGGTGGTGTTTTAAATACCACTCCAACAACCTTATCCATCTAGCTCTGTATCTTTTCAAAATATGAAAAATAAAAACAAACAAACAAACAAAAAAACCTTTCTGGGGAACTCACTGTAAATGTTTAAGGTATTATAAGCCCTACTGGAAAAAGTTTTGATAATTAAGATTGCAGAGAGAACGTGAAGCCACCTTGTCACCCTTTTGGCTTATGGGCTGAGAAAATCTGACATAAAAGGAACACAATTAAACTGTTACTCTTCCTTAAATCTTATGTATCCTTATTCTTAAAATATATAATGGGATATCATTGAGGGAAGTGGGTAGCATGAAGTCATCTAAGGGTGCTTTGTTGCTCTTGGTTTTCTGCCACCAGAACAAAAGAAAATGCTCCTTACTTGGGAATAGTGACCTGAAAGGTGGGAAGAGCGCCCTTACACATATTCAGACCCATGCAGGCTTCTTTTGCATCAGAGCAGTCTTAGTTCAATCCAAATGTTTATACCAAGGCCTTAACAGATAACATATATTGGAACTAGGGAGAAAAAAAAAGGTCCCCAAAGGGACCATATGCCATCTCTCCAGGGGATGTAGAAAATTGTTCAAGATGGAGAAGCCACTAGGTATAAAAACCAAACCCCTAGGAAGGTCTTAATGGTTCATGGTTAAATCACTAGGTGACTACAAGCACAATTGCACATTATTTTCTATGAGTTGATTGGTTTTTGAGATTTGTTTGTTTAAATTAAACTATAAGACAAGCTGGCTGTCTTTATAATTTAAAAAATCAAAGTGTTAAGAGAAAGCATAGTTTTAATATATGGTATTCATTGAAATCAATGAAGTAATATAAATTCATATATATGTAGAGAAAAATAATATATTTGAGTAACAAATTATGAATGAATATTTGAGTGCAATAAAGGAGTTTAGGAATTTTTTTGACTAATAATCAATATATAATTCACATTGTTGCATTATCAAAAACAATGGACAGTCAAACTGATGACAGATTTGGGAAATATGGCATATTTTAAATATAGTAATGCATATTTAAAAACAATACATTTTTCCTAGTGAGCAGAGATCTTCCACTTCTAGGGCTCGATTTTTGGAACATTGTGTTCTAATTATGGAAAAATCAGAAACATAATATGGTCAATGATTCAAAGCATGTACCTTGAAAATTCCCATGAGATATTGATACAGATTGAGGAAGAGAAGGCAATGCCATAAAATTTAACCCCCTCTCATACACATTATTTTTGCCTTCAGAACTTTTTGAGTCTAATTTCTTATATGCTCTTTCGATTCAATGATAGATTGCTTGTGTACACTCCCAACCTTATGACTTTATGTGCCCAAGAACATTTATTTCGTGATGTGAAATTTACTTGTGTTTAGTCTCTTTCTAGACCCAGTATCAAGTTGGATGCTCCACCAAAGAAAAAAAAGAAATTATCCATAGAAGAGGACATGGCTTTACTCAGAAAACCTTAAGCCTCTGTGTGCTATGCGACCTGTTAGAATTCAGTAAATGCTCCATACAGCATCTCTATTTTCCTCTCATACTTAAGGTACCTGAGGGTCATAACTCTCAAGTGGCAGAGCATATTGCACTGAAATCTGGACTTTCTGTGGATATTTCTCTTTTTCTGGATCCCAGAGAAACTCAAAGCTAACAGTCTTAAAATTTACTTGATAAATGAGCCGGAGCAGCAGACTTGGAAGTGATATGTTTCCTCCAGGGATATTTCTTTTTAATAACAGGAGTTGTAAGATGTAACAAAAATCTTTCCCTTTAGAAAGACTATTCTAGTGTGCTTTGGTCTACACCTCCAGTGGGAGACCCCTTATCTTTCCTGCAGGAGGTTATCCACCCTCTGGCACAACCTTACTTGAGAAAGTTTTCTATGGGACTTGCTACGTACCGGTTTCTGCTCATTAGGTCCAGCTGGTAAGAAGTCATCAGGGTGGTGGACCAGTGCAATGCTCTGTAGGATGCTAAGAATCTCTGCAGACTAAATTATGGCAGGGTGTCAAAGAGCTGACTTAAAGCCATGGCAAGGTAGAGAACGTATGATGCTGCCTCTGCCAGGTAAACATACGCAGTTTTTGGTGAGTCTTGCAAATAAATAACAGCTTTATAACAAAGAATAAGAAAAATAACAAGACAGACACTATTCATGAAATGAATGAAGGCACTGATAAGTTGGTTTTACCCCTTCTTGTCCTATTCTTTATTCTGGGCAGGGCTGGAAAGGTGAGGCCTGCTGGACCAGAGAAGGTAGTAGAAGCCTCTTGTCCCAAGGCTGCAAGAAGAACACGAAATTGGACATAAATTCTGTGGAACAGAGAGCATTTAGGGTCAAAGCCAGAGAAATATGTGCAGATATGTTATTAACACAGAGGGGTTAGCATCATTTTCAGGAGCCTGAGGGCGAAGTAGTAGATTCACAGGGGCAGAAGATACGGCATCCAAGAATAAGCAGGTCAAAGGAACTAATGTAAAAGTAATATGAAAACATATATCAAGTCTTTTAGATGGGTTCTTTGTAGCCATAACATACCTATTTATAAGTTCTTGGGTAAAATGTACACTTTCTCTGATATATATATAATCATCATATATTTCTTTAATTAAAGTTTAGAATTTTAGAGACAAATTCTAAACAGGTATTAATAAAGAATCTCTACCTTCTTTTCCTCCAGCTTTTGACCCTTGAAAGACTGTGAGTTGGAGGGGAGGGGAAGATGGGGCCAGCTATTGGGACCAGCATGACTTTGAATACACACTGCACATTTTGCTTCAATTAGATTATTAGGTGCATCTAGTAATCATACTGAATTACAAAATATGTACATGAATTTAATGGATTATAAACACTTATTAGATGTGCACACATGTATCAACCTACGTGCATTTGTGTACTTATATGTATAGTCTATATATTATAAATCAATGCATGTTTATTTCCCCCCTTAATATGATATGTACAACATAGCCAAATTACCCATCTCCCAGCCTTCAAACTTCCACTAACCACTAACCACAGTGGTTATGACTAACCACTCATAAACTATTAAAATTCTCCATAATAAGAATAAAGTGAATTCTCACAGTGTTGAATCTAGAGAAGATCTTTTTTGTTTCATTTTTCTTTGGCTTCCAGAATATAAACTCTTGACATGTATAGTGAGTTTATTTCCACAGTTTTTCAAGAAAAACCTGATAATGTTATTTACTCTTACAATAACATCATTATGTCCATTCAATAAATACATTGAGCAAGTGGGTTTTAGAAAGTTATGTAACGAGAGGAAAGCTGGATAGGTGTAAGGACTATTACCAAGCAAAGTTATAAGGATAAAAACCTTAGGAGCTGTGGAATTACCATTTTCTCTACTCCAACATATTCAGCCCATTTTTCTTCAGTCATCTTTTCGCTGCCATCCTGTGGGGAGGCCCTGGAAGATACCATTGATGTCTCCTTCGTTCTCCTGTACTACCTGCTCTCCAGGGACTGCTATGCTGTCTTAGTGTTTGGAATAGCAGCATCGTACATCAATGATAAGGTCCTCATTGTCGAATCGGCAGAAGAACCACAATCTTCAGTGCTAAAAACACATTTCCATTTGGATGCAATATCTGTCTTTGTGTTTGGAGGTACTGGTATTAATGCATCCAGTGTACAGGTTGCTACAGAGATCAATGAATCAATTGCAGCCTTAGGGAAAACCATAATTATGAATCACGGGAACCATTATAATGACTTACTGGGAAGCATAAGCAACTCTAAAACTATTTCATATGCACATGAACTTTTCATAAAAAAGTCTAGTGATTGGTAATTATGGCAATCTTAAATTAACTAGTGATTCTCCCTCTGCAGGTCTGTACTAGGCAAACAGAAAGCTAATGATATCTCCAAAATTGAGATCTCTGACTATATGGAGTACCCAGGACACTGCTCGGTTCTCAGAACCACATTTTCTCTCTGGGACTTCTAGAAGTTTGTTCATTTTCCATGGCCATTAAATTCTTGGCCTCTCAGCTGAAACTGTTAATTCTACAGAAATATTCCCAGTGCACCCATCACTGCATCATTTAAGGGCTGAAGCATATATGCGGTGATGATCGCATTGTGAATATCTGGTGACTAAATAAGAGCAGAGACTATTAACCTACCTCATGTGAGTCACAGAATTTCCATCAGATAATAACATTAAATCAAATCAACGTGTTAGATGAGAATGGCTCCATAATCCATCACCAATCTCCTGAGTCATCTTATTACTTACTGTTTAGCTAGTGAAATAATTTTGCCATTGATCTACGGCAAAGAAAGGTGAAATGCTATGGGATGGAATGAGCAGTTCTAGTTCCTTTTAATTGGATGTGGGTGGAAGAGATTTTAAGGGGTAATTTTCAAATAAAAAATGAGTGATTGTATAGTTTAGGAATGTTATGAAGTAGGAGGTAAACATACAAATGTGAGCACGGGATAATTGGTGCCTGACAACATTTGGATTACGATTTAGAATCTCCCTAGCAGTTTCTATATAAATTCCCAAAGGAGACTTGAACTGATCTTGCTTGGCTAACCTTTCCATCCTCAACCCATAACTGAGCTCAGGAAGATGGAATGCTCCGATTGTCTACTTAGATTATATGATCATTTCTGTGGCAGAGGAAGTGGTGTCCTTTGATTGCCAGTCCTCCCCATCCCACAATTACGCGAGGGCCACTATCAAAAAGAGGTGGTGGGTGTCTGCTGCAGTATGGTGGTATGCTGCAATGTAAGACAAGATATGGCCACTGAGAAATTGCTCACAGCGAGTAGGAAGTGATTTTTAAGAAAAGTAATATCATGGGTTTGGTTTGTATTTAGCTTCTTTTCTGGAAATGCTATAGTTTCAGAATTCTATGCCACAAAGTGGGCAGAGGCCAAAATTTTGGTTTGGAAGTAAGTTATAGTAGGCTTCAGCATGCGCTATTCCCAAAACTGGCTTGCTGAAACCCCAATTTCTCCTGAACATCCCTAGATGTAAGGGAAGAAATTAAATTCCGTTTTGAGGGCTAGAGCCATTTAAGTAGTCAACATTTATATTTTTCTGGCATTTCAATGAGTTTGGGGAGAGGGTGAAGAATTATTTGCATAAATCTACTATAAGAATTTCCTTATACTGGTTATGCTGTATTCCCATTTAAAAGAGAATTAATGGTCAAAACCTATACATGTTTAGAATCTTATTATTGCACTAAAATAAATATAATTTCATACTTAGAAAATGTTTCTATCTTTAAAATGCTGGAAATATAAAATGTTTTCATCTTTAAAATGTTTTTATCTGATCTATAGCTCTTACATATTTTGGCTGTTATACTCTGGTTTTTAAAATTTCACTGTGCAGCTCTAACTTATCTCCAGTAACACATCTAAGAAGCAGTGATCAAGATCCACAGGTAGTGTGTTCTTCTACTATAATCTGCAATAAAAATATAATTTCAACATTTTATGGCACGTCAAGTGTTTCAAGGCTAATTGTTCTAATGAGCTGAACCACGTAGACATTTACTGAATGGATTACAAGACAATATTATTCTCCAGAATCAGAATCAATTTTTAATCAGTGTAGCTTTCCTAAGCAAGATGTCTTATGCTCCCAATATAAGATAGTCTGCAAAGACAAATGATTTTATCTTGTTTCCTATATTTGTGACTTTTGCTTACGTATATTAAATATCCATAAAATATTTTAATTTTAGTTTTGCTATTGTACTTACTGATAAATTCATAGAAATAAAGACAGAAATAAGCATATATAATATAGAATTTAATTCTCCCTCTTCTTTTTGCCAAAATACGTTATAACATTTCCAATACATTCACATCCACCTTGATACTGATAGATTAACCTAAATATTAAAGGGTAAATGGGCTGTGTCTTCAGAGGAAATACGAAGCATCTCCTAAACTCCAAATTAGATGAAAAATTCTCAGAAATTTGTGTTGTTCGGAATATATGTTGATTTAGAACTTTAGAAAGATGTCAAGTTTCCTTTTGAAAAGCTATGACTCTTTGTCATCTACGAAGATGAAGCCATTACAACAGGACTCATTAACCCATACACATTGTCGTTCCTGGGTCTTCCTGGGCCTCCCTATGGCCTCCGTGATATCTGATCCCCTATGGTCAATTACCCCAGCCCCAATTAGCTCTAACTAGTTCTCCAGGATTTCCTGAGACTATACCCATAACTGTGATAAAAAATGACAACCCCAGGAAAAATCCCTTTTTTACATGCTTAGGCAGCCATTTTATGATTCTGCATTGACTTCCTGTTAGAGCTTCTGTGCATACTCTCCATGCTTGATTTTCACACTTGCACTTGGAGACTCCCTGCCTTGTGCTAACCTCGTATAAACTTCACCCAGCCTCACAGGAGGGAGACAGACTTGAGATTTGCTTCTGTCTTCTTGTTGGTTAATCTCTCAATAAAAGCCCTTTCTTTTCTCAAAATCCCAGTATCATATTCATGACTTCTGTGTGCGTCAGGCAGTGAGCCCTTGCTCGGTAACAAACATAGTAGTTATTTGCTTGAGTTGGGTGCCATTCTAAAGAATTCAGCATCAAGGAAAATGTAGTTCAGGAAATTTGATCTTTTCCATGAGCCCGTTTCAGTTCTTTCCTTGGATTCAAAGAGAAATGTTTTAGATATCTTTTCTAGCACATTTAAGGCAAAAATATCCATTGTAGGTAACTGCTTAGGTAAACTTATTATATTATCCTCTGAACTATGGGAGAATCAATTATAATTTGAAAAATACAATTTTTCCTAATTTGTCACTTACCATTTAATGCTATTTAACATGGTTTAGGTTGTACAACTATTCTGTTTTCAATGTTACTGTACTCAAATTTGTCTCTCAAGTCTTTATAGATTCTTTTTTTTTTTTTTGGTTATGTTTTTTAAATCCTTCCTTATCCCAATATTCATTCATGAATGCATTTATTATTCTTCACGAAACTATATCCTTAGGTGTTGCGCTGGTGGCTCAGTGGCAAAATTCTCGCCTGCCATGCCGGAGACACAGGTTTGATTTCCGGAGTCTTCCCACGCCAAAAATAAAAACAAACTATATTCTTAACTATTTTGTAGTGCTTATGTGCCAGGGCTTAGCAAAAGTATGCTAAAATATTTTCAATGCAAGTGGATTTGTTAATGTCTTATGTTTTTTTATACATATGGTTTAAAGCTTTGTCATGAACGTTATAAAATTATTGATCAATTATTTTGCCATACCTCCCTTTATCTCTACCATTATTTCTGCCTTAATTTCTATAATAACTGAAATTTATATTACTAGCTTCATTTCAATTAGTATTTGCTTGATTTATATTTTCATGGGTGAGCTTAAACTTTCACTTTTACCAGTATTGACATTGTATTTTGAAACATATCTATACTCTCTTTATAGGTTATCTTTTATCATTTTTCTTTTCCTTTCCTGCTTTGTCTTAGATGCAGTTTTGTTTTGTTCTTTTAATTTTCTGCTAGTGTGGAAGCTAAAGTTAGTATATATGATTTAATCATAAAACTTTATAACATTATATGTAGTTATATAGATTTCACAACAAAGAAATGGACTTAATTGTCCAATGTTCACCAACCCACTCTCCCTTTTCCATCTTGATAAAGTTGTAAGCATTAAATTTTAGTGTTGTCATTTCTCATAATACAAAAAATTTTGCAACTTAACAGTTCAATAAATCCACAAATATTATACTGACATTTATGCTGTCTAAATTTTATTTAAAATACATAGATTTGTATTTACTTATTTCTTATTTAATTATTTTTTGTTGAAATATAATTCACATAAAATGAAAGTTACCCATTTACAGTGCATAACTCAATGTTTTGTACTATTTTCACAGAGATGGGTGACAAATACCATTATCAAATTCCATTACATTTCCATCATCCCCAAAAGAAACACCAAACCCATTAGTATCATTCTCTAGTCTCCATCTTTCCAGCCCCAGGTAACAACCAATTATGCTTCTCATCATATATTCAAAGTTTTGGGCATTATTTCTTCAAATATTCTTTCTTCCCCTCCTTTCCTTCTGGGGCTCCCGTTATGTATAGGTTAGTATGCATGACGGTGTCCCATCTGTTCCTGAGACCCTGTATATTTTTCTTCTTCTTTAATCACAATTTACATGTCTTCAAGCTCAATTATTGTATATATTTAAATTACACATATATAATATATAGATATAGACTATAAATTACACATATATAATATATATGTGTGTAATTTATAGTCTATTTGGTGAGATATCTTTTTCGTGATTTCCTTTAGTTCTGTGGTTATGGTTTCTTTTATTTCTTTGAATATATTTAAAACAGGTGGTTTCAAATTTTTTCTAGTAAGTCCAATGTCTGGGCTTCCTTAGGGAAAGTTTCCATTTACTGCTTCCATTCCTGTGTGTAAGTCATATTGAATTAAGGCCTCTAAGATTCAGTTTAGCCTCACTTTAACTAATAGGGTCTTTAAAGATATCATTTACAAATGGGTTTACTTCCAGAGGAGCAGAGGTTAGGGTTTGAACATGTCTTTGTGGGGGATATGATTCAATTTGGTCCTGTGGATGTCTGTACTTGTTATTGCTGTTGTTTTTTTTGTGAACTAATTCTGTAAAATTGCTATCTTTTTCATACATGGCACCTAAAGTCTACATAATTAGCTTAGTTATCAGCTAATGGTTGGACAGAGATTTTCCTTGAATGCCTGGAACCAATGTCATTCAGTG
The DNA here is from genome assembly GCF_023851605.1 of Tamandua tetradactyla. NCBI lineage: Eukaryota > Metazoa > Chordata > Mammalia > Pilosa > Myrmecophagidae > Tamandua > Tamandua tetradactyla. The sequence goes on along the minus strand of NC_135332.1, from coordinate 102,964,575 downwards.
TTGTCTGAGGGGCTCTCCGTGTATGCTGGGGTGTGCCTTTAGCACTCAATCAGGCAGCTTACAACCCCGCTTTACCATTCACTTTCCACCTGGTTCAGAGCCTCAAGGTCAACCAGAGGTGAGTGTTTAGGGCCTTGTCATGCCTTTCCTGAGATACACACAGGTATGGTCGCATGTGTGGCTTTCTCAATTCTCAGGAACATGTCAGAGATTTTCAAAGCCCCTGTGGAAATCTTATTCTCCACTTTTCCTTTTAAGTTTTTTGATTATTGTGTTGCTTTGTTCAAACTGCTATTCCTGCCTCTGGCACCTGCAGTGTTGAGCTATCATCCCTGATTGTTTTGGTAAACAATCTGGGAACAAAAGCTGTTAGCAATGGGTGAGCTTTGACTTAGGTCAAATAAAGACAAAGTCTGTGAATAGGGATGTCCAGGATACTGCCGTACAGGTCAAATAATGACAATATTCTGGTTGCCAAGCCCTGAAAGACCCTAACCCCATTCTCATTGCTTCAGTGGTTGTCAGATTGCTGGTTTTCACCCGTATTAGGGGTCACTGATTTTCAAGGCTGCTGTGGAGATGGGGATGAGGAAATGAGACTAGAAAAAAATGTAATTTCACCAAGATCCCTGGTCTGCCAAGAGTCAGTTATTTTTCTTGAATAAACAATCTTTGGATTGTTGCAAGACTGGTTCATTTAACTCTTCTGAAAAAGTTCATTGTTTGTAATTTTTGGCAGTGTTCCTTTTGCTTGCAAGATAAAGATTTGTGGAGGTCTTTACTCCACCTGTTCCACTGACATCAATACCCTATTGTTTCTTCTATGCAATGACTTTTCTTTGCATTCATTTTTCTTCATTTAGAAGTACAAATATAATCATTCTGTTAGTGAGGATCTGTGACTTAAATTTTTGTGGACGTTTTGTATATGAAAGTATCTTTATCTTTCTCCATTTTGGACTAATATTTTGCCTGAGAAAATTTTATACATTGACCACTAATTATCCTCCACCATTACACTACGGTATTTGTTGCTATGAATATAAATTTACAGTCAGTCTAATTGTCATAACTCCCTAGGTTAATATCACTTTACTCTTTGATAGTTTTTCCTTTGCAGGGGCAGGCACCAGGAATCGAACCCAAGTCTCTGGCATGGCAGATGAGAATTCTGCCTCTGAGTCACAGCGGCCTAACCTTTGATAGTTTTAAAAATTAATTTTCCCTTTACAGTTTATAGATCCATGGCAGTGTTTTTAGAGAGGTATTTATATTTGTGCATTCTGCTTGGTTCTCAACATGTAATTTAGACTGAGGACATAACTCATATATCTTCAAAATCCTCTTTAGTGCTCTCCTCAAACATTATTTGTTTCTATTCTCTTCTTTATTTTTTGTATTACCTATATAAAATCTTCTCCAGATTTAACTGTCTTTCCACATTGTTTTATTTTGTTATTTCTTTCTTCTTCATTTTGGGTTCATTTATCTGTAATATCTTCTTATTTCCAATTATTTTTATGGCTATTACCTCTTTAAACTTTACCCACTTGTTAAATCTTAAAATTTCATGCAGTATATTTTTGTTTCCAATCTTTTAAAAGGCTCTTTTATAGCTCATCTTTTTCATTTCATTTTTGCCTACTTTCATTTCATAATTTGTTTTTACTATGTATTGGAAATTATGCTTTCATTTATATCATTAAATATTTACACATTCTTATTTTAAAGTCTTTGTCAGACTTTTCTATAATTTCACCAGTCTGACTTTTCAAAATATTGTCTTCTTGTCTTAACATTAGACTTCTAATGAATTTTAGAATTTTGTATTACATGTTCATTTGAATTGGATCTTTCTCTTCCCCTTCAAAATCATAAGAAGAGATGCCTACAGTAGCCACTGATTTTAAGTAGTCAATGTGAATCTAGTCCCAATTCACAGTGAAATACTTTTATTTCCCTTTATCCTGCAGGAGCCGGACTTGTAGCTATTATTGATTCTGTACCAGGATTCAGGCAGAAACAGTGCTCCAGTCTCACTTACAATTTTGTATTTTCGATCCCATTTTTGCTCCATGGATATGTTTATATTGGATGTGAGTCTGACCATGTTTCTTTGACTTTGTTTTTTCATACATTATCTGTCATAGCTATGTCTCTATAATAAATTGCATATGAACTCTCAATGGTATCTTGATGAGAATTTGACATATATTATTAATAAACATATCCTTAATTCATAAATTTGAAATCTTTAGCAATGTGTACATTTTTTTAAATCACATAGTTAAAGTCTAGCTACTTTAAGTTCTGGATAAATGGAGCTAGGTAAATACCGGAACAAGTCAAGGTTTCAACTTTATTTCTTTCTGGTATGCCAATGACCTGATATTTTGTGCCTTAGTAATATTTTTCTCTAACTGATTTTTATTCACATATACATTGATCTTATTTTTCTTGCCTTCAGTTTTAGAAAAAGATTAAAGTGGGTTAACGTTAGGTTGAGCTTTGTACTTTAAAAGCAATTCATTCACCATTATTTGTACCATAACAATACTCTTCTAATACAAGCTTGCAGGAAGCTCTCTGGTTTTAACCCTTTCAGATCATTGGAAACCATGTAAGTGGTTGCAGAGATGAGTGTTAAATATGTACCTAGTAAACAGAAAGAAAGAAATAAGAAATAATACACTTTTTAAAAATAATTTGCCAAAGAGCAACTATCATTAGAATATTATATAAGAGTAATCATATAATATATATTCTATCAATGTTATACATCCTAATGGATAATTCCTACATTGAATTCATATGCTATACACCTAAGAGTAATGAATAAAAGCTTTTTGGAAGCTGGGCCAAATCTAATCACATTCAATATCCTTAATTCTAGAGTAAGAAGTGTGATTAGGTAAAGAAGAACATATAATGCTAGAAAGAACATATTGTACTTTATAAGAGCATGATTTTTAAAAGTAAAATTACCAGCTCAAATCCTCTGAAAATATCTATGAGCAGCCAGATAGCTGTTTCTTAGCTTGTGCCAACACATTTTTCCCAAAATGAAGTGCCCACATGTTCAGCCAATCACGTAAACTATCTGGCTGAACATCCTAAGGTGCTTTAAAATTCAGTAAATAGTACTAATCACTTCCATTTCAGTATTGATATTAAAGGCCCTATTCATGCCAAAAAAAAAAAAAAAGTGGAATGCAGCTGTTCTGTGCTCTCCTTTAAAATTCGTATGTGGGAGTCTGCTTGCATAATGAGAAATATGCCTGTATTTTGGGTTCATTGGTACATAAGGGGTTTGGAGCAAGCATGCATAAAGACATAGCAGTGACACAGGAACTTCAAAAAATACACCTCTTTTGGCTCAGAGATGAGGTTGTAGGGGGAGCTAACGTGTGACCAGAAGTAGATGGCCTTCATTTTTGTTAGAATGTCAAAAACTATTGAGTTTTCCTTGGAAGTTTATTTGATTGATACTGTGAAATGCACCTTTATTTGCAAAATTTTGGGAATATTTCTAAATTAACACTAAACCTGAAGTACCTCATGCAGCAGAGAGTTGCTAGATAAATATAGCACATTTTTAATTGAAATAGTCAACTTTGTATCGTGTTGAGCCTCTAGAATAGTGCGCTTCATGTTGAGAGATCTCTGCTAAGAAATGTGCTTAATCCTAGAAACCACACTCTGTTCTGCACACTCACCCCTGATTTGTGCTATTCTTTGCTTGTACTTCATACTCATTTTTAACTGCCAACTCTAATTGCGACAGTCATTATTTAGTGGAGGAACATGATTTCTCATAAGCGTTAACTGTCTGTCTAAAATAAAGTTTTAGTTTTTCGAATTTTGTCTTATTCATAGTCAAGAACTATTCATTTAATGTTTATTTCAAAATTACACCAAGAAATAATGACAATTCTTTCCCTAATTATTCCTGCTTGTATATATCCCTCACCCTTTGGGGGGCAGGGAGCAGGAGTAATTGGCTAATTTGACCATCACAAGGTCTTCTTTTAAGTGTCCAAGTCTTTTCATCATTTGAGATGGGAAAAAAATAAATTATCTGAAATAAGGTACTGAAAAAACTCGCCAAAGTCACTTTTGATGAATTAGGGAGGAAGTGGAGCACAAATCTCATTTCCTCTTTTCTTCAACTCTCTCCACATCAACCACAAACACTTTTCTCCCTGGCATACATTCTCCTTCTCTCCTCCCCTGCCCCCTCCCCATTTCACTGTACAAATGTAAACTTCTTTCTTGATGTGTAGTCAAATATTTGGGCAGATTGCATTTTTCATTTGTAACTCCCAGGTCTTCAGTCTTCTAGCCCGCTGAATCCACTGTTTACTATCTAATCAAAATCCTTGCTTCCATTGCATACACTGGAGAAAGACTGACATATTTCTCAGTTCTGTGAAGGATATATGTTCTGCTGTCACCTCTTATTCCAAATTCTCACTTCTCCTTCTACTATCAACACCCACTTTCTATCATATCCCCTGTAGCCCTTTTTATCTTTACCCCCACAAATGGACACTCTTCCTTTCTCTTCATTATCCAAAGCACCATTGACATGAAGCAGATGGAAAACAGACTTTTTTCCTATCAATTTGAAAATCAAAAAGTATAACTTTAAGAGTGCACGGGTGGTTCAGTAGTAAAATGCACTCACCTTGCATGCGGGAGACCCGGGTTTGATTCCCAGACCACGCACCGTGCCCCACCCCCACCCCGCCAAAAAAAAAAAAGTATAATTTTGGAACAGAGAGAATAACTTCCAACTCAATATTTGAGATTACTTTTCCTCATGACTCATCCCATAAGTAAATTATTGTTAAACCCTTATGAGCCCAACCTTTTACATGTAACAGTCTTGGTTCCTCTACCCTGACACGTCTCTGAATTTCTAGGATCAAGAAGACTCCTAAGTTTCTGTTGTATTATTTTATTTTATTCATCTGTGTAGTTGCTCATCTAGCATAAGCAGGAGCCTCACTAAAATATTTTAACTCAGAGGGCCATCAACAGGTGTTCCTACAGGAGAGCATTTTCTTTCCTAGTTCTACATAACTCTAGAGACCCAAAGAACTGGAAATCATTGGAGATGAGATCATGATCTCCCAACATTTCTAAGTCTGAGGAATTCTCTTTAAGGCCAACACTTTTATGTGCCTTCACATGAATGTGCATGCTCTCAGTATTGATTCTTAAAGATACATAAAACCTAAACAATTCTATGAATTGTTTGCACGATGCATAAAGTTGATTTTGCTAACTACACAGGCTCTATTGGAGACATGTCATTGATTTAATGTACTGTGTATAGATTCAGCTACAGACCATGTGTGGTTCTTGTCCAGCTTTGAAGAGGACTGATGATAACGTTGATGGCCCGGGGTTCCCAGGTCCATAGTTGAGGGGACACTGATCTGGATCCTTTTGTGCCCCCCCCCCCGCCCCAGTTTTCTTTTCTTACAAGACCAAGCTGTTTGCCACTAGATTTTCTGTTATGCAAAGACAAGCAAACACTTCGCCTTTTTCTTCTTTTACTTGGACACCAGGAAACTTGAGCTTTTGGACACAAAGCCTTAAGCCAAAATTAAATTTCCAGGGATTGTGACGATATTTTGGGGTGGTACAGGCTCGGTGGCAGTGTTCAAATCACAGGCATCAGGAGGGTATGAGACTGTGTAGTCCCCTCTATTGTTTATACCAGGGTTGTCTGTGCAGACTGTAATGCCCTGGAGAGGAGATGCTGTGTCTTTTTAACCTCCTTTATATGGCTCATAGCAAAGCCTCTGTAGAGAAAGATATTAATGGAATATCTGGCAATAACTGATTAATGCCAGTCGGAAGCCTCTGATTTTAAACTTGAATACCTTATTTTTAGAGTGGATTGGTTAAGTATTAACTACCTCCTTCACCAACATATGACAAAATTAATATGGTTTATAATGCATGTTATAAGGAGTGTGTGATTTCATGTCAATATTTGCCCATATGGTCATTTCTCCTAGTATTACTAAATATTTAGAAAAGCAATTTTAAACATGCAGAAATAAATAAAGAAATGCATCATCTTTATTGAATTTTGGTAGGAGATTATTTTCATTCTGTAAAGTCTTCCAAATTTAATATGTGATAGCTCTGAGGTCAAAGCAACCCAGGACGTATTATTTTCTGCATATTGCGGTCAAAATTTTAGATTCAACCCTGCTCTGCGTTCTTAGAAAAATTTAACTAGACAAGTCTAAAAGGGTTAATATGGTCACTAAATTAGCAAGAATCAAGATCAATGAATACCTTTACAGAGGAAGAAGTTGTTCCAACATGCAGAAATATAAAAATAAAATCAAGCTTCACCTCCTCACAGGCATTTGAATATAATGCTTTCATGAATACACCTCAGATACATAAAACTTTTATGGACATTGTCATTAAAACCTGTAGTTCAGCAATTAACAGTATTTGCTTTATAGAAATGGACTTCAGCTTGAGTCATTTATGCTGTTCTGAACATCTTAAAACTTTCTGAACACCAATCTTTTGATCTATAAAAATGATGAAGAGTTTTTAGATACAGCAGAGAGAAAAATAGGGCATTTTAGAAGAATTGTAATCTTCCAAATGTATCTTTTTGTTGAAGCAACTATAAATGTTTTAGCAAGTAGACGATTTGTAAGCTTTGTCAGATATCTATATATTCTCCACATTTTCGCTCTAAAGGAAAAATAAAAATCAATGATACATAAAAATAACTTGAAAAAGATTCAAGAAAAAAATGGACTTAAATTTAGCATTTTCTAACTTCGAAAGAAAGAAAATCAAGTCTGCAAAATTGTCTGTGAGGATAAATGGGACAGAAACATCAATTCAATTAATGCATTTTGATCAGAACTTCAGCCCCAAAATAAGTTTTATGTTGTATCTATGTCCTGCAAATATTTCTGACTCTCTAACTCATCCCCTCATAAATTCTATTTCTTTTTAAGTAGTATCACAAATATATATTCCGTGCTTTATCCATGACAGTTCCTGTTTACACTTGATGTTCTGATATAATTATTAATAGATTTATTACCTTTATTTCACTGGATGGTAAAGAAACCAGTGAGAGCCACAATCTCTATCCCCCAAGCTCCTAGGAACAAAGTTAGTCCAGATCGAAGCCTGTTAATGCCTCTGCTTTCAAGATAAGCAGAAATATAAATACCCAAAGAGAATTTTCTCTCTCAAAATGCAATCAAGATTTCTGTGTTGCATTTGATTTTCAAGTCTTTCTTCATTTAGGGCAGTCCTCACAACTTTAGTTAGTGCCATCCTTTTGAAAGATTTTTTTGAAGACTACAAATCAGTTGTTTTGTAGAAAGTTCCACATTCTGGATATTTCTTCTGACTTCCTGATTACATGCAAGTCACAGATTTTGCCAAAAATACTACATAAGCACTGATGTGTTCCTCTCATTGCAGCGCATGTCAGTTTATCTAATTATTGGCATCTCTTGCTTAAGATGATGAGTCCCAAATCTTTCCGATGTAGAGGTATATTTTCTTAATGTAATTAATAAGTAATCTTATTACTTTAGTTTTAAAACCTGTTGGGTTAACATATACCTGAAACATTTTTACTAGTCAGCACTTTGGAGAAACAAAATAACCAGGCTACTGTTATATTGCAACCGTGTAAACATTCTATTGCTTAACACCATTAGGATACGTTAATGAGCGTTTTCTGAGCCAATTATACTACATGTTCAAAGTGACACTCTTTTAGTCCTATCATTTCTTCTGCATTTATTATCTGACACCCTTTAGTATTGAAAAGATTTTATCTCCCACCATTCTATGAACATCACTATGAACTCATGAATTCATTCTTATTCAATATGTTTCAATCCATCACCACCATTAATGGGCACTGACAACACATTAATTAGCATTTGACTACCCAGAACCATAGACACTTGGTGGGATTCCAGAATGAAGCATCTTTTCCTTGTGTCTTAGGACTCTTTAGGCTTAGTTTCTATGAATTCAGTCTTTTGCTTTAGGAACGTATTTCTCAGTTTTTTCTTATCTGTTCCTTACTTCTTACCTAGTCTCCAAGTGTGCACAGGAATAGGAAATTAAATGCATGACTAAATGTTAAATTCCCTTGCCTTTTTCATTCATAAAACTATTATTTAGAATTAAGAAGTCTTTAAAGTGAATGAATCTAATTTAATTTGGTAAAGTTTAAGCCCTGTGAAACTAAATGGGTTTCTATCAACCTGTATCCTTAGCCTATTTTCATTTTGCTATCGAATTAGTATATATTTGTGCTATGGCATTTCCTTGCATTGGACCACACAAAATATAAAAAGGAATTTATTGTTATTTCATTTTGTTCTGCTTCTCCATTTGTGCTGTAGTTTACCACGCTATTATTTAAATTATATAAAAATCAAAATTGAACTATATATTTAACCCTAATGTCCTCATCAATTTTTCTATGTCAAATAACTTTTCCATTGTATACAAGTGAAAGAAGCACAGCTATTTTTATTCAAGGTAAATAAGATTCTCAAAAATAATAGCTTCATTTAAGATCTAGGCTTCATTTCATAAGTTTTAATAAAGATATCAGAATGATTAATTTCCTTGTAATAAAAATATTTTATTTTTACTTATATTAATTACAAATTAATTTTCATGACTACATATTTTTCAGTAATTATCAAAATTTCCTTTGATATTTGTATATACTTTCTTTTTCATTTTTACTCCTAGGTAATTGGCACTTTTTTCCTACATTATTTTAACAGCTAAGATAAAACATTAATTCAGGGATAATTGTATGTGGAAATTGGGAAAATGAAATCAAAATTTTCAAAATAATACATTAACTTTTCAACTTACTTAAATGGGATCTGAAGCCAGGAAGGAAGAAAGCATTAAAAGGAAATCACAGACCAATCTTTAAGGTAAAATTCTTCCTTGTGACTTAATCAAAGGTAATTTGATGTAGTATATTAAGCCAATATCATTAATAAAAGAATAAGAAATTATACATAGCTTTTCAATATATAAAATATCATATGTGTATACATATATGTATATGTGGGTGCATGTGTATGCCAGGCAGGCATAAAGGTGAAAACTATTTATGTTGAATAAATATATTTATTCAATTCATTATAGAACGAAAATATGTTAACTGATTCAGTTACACATTTACATCCTGCCACCACTATGCATATATATAACTCTACTATATTGACATGAAAAAGTTCCTAGAGGTAATATGGACCCACCCCTTTCGTTTGCAGTTGAGTAATTCAAGGGACAAGGGTATTAAAGAGGTGATTGAGAGTGCTCAAGTATAAGCCAAGGGCTGCTGTACAGAATCCAGGGCTGAGCTATTTTCTCTGGCACTGGTTTAAAGCCCGGAAGCCTCAAGCCTCTCCAAGACAAGGGACTAGCATGGGCAAGGAGGCAGTGCAAAGCTCAGCATGTGTAAGATTCACCCTGGAGACCAAACGTGGTCCTAGTAATTCATTATCAGGAAAACCAATGCTGTAGGCCTACTAATGACTGCAGGACCGAGCAAGCAGGCATCCCACAAGCCAACCTTGGGCCACATGCCATGGGAGGTGGAAGGAGGTTATGAAACATGAGAAATAGACTTCTGAGGTCTGTTGAGCAGGAGTCTATAAGAAGGGGTTCACGCAGGATAACACTGGGGAGAAGGAAATTAAAGCAATAGTTTCAAGCAGATTCAACATTTTCCAGGAAGAAGGGGACAAAGGGAGATGTTATGATAAAGAAGCCCAGAACTGGTGCCATCATGAGTGGCGACTTCTTCAAGGGTGAAATCAGATCTTAGAAACTGTGGTTGTTGTCACCTCGGCTTCACATCTCTAATGACCCCATGACTTGGGCTATGGATTTATGCCCTGAACACAGAATGCTCACTCAGGCTCAGATTTACAAAGGTTAATCAGTCACTTATTCAAGACCAGTGTATAGATGAAATGAGCACCTTATGTAACAGCCAAATGTCTTACTCTTGAGGCATAACCCAGGAAGGGCATAAAGGATGAATGGCCACTGTGTAGATCTGTTCACTCAGAAAGACAATATTTATTCAGTTCATATCTTAGGAAGGCAGGAAAATAAAAGTAATCTGTGTCAAATGACATAAAAGGGAAATTATCAAGGTACTAGAAACAAGAAGGAGGGACACCTAATGCAGACTATGGAAGGGTTTTTATAAAAATGATATCAGAGTGGTATTGCAGGAGAACCAGGAGTTTCTATATGAAGAAAGAAATGAGTATATGGAATGGAGAAGAAGGGATACATACATAAAAGTTTGGAGGTGGAAATGATGTTCTAAAGTGCTGTATGGTACATAAAAGCAGTACCAGCAGTAAATGAAAGGAAGATACGGATTCCAGAAAGATCAGGGAATAATATATCAAAAGTGTGGATTGATTTTAGGTAGACATGAATGAGAGACAATGGTTTACAGTACCTTTGTCTCTGAGATCAGAATTACTGCGTATAGGGGATGACTGCATGGCTGTTTTAAATACAAGAGGAAAATAAGATTAGGTAAAGCATGTTACCATTGAGATTCATAGGGATTGCCAATAAGAAATGTCTGGTAGGCAGCTCATCATAGTTATAGGAAAGAGCTATGAATTTGAGTTCCATCAATCTGGTAGTAGTTGAAGCCATGGGAATAGCTGGGATCATTCACAAATCACATAGAGGTTGTGAAAATCTGGACAAACAAGATGGAATACTATGCAATATTAAGATATTAAAAGGCAAGTAGAAGACAAAGAGGATGAAAAGGAGTGTGCACAGAGAAAAGGTGAATGCCAAAGAAATAAAAAAAGATAGCAAAGTTTTTATCTTTAATGGTGTTTAAGTTTTCAGGGCTGCTCAAAGCAAATACCATGTGATGGTTGGCTTTAAACAATGGGAGTTGAATAGTTTACAGTTTGAGAACATGAGAAGATCCAAATCAAGTCATCATCAAGGCCAAGCTTCCTTCCTGAAGATGGGCTGCTAGTGATTCTCAGCTCCTCTGCCACACGGCGAAGCACATGGAAGCATCTGCTAGTCTCTCCCTTCTTGTTTGGGTTTTGTTGCTTTCATCTTTATTGCTTCTATGGATTTCCATCTCTTTGTCTGAATTTAATTCTCTTATAAAGGAGAGCTGTAGGAAGATTAAGACCCTGGGCCATGCCTTCACTGAAGTAACCTTATCAAAACGTCCTACTTACAATAGGTTTATACCACAGGAATGGATAAGCTTTAAGAACATGATTCTCTGGGGTACATATAATTCCAAACCACCACAATTAGCCAGTAGTTTGGTAGAGGGCCCAGGAGGCTAAGGACTGATACATTTTTGTTTTATTTTGCTTTGAGCAGTATGGAGGTCACTGGGAATATAAGTGAGAACATTTTCCATGAATTGGTGGGTTAACAGCTTGGGAACTAAGGTGAAGGGGTGAATGAGCACTGACACCTTAACAAGAAGTATACATTCAAGACAGCAACTAGAGGGAAATGTGGGACCAATGAAAGTTTGTTTTGCAATTATTGTTTTTTAACTAAACTAAATTGTATATTCATATGCAGTTTTAAGGAATGAAACAGAGAAATCTCAACTACTCATTACCTAGGATGAGAGATTTCATCATGCCCCCATAGAAGACAAGTTCAAGTCTTAATCCATGTTCTTGTGGGAATGAATCCATTTATAAACTTTGAAGATATTATTAGTTAAGGTGTAGACTCATTTGTGAATAGGATCTTTGAAGAACTTATTTAGAAGAGACCAAATTGAATCAGGTTGGGTTTTACTCCATATGGTTTGTGTCCTCATATGGAGAGAAAGTCTAGACAGAGACACAGATGACTGAGCAGAAAAAGTAAAGAAGCCAAGTGTCTGAAGCAAAGATACAAGCCAAGAAATGCCAGGGATTGTGGCAAGCCACCACCAGAATGCCATGGATACCAGGAGAAAGCATAGGCTGTCAAGACTTTGTTTTTGGACTTCAAGCCTCCAAAACAGTGAGGCAATAAATTTCTCTGGTTCAACTCAACCCATTATGTGGCGTTTGTCATAGCTGCCCTGGAAGACACTCATTTGCCCCCAAAGTAAATTTTGCAAAACTATAGTACAGCATCTCAATCAGGATATTGATAGTCAAGATGCAGAACAATTCTATCACATCCCTAGCAAACACATCAGTGTTAGAGAACAGATTGCTGCTCTCCATTTCTATAATTGTGTCATTTCAAGAATTTATATAAACAGAATCATATCCCCATGGAATTAGGCTATGAGAGCTTTGGGGATTAGCTTTTTTCACTCAGCCTACTTCCACGGGGATTCATCCAAATTGTTTCACGTATCAATAGTTCATTCCTTTTCATTGCTGATTTTAGTTTTCCTGGATCTGAATTACCAGTTTGTGTAACTACTCATGCCCTGAAGGTCATCTGAGTTTTTTCCAGGTTTTGGTAATTACAAATAAAGCTGCTATAAAAATGTTTGAATGAACCTAAGTGTGCCTGTTTGAAACTATTATGTACTCCAGAGAAAGCCACGTTTTAATCCTGATCCAATCTTGAGAACCAAACCTATTGTTTAGGGTGGAAATCTTTGATTAGATTGTTTCCATGGAGCTTGACCCACTCAATTGTGGGTGTGACTTTTTGTTTAGATGATCTGACTCCGTGCATTCAAGGTGGATATTGATTAGTTTGCTAGAGTCCTTTAAAAGGGTAAACATTTTGGAGAAACCTCAGATGCAGACTCTTAAGAGAATGGTTGCTTCAGAGTCAACAGAGATGCAGACATTTGGAGATGAGGACAGAGAGAGAGATGCCTAGACATGGACATTTAGAGGTGCAAAACCCAGCAGATGTCACTATGTGTTGTGTCCCAGACAGCTAAAGTGAAGGACCATAGATGCTTAAGGAGGAAACCACTGGCATCAGAAGCTGGAAGCAACAAAACTGGGAACAAGGACCAGCAGACGCCAAGCCTGTGTCTTCCCATGTGACAGATATCAGTCAGCCTTTCTCTGGACTCAAGATATCTTTCTTTGGGTGCATTAGTTTGGATATTTTTGTGGTATTTGAATTGTAAACTTGTAACCTAATGAATTCTCTTTTTAAGAGCTGTTCTGTTTCTGGAATATTGCATTTCCAGCAGCATTAGCAAACCAAAACACTAAGTTTTTATTATTTTCTGAGATAAATGCCTAAAAGTGAAGTTGCTGGGTCACATGGTAGTTGCATGTTTAGTTTTGAAAAACACCACCAATTGTTCTCCAAAGTGGCCATACCATTTTACAGTCTCACCAGCAGTGTACGAGTGACCACATTTCTCTGAATCCTTGCCACCATTTGGTGTTATCTGAAATTTTATTTTAACTTTTTGTATAAATATATACTGATATCATATCATATGATGTGCTCTTAATTTGCATTTCCCTAATGGCAAATGATTTTGAACCTCTTTTGATGTGCATATTTGACATTTGCATATACTCTTTAGTGAATGTCTGTACATGACTTTTGCCCATTTTGTAATCGGATAGTATGGGTTTTATTACTGTTAAGTTTTTAAAGTTCCTTATATATTTTAGATATTAGTCCTTTGTGAGATTCTGATTTACAAATACTTTGCCTTAGCATGTTACTTGTCCTTTTATCCCTTTAACAGGATCTTTTCAAAAAACAAAAGGTTTTAGTTATAATAAATCCAATTTATTAGATATTCATTTTATGAATCATGGTTTTGGTGTCAAGTCTAAGAACTCAGTGCTTAGCCCCAGATAATGAAGATTTTTTTGTTGTTCTAAAAATTTATAGTTTTATGTTTTACATTTATGTTTTTAATGAACTTTGAGTTAATTTTTGTACAAATAATATAATCACTTTTTAGCATATGAATGTTCAATTGCTTCAGCACTATTTATTAAAAAGTCTAACCATCCTCTACTGAAATGCTTCTGCACCTCTGTCAAAAATTAGTGAGGCATTTTTGTTTCAGTCTTTATCTGGGTTCTCTGTCTCATTGTATTGATCTCTCTGTTTAGTCCTACATCAATATGACATTTTCTCAATTAATGTAACTGTTCAGTTGGCATTAATATTGGGTAGCATGATTCCTTCCACTTTATTCTTTTTCATGGTTGCTTTATCTTTTCCAAGGCCTGTGAATTTTCCATATATATTTTGGAATAAGCTGTCTGTATCTACTAAAAGCCTTGCTAGGGTTTTCATAGGAATTGAATTAAACCTACAGACAATTTTGGGAGAATTCTCATTTTTACTTTGTGATCATCAAATCCGTAACAATATCTATCTTCATTTATTGAAGTCTTGTTTATTTTCTTTCATCAGCAGTGTTTAATTTTCAACATATAGATCCTGCACAAATTTTGTTAAATTTACACTCACATATTTCATTTTCTATAGAGTGATTAAATGGTATCGCTTCTTTTTTGCATGTGCAGTCACCGAGAAAAATGGTATTGCTTTTAAAATTACATTTAGCACATGTTCATTGTTAGTATACAGAAATGTGATTGATTTTCGTGCAATAATCTTATGTCCTACAACCTCACAGAATTCACTTATTCTAATAGTTTTATCTGTAGATTCTTTGAGATTGTTGATATAAGCAATCATGGCAACTGCAAACAAGGACAATTTTTTCTAACATTCAACTCTGTACGTCTTTCATTAATTTTTGTTTTCTTATTATACTGGCTAGAACTTCCAATATTATTTTGAATAAGAGTGATGAGAATGGACAACCTTGCTTTTTGTTTCTGATCTTAGAGAGAAAGCATTTAGTCCTTCACAATAGTATGCTGTTAGCTATGTTTTGTAGATAATTTTTATCAAATTTTTTTCTGAGAGTTTTTATCATGAATGGTGGTTGGAGCTTGTGAAACACTTTCTACAGGTCAATTTATATAATCATATAATTTTTCTTCTTATATGAAGTTTCTATTGAGACTTGTTCTTTGACCTATGAATTATTTATAAGTTTGTGTTTAACCTCCTTGTATATGGAGATTTTCCTATTGTTGTTCTATTATTTATTTCTAGTTTGAGTCTATGATGACCAGAGAACATGTTCTGTATGATTTCAATTTTTGAAAAATTTATTTGTTTTGTTTTATAGCCCAAGTTATCATGTCTTAATGAATATGCTATGGAAGCTTGAAAAAAAAACTTATTTTCTGTTATAGTTGGGTGGTGTATTAATTAGGTCTTGTTGGTTGATTCAGTTCTTTAATATCTTTGCTGTTATTTTGTTCTACTAAGTATTGAGGCAGGAGTATTGAAGTTTCCAAATATAAATGTGGACTTGTTTATTTCTCTTTTAAATCCTTTCAGGTTTTGCATCATATATTTTGAGAAGGTACAGATTATATTTGGTAGATACAAATGTTGGATTATTTTGTCTTCCAGGAAGATCGAACCTTTTATCATTATGTAATGACCCTCTTTATCTCTATTAATTTTCTTTGTTTTCAGGGTTATGTTATTTGTTATCAGTAGAACCACTCATGATTTTTTATTAATATTTGCATGATACATCCTTCCATCCTTTTAGTTTCAGTCTACTTATGCTATTGGATTTGAACTCAGTTTTCTTCAGATAGCATACTGTTGAATCATGACTTTTTTGTCTACTCTGCCAATCTCTGTCCTTTATATGGTGTGTTTGGACTATTCACATCTAAGACAATTATTGATATGTCAGGATTTAAATTGCCATTTTATTTATTTTCTTCTGTTTCTTTCTTACTTTCTTGGCTTATTTTTAACATCTAGGAGGATTTCATCTTGACTTATTTATAGTGTTTTGACTGAATATTTTGTATAGTTTTGTTAGGGGTTGATACAAATATTACAATATACATATGTAACTTTTCATAGTTTACTTGTATTTATGTATTATCCCTTTGGATGAAGTGTAGAAATCTTGCTTCCATTTAAGTCTTTTTACCTTCTCCTTTTAAAACTATAATTGTTCAAAGTAGTTCTTATACATATATTTATCACCACAGCAGATAGTGTTATAATGCTGGCTTCAACCATCAAACATAGCTTAAGAAACTCACTATAAGTATCATAGGCTACTACATTTACCCTAATTTTTAAATCCATTCTGATGTTCTTTTTTTCCATTCTAAACTTCTAATCCTTCTTCTGTTTTTATTTCCTTCCAATTAAGAGAAATTCCTCAAGACATTTTCTTCAAGAGTAGCTTTGCTAGCAACAAATTCTCTTACTTTTCTTCATCTGAAAATGTCTTTATTTCTCCTTCATTCATGAAGCATATTCAACAGTTAGCGAATTTGCTGTTGACAGTTCTTCCTTTTAGCCCTGAAAAATGTTGTGCCATCTCCTCTTAGCCTTCATTATTACAGATAAATCTAACGACATGCAAACTGATGTTTCCTTAAAGGTAATGTATCATTTTGCTCTGACTGCTTTCAAGATTTCTTTGTATTTAGTTTTCAGAAGTTTAGTATGATGTGTCTTGGCTTTTATTTCTTTGAGTTTATCCTATGTGGGGTTCAATGAGCCCTTAAATCTGTAGGTTTATGTATTTTGTGGAATTTAGATAGTTTTCAGCCACAGTCCAATACACACATTCTCTCTCCTCACTTTTTAGGATTCTTTTGTTACTGTTCCACAGCTTTTCTTCAATCTGTGAATCATTCTAGCAGGTCATTGAGTCTGAGGTGAGGTGGTCTCGGGAAATTCACCACAGAGGAAAAGTGCATACAGATATATATATATATATGTAGGTACTGGATAAAGAAATTTAAATATATCCCATGAAACTGTTGATATTTCTCATGAAAGTAGAGGAAAATCTATTGCACGTGGAAGGAGACTGGAAAGGATCAGATTAAGAAGAGGAGCATAGATTTGAAAAACCCATAGGAGCAGAGGAGACAGAGATACTAGATAAATTGTAGAAAGAATTCTTAGCAATATGGAGAACCCAGCTGAGGTTAGAGATTCCTGTCCCAGAGCCATGTCGTGTGTCTCCTTCCATTCAGGGATAGGGGTGAAGAAGTGGAAATGTTTGGATTGACCCAATGCTGAGTTGTTATGGAGAGATGAGAGTGACAGAAGAAAGAGAAAGCAAGAGACTTTGATGAGACCTCCTTCACCTGTTTCTCTAAGTCATTGTCTTCTCAATCCCCTCAACTGCTGTATAAAGTGGTATTTTCGTCCACTTTCAAGACATGGAGACTTAAACAAGAAAAATCACTCAAATCAGAACTGGAAAGGTCTTCAAGGAAATTACCAATGACCTCAACCTAAACACTCTAAGTTACATTTTTGTATACTTTTACCCTTTATATAAAAGTAGAAATCATTCATTATTTATTAATTCAAAATACCTTTAAGTTGACTTCTGGAATATAAAAAAAGTAATTTGAAGCAGTCCTTATACATAGGGAAAAGTTTAGTTACATTAAGAAATTGAAATAGGAATTTGAATTCATTTCAGAATAAAATAAGAGTTTATATAGTACATTTGTAAACATATGCAAATACAGCATATATATGATCAACAGATACGAAAATGGTTTAATGGTCAATAAGTATTTCATGAATTAGTATAAATGTATTTTTTGGAGGTCTAAAGCTAGATAATGCAATAGTTTCTTTATATTTTCATCTAACGAATGCTAGAAAAAATTTTATGTCTGCATCTCTACCTATTACAACCTTCCATAAAGACCTTTCTTAATGATTTTTAATTTTTCTATTTTATAGTTGCTAAGTGATATTTTATCTGACTTTAAATCACCTGTAATGAATGATTGTAAAGCACATCTTGGCACATTAGATTCTGTAGTTGGTAAAGCAGACCAAGGCTTACATTTCAGGGAATTTTCTTTCAACGAAATATGATGGGGATGCTCCTTATTCTTTTGCTTTATTATTGCAGGCTTGTATGAGCTATTACAAAGCCAGGAATTCTACTATGTCCCTGATATGATTCTATTTTCTTTTTTTCCCCCCTCATAAAAATGAAGGTGGATTTTGTTTGAAAGTAAACAAATTTAAACAACCTATAGCTGGAATCAAGTTCAGACCTTGAAAAAATAAAAATACATAACTGATCAAAGACTAACATATAATAAATCTTGCCTTCTAATGATATCCTCTTAATTTATTTAAATAAGTACTTTTAAAGTAAGTATTTTTGTGCACTTTGCCTCCCCCACTTCACCTCATATGTTATCTCAGTGAACATACCCCTCTTTGTTTCTTTGTCTCTATTTTCATTTCAGGAAATAGTATCCCTTTTAGTTTAACCTATAGCCATTTTGTTGATAAGCCTAAGTAAATCATGGTTAATGTAACAGACCTGTATTATTGTAGGCATTAATAAAACTTCAAATTTTATTAATACTAGGAATGAATACAATCCCTCTAGTCATCACATTATCAATACTTTACTCTGCATTTAGAATTGTTATTTTCCATTTATATTTCACCCAGGTAATCAAATGAAGGCATTTTTAATAATCTATTTTTCAGAGCAGGCTGATTGATTATAGCAAATGTAATTTCCCATCTTACTTGAAGATCCATTTTCATATTACACAAAGCATTTGAACAGTGAGTTAGTGTGCAGGATAGTAATAACACGAAGGTAATGTTTTTCTATAGGAGAATAAAATGCAAGCTTTTCTATTCTGTAGAGGTCACATATGAGTCCTTATGATATATAATATATAACATATTGGTCTTTCTCCAACAATGACACAGTGCCATCACAGACTACTTTTTCCCTAGTTTTTTTTTTTTTTTTAATGGGCAAAGGAAATTGGATATTTGTTTTTACTCTATTTTGTCTTGTCTCCTTGTAACTACATTTTATCCCTAATGTGATAGCATTGCCTAAGGAATTTAGGCTTGACGTCAATGACCCCATGCAAGTCAAACATTTATTGAGAACTTACTAAGTACTAGAGACATGAAAATTTGTTAATATATAAGGTAAGTGCTCTATTAGAGTTAATTCTGGGGAAAAGTGGAAAGAGGAGAGAATGTGTGATGCTTATTCAATGTATGCAACAGTGTTAGGGAAGGTTTTGCAGAGGTGATCACCCAGAATGAATGAAGCAGGGGGAGCACAGCGTTTAGACAAAAAGTTTTGGTTAGAGTAAGTCATGCTCTCCTTCAATCCTCCTACCAGCCTACATTTTATGCATCTTTCCTTATAGTTACTTGGAGAGCTGGATGGCAGGGAGTGGTCTAGAAGAATGTTGCTTGCTAGAAAACATTTGTTAAGTTCCTTATGCATGAGAAAGCCTGTATTAGATGTGTGTAGATACAGGAATGAATATAACACAGATTGTCCATGTGCTCTGAGAGTTCCCTAAAATATTTCATCCCTCCATGGGGTGTGTGAAGCTGGTGCCAACACCAAATTCTCAGCTAATGGACTAGTATACATAGGCTTCTTGAAAAAATTCACCAATTTCTCCTTCCCCATCTTGTATCAATATTAATCATTCGAACTTCACATTTAAAAAGAAAGCATACTATTTACTGGGTCTGTGAGCATGGAAGTGATTTACTGATATGATGAATCTATTTCGATATTCATTGTCGGTTTTGCTGGAGCAATGCTTTGCCTTTATTCTTTGAGAATATTGAGATCATGGGCTCTTTTGAAACACTAGAGTCTCTCTGACAAACTCTGATAAACTGTATAAAAGACCTTTTAGAACAAGGGAAAGGCTTAGTAGCTAAGACATATGATGAAGTGGCCTTTCTTTGTGAAACACAGTTGGTTTCATTTATGACTCATTATGAAAAGACAGGCTCCTAAAGAAAGTTTCCACATTTTCATTTTGTTCATAAATATTTTAACTTAATTTTACTTAGTGGCTAAATGAATACACCATAAAAGGATTTGATTTTAAACCATTAATTATCGCAGACTTAAAACCTCCTGTAAAAGTCAACATCATAATCAGTATTATTATGACTCATAAGGAATCTTAGCAAGATGCATTCCCATTGTCACTGAACCAGTTAAAGCCAGTGAGGCAGGACTAAATTGTTGTGACATTTTTCCAGCCCTACTATTACCTGTCAAATTGGAAAAAAAAAAATCAAGGCGTCAGGACAAGCTTACGTATTGATGTGTTCACTCTTGTTATTAATTGGAGTAAATGGATAAGCTTGTCCATCAGCAGTAACAAACACATCTGCTCATTGTTTAAAAAAAATCTCCTTAACCTTCTGTTCCCTACAGTTCCCTGGGATTTGAAAAATGCTTCGTTCTCTATTCAAGAACCATGATGACTATTGTGTTTGCTGAACACTTTTTTAATTCGCTGACAAAGTGAAATATGGAATATTGTATTCGCTTATTTCATGTTTGGCTCACAATGGATTGAATTATATAAAGTAGGACATGGACAAATTACAAAAACCAGAACAAGCAGGGTCCCTAATAGTCTTATATAACTGCAAACACTCTACATCTGCTTTAATCCATCATTTGCTTTGCTCCTCAAACAAAATAGTGTGTGTTTTATTTCACTCTCATTTTTAAGTACAGAGAGAAAGTTTTCCATACTATAAAACTGAAAAACTTTTGAGAAAGTACCTCAAAAATGCAAAGAGGGGAATCTCTTTGGTTATTTCATTTGTGTGAGCCTATTAATTCCCAAAGTACATTACAAGACATGATAAAGCAAAGCTATACCAAATCGTCTTTTGCCTGAACAAGGTATTTATAACAATATTTCATTGGCCTGAAAATAAAGAATTCATCCCCAATGACTTGCGATGTGCTAGAATTTTCTGAGTTGGTAACAGAAAGACTAAGAGCAAGGTAGAAAAAAAATGCAATGAAATTATTTAATTATGTTTATCTGAGATTTTAGCCTAATCAAGAACGTGATTGTTAGACTTGGAATAAAATAAGAACCAAGCATCATGGTCGGTTTGGTTCTTTTCCTTTTTTTGAATTTATTTTAATGAAGACAACTATTTTTTTCCTGCCTCTCACCTATATTTGCAATTTTTATTGAAGAGGAGGAAGAATAATTCCAAAGTGTTTCAGTGTTTGCAAAATATTTGCTGGTAAACATTATGAAGCCATAGAAAGTGAAACTTCAATTAAAGTTCACTAATACAATGTGTCTTTGTTTCACATAAGGAAATAAAACAGCCCAAGAAAAAGGAGTCACCTACTAGGGAAGCTGGAGAAATTTTACGTGGAAAAATGAAAGTGGCAATGGTTTAGATTTTTTTTTACATGTTTTTCTACATTATATTACTTAAGAATTCTTTCAAGTTTGACTAAACTCAAAGCTCTGTTGATACTTGCACTGCCATGAATACTGATGAAGAGAGCAGAGACAACAAATTAAACCTTGCCTTTCTTCATGCCGCGTTCCCTTTTGTATAATCAATATAGGCATTTTCCTTGTTCCAGAAGGGTCTCCCGAGCTTCCTAAGGCTCTGCCTGGAACTCCAGATTGTGGCCTTTGTAAATAACTTACATAAAGAAGGGCTGTTAAACTCTTGTTGAGTTATTTTTGTTTTGCACTTTGCACCTTCAGTGCATATGAGAACTACTCCCACACCATTTCCTGACAAACCAAATCTTGCTGCAAAGGCTGAAAACGTTAGTCAGTTGCACCCTATTTTTAGGACTTGTAATGAAGAGAAAATGTAGTGCTGTAACACCCATCCAAATGCTGGTGCCCCAGTAGACAAATGCATGATTTTAAGAGCTAATGTAGACAATTTATTTAAATAAAAAAAAAAAGGGACCAAATTATGACCAGTATTGAAAACAAACAGACAAAACCTCACTGGGATTGTGATGGGATCTAGCCATGGTTGGAAAACACCAAACATGATGCCAGTGAAGGTCACAGATGTCATGGAATAGTAATTGCAGTTACTCTGGACATGGAGGGAGGCTAAGTTTTGCTGTTAAAAGAGGAGAGTAGAAACAAAGAGTCCAGAAATCTCTACCACTGCCATGGAAATCTCTACCACTGCCATGGAAATCACATGTTAAAATATCTTGTACTTTCCAAATAATAACAGCTGATTTTTATTGAGTGCCAGGGTACTATGTGCCAGGCACTGTTGTGCATGCCATTTTTTTCATTTTGCATGGGCATGCACCAGGAATTGAACCCGGGTCTCCAGCATGGTAAGTGTGAACTCTGCCACTGAGCCACCATCGCCCACTCTCTCATTTAATCCTCATGACAATCCTATGAAGTAGGTAGTTTTATTATTTCTATTTTACAGTAGAGAAACTCAGGCATAAAGGGAGGGATTCATTAACCTGGCCAAGAACTGCCAGCTAGTGTAGAGCAGAAATCTAGACCCAAGTAGTCCAACACCAGCACTTGCCCCTCTTCTGATCTACCTACTGCTGAGGGCATCACTCTCAGAAGCTCCCTTTCACTTTCTTAGTACCATCATGCTCCTTCCAATCACTTCTTTTCTCATGCCCAAAGGAGAAGTCGGATAGGTATGTAAGGAGAGAGGGAAATTGAAACATATTCTTGTTACAAAAAGTCAAAGGCTCGTGGAATGTCTACAAACCTAGGCATGTAATACATAGCAATGCAGTTATGCTATTGATGGCTTTTATCTTGATGAATTCACCCCATCAATCTGTAATCCTCAGCTTTGTGAGCTCAACTTCTTGGGGTCCTAGATCTGATCAGAATACATGATTCCTTCTTTTTCTCACCGTGGATTTACTGTGGTCTAAAGAAACTCAAGCATAGGACCTCTCAGTCACATGGGCCCTTCTAAAGCCATGAGGATTCTACTATAGAGCTCATATGATCACAGATTTTAGTAAAATTTACAAAAGTAAGCTATGGAGATTCAAACCTCTATTATTTATCAAAATAACTCTTTTTTTCAGATGTAGTTCATATGTTTGTAAGATTATTGTGCCTTTCTGTTTCAGTTTCCTTAAGGTCTGGTGACACTGGAGTGGTCCAGGCATTTGGAGGATCCTTCTGAGGAAAAGCTGAGTTGGGAATATATTTAATTTCAATTTAGTGGGGTTGTATTTAGGTGGCCTGTGGTCACTTCCACGCTGTTATTGCTAGACATCCAATTGTAAGAGATAGTTTCTAGCAATATCTAACTAGCCTCTGGCTGACTCAGCTGGTTTGTATGATTTTTTTCAATTTATATGGAAATCACATGTTAAAATATCTTTTAATTTCCTGATATTAACAGCTAATTTTTATTGAGTGCTAGGGTCCTATGTGCTAGACACTGCTCTGCATGATTATATATGTATATATATATTTAATCCTCAAGACAACCCTATGAGGTTGATAGTATTATTATTTCTATTTTACAGTTGAGAAACTCAGGTACAAAGGGAAAGATTAATTAACCTGGCCAAGAGCTTGTTGTGATTGATAATCTAGATAAATTCTCACCTTCCTGCGTAAAATTTCATTCAAAATGTTGTATTATCTTCCCTAGAGCCCTCCCTCACAAATGGAATAAATGTAGGTCTAAGAAAACCAAAATTTGCCCCTGCTTTAGGGGACTGATAAATAAATCCCCAAATAGTTAAATTGTGATGACAAACACAGATGACCAGTAAAGACCCATGTTGAATTGTCTACCATATATTCTTATTTCTGGGGCAAGCTGTATTCTTCAGATTTGTGGAGAACAAGGAATAACAGAGGTGAGAGATATTCATCTGACTTAAATCTTTTATAGTAACAGGTTGTCAGTCTAATGCTGTAGTTCTTAAAGCCGGGTCTTGGATCAGCAGCATGGGTATTGCCTGGGAAATTGTTAAAAATGCAAAGTCTCACCTGGGGGAAATCATTAACGATGCAAATTCTCAAGCTTTACCCTGGATCTGTTGGGTAGAGTTTACCCAGGAACTTTGGGGTCAGTTTCAACAATCTGTGTTCTAATAGCCCCTCCTTGTGATTGTGATGCACACTAAATTTTGAGAAACACTTGTATAATGCAACTATTTTCACAATAGTGAAAACAAACATCAGACTGGCAGGCTACTATCACCCTGCTCTGCCCCCGCCAAGAGATTTTTCTGGACCTTGTCAATATTTGTTTATCTGATTCTTGATTTTCTGCATGTATTGAAGACCTCCTCCTCTTGGTATCATACATTAGATGCTATGATTGACTTTTCATATTTTTGTTGCAATCTGTTAGACTTGCATCCCATCAGATTCTCACAAGGCATTCTGTTTTCCTCATTTTAGGATTCTTGAGAAGATTCTGTATGTTTCTGTATTAGTCAGGGTCCTCTAGAGAAACAGAACCAACAGGGGAGATCTGTAAATAAGAGATTAGAAGGGTGTCTCATGCAACTGTGGGAATGGAAGAGTCCAAAATCCACAGAGCAGGCTGTGAAACTGGCAGCTCTGATTAAGGGTCTGGACAAACTCCACAGGAGAGGCTCGCTGAATGAAGAAGCAGCCAAAAGTCTCTCTCTTTCCTTAAAAGTCTTCAAATGATTGAATTATCTCATTGGTGGGAGACATGCCTTAGTTCATCATAGATGTAATTAGCCACAGATGCAATCAACTAACTGATGACTTATACACCAACTCTCCAGTTTCTCAACCAGCCATAAAATATCCTTGCAGGAACAGTTAAGTTAGTGCTTGTCTGACCAGGCAACTGGGCATCATCACTTAGCCAAGTTGACACCAGAATCTAACCATCGCAATCTCCATATAGAGCAGACCCTTGACATTTATAAGGAATGTGATCAGGGACATTTGTAAATCCCCAAATACCACTCTAACACAAAGAACTTATGCAACTGATATGCAAAGAGTTGTACCATGACTGAAATGTTTCAACTGAATTGTACCTGGTGGCCAAGGATTTATGAAACAGAAGTGTAAGCCTGAATTTTCATTAATCTTTTCCAATCCATCCTCTGCCCAGTGACCACATTCCATGGACAAACGGGATCTCCATGATTGTAGCGGTATCATTGAAATCACGATTTTTAACGTTGTAAACTTCAAAGGTTTGTCACACATGTCTTATTCTCATGAGACATATAGTTGGCCATTGCTTTTTAAAAAAAAAAGAGAGAACAAGATTAAAACAAACAAACAAATAAATAAAATAAAAAAGAGAACAAGATTATATGAAGAGCTTGGATCAAGGGCATAACTCAACATGAAGAGGGTTGAGTTATATGTGGTCTAATCACCCTCAATGATGTTCAGATTCTTTGAGAAACTTTCTTAAAACAACCATTCTCAACCAGAAATATATGAATGACTAGATATGAAAATAGTGTGGTAGTATTAGCTTGATTTCTATCAGTAGGAATGAGAAAATTACTAAGCAACACTTCTGTAGGGAGTAAAAGAAAACTAATAAATTTCAAATGCATCAGTGCTCTCATTTGATGGCCAGTCTTAGGATGTTTTGTGGGATGAGAAGTGAGTGCAATGGAAACACACAAAAAATTCAGGTTATCTTTGGATTTCATTTATCCCTTCACTTCTGGAGGAATTCTTTTTTTAAGAAGTAGAATGACTAAATAGTGACTAGAAAAGAGTCATTATTAGGCATATGGGCCTATTTTCCTGGATCCTATAAAAGAGATTCTTAAAAGAAAATATACTGGGATGTGTTGAGGAGAGTACTGAATTGAGAGTTAGGCAACTTGTGTTATTACTCTAGTCTAGTTACTAATTAGTCTGGAAAATTCTTCCTTGAGTTAATTAACTCAGTGGTTTCCAAATGTTTGATTTCATGAACCATTAAATGTTTTTAAAAAGGAGTATGTTGACAAACAAGTAATTGATTATTTTATAAGTTGCTAATATAAGGACAATTTAAAAAACTGTCGTCTCCTCTCTATTTTTTGTTTAATGTGAACACGTAAAAATAATATGAAATTGTAAATGAAGAAATTCAGCCTCATGATAGCTCACATTTAAAAAATTTCATTATGTTGCTATGGACCAATGAAAATTTGTCAAAGACTGTCATTAATCTTCAGAGTGTCACTTAGACAGCACTGTCTTAACCTACCTGGTCATCAATTTCCTCATTGCAAAATAAAGGTGTTAGAGTAAACACCCTTAAGATGAATTATGAGTCTAAAATTTGATTTCATGACTATGTCATGAAAGAACTCTCACTTCCACATTTATTACTTCACTGAAGTACACGATTCTTACCATTTCTTCTCTAACTTTAAGCACTGATTATTTCATAATCAAAGCTCACCATATTAATAGCATCACTGAAGCTTCAGTCCTTAAAATCTTTTGACATAATATGCAATTAGCCCATTGATTATATTGGATCAACCACACCTATATTAATCTCAAATGTTTAATAATTTTTGTGAAGTTCAACATCAAGAAAAACGTCTTCTATTCTCTTCATTTCAAGAAAGAATTTGTGCTAAGGGGAAAAATGTAGTTCAAGTCACGTCATTGTCCTGCACAAAAATCCTTTAATGGATTTTTTACGGTTTATTCGACATTTAATGTGAACTGAGTATTGTGCAAATACTATCTATTTAATCTTCAAAACAATTCTATAAGGAAGAAGGCATTATATTCAGTTTACAAATTAGGCTTCAAGATGTTAAAAATAAGTTCAAAGATGCCAAGTTCATTGTGGAACTGGGATTCAAATCTCTCTCATTGTCATAACTATTTCTGCTCCATATTTCTGTTTCCAAAATCTCTGTCATTGAGCTACTTCTGCCATGCCTCTGTTCATGCTAGTTTCTCTTTCTAATGGTTTACCTTTCACTGCTTTTCCTACTAAAGCTTTACCTACCATGTAGGTTAAAGAGAAATTGGTCTCTTTTCTGAGTTCTCAGAACACTTTATTTGTATCATTCCTCTGGCATTTTCCACGCCGAGCCCTGTACTCCAGTGTTCTCTGTTATCTAACACTCCTTAGTTGACGATAGGTATTTGGAAGAGTTTATGGTATTGGCCTTTCCAGAATGAAGTATATGTGCTCATTTATAATGCAACCATCTCATAGCTCTAGGAAACATTTGAAGATGAATGAAAAAAATGGAAAAAGCATAATCTTAAAGTTCAGCACAACACAATCAAAGCTGTGTCCTTACGGTTCTTCACTATTTAGTCATTGTATTGTTCCAATCTTTCAGTTGAATACAGATTTTTAGTATCTATGTGGGAAGGCAGATTGTTCCCATATACTACGGTACCTTTTTCAATGTCTTGAAGGCTCTCAGTTGAGTCTACCATCACCAGATCCTGGTGTCAGAGAGATTCCAAATGATGAAGAATTAGCAATATTTTTGAAGAACAGATGAGCTGCATTTTGTCCCTGAAATTCTTCAACTTAGATTTGAAGTGCTCCCATGAGAAACTGTTCCAAAACAGCATCACAAGGGGTTTTCAGAACATGTGAAAGTCAGAAGTAGCATGTCTACGTAATGCAACAATACATTCAATTTTAAACTAGGAA
Source organism: Tamandua tetradactyla (assembly GCF_023851605.1). Lineage (NCBI taxonomy): Eukaryota > Metazoa > Chordata > Mammalia > Pilosa > Myrmecophagidae > Tamandua > Tamandua tetradactyla. Next base: position 102,937,005 of record NC_135332.1, on the reverse strand, counting down.
ATAAAATATGGGGAATGATCTGGGCCCACCAGCTGGAAATAGGAACATTTCAAAGCTGATATGTGAATTGATGCTACCCTTTAATATACCTCCAAACAATTCATAAGGTTCATGACAAGAGCTGACCTCTGTTACAGTTCTCTTTTCACTGATTTTTTTTTTAAATGCTATTCCAAGCTTGTATGAAACAGTGTGTGGAAAAAAATTCCTTGATTTGAAGTGCGTTATTAGGGAACATGTCCAAATAGCCACATAGCTAGTGACTAGAAGTTAAAAATGAATTCTATATGGTTATCATATAGAATATAGACTATTTTTAATTACCCTAATCCTGTCAATCCAACTCTTTTATATGAAGTTACTAAATATGTGGAGTTATTAACAACATGTAAGCATCTGTAAAACTGCAAACTGTTATTTATTATTTAAAGTATTCGATGGATTTTCTTCTACAGTATCATTGATATGACCTATAAAATTAAAAGGAAAGACTAGAAGTTCTAGGTCCAAATAAAATGTTTATATACAGCTTAACTATAAACATTTTGAATACCACATCGACGTCTGTGAGCAGAAAGTTTGGATACCAGTGGCCTCCTATTTGTCCTTAATCATGAAGTGCTGTAGAAGTGGTTTTTTCCTGCCTCATTCGTCAAAGCTAGTAGTGTAAAGGGGAGGAGGTGATGAGCCAGGAACTGGGTGGATTTGTCTTTGGGCTTCAGCAGAAATGGTGGAAGACTGGATTTTGGGCAAGGGGAGGGGTCCTTGTTGTGACAATGCCAGTAAGACCTGAGTGGTGTTGAACTCTGAGCCAGATACGAAGCTTGGCATTTAGCCATAAAAGTTTCCAATCTTCCCTATGACTCAGAATATTCTAAGATGTTATGAGAGGGGAAAGCATAAGGCTTTAAGGTCTGTCTCATGACCCACTTCCTGAAAACCTTGACTCACTCAGTCTCACTGGAGATCACTAAAATTCACATTGTGAATATTCACTAAGGAACCAATATACAGAAATAAAGGTCATGGGTCTTTTAAGGTTATAGAGAAAGAAGTTAGCAATTGCAAAGAAGAATTATGTTGAAAGTGAATACTCATTACTAAGAAATAGGAACTGAATATGCATTATTAGTATACATTTGTAACTTAATTTATTTGAAGGATTGAATGTCTAAGTTGCCAAGAAAAACATTAGAAGGCTAAGAAATATTTTAATAAATATGATATACCTTGAAACACACTTATGCTTCTCATATACCTCCCCCCGGGATAAATACTAGCCTGAAATAACACTCATTTTGGCTCAGATTTTTATCAATGTTAGGCATTTATTGAGTAGTCTTCATTTATTTTGAAAGCTGGAAGCCTGGTACTGCTTTTTTGGTGAATCAAAATGTGATTCAATGAAGAAGGAAGTTCCCTACTTAGCTACTGTCTATTTTGAATTTAATGGCTTATTTTATTAATAACTTCCTAGCATAGGCAGGCTCAAATGTTAAAAAAAAAAAAAGCTATGCATTCCTAATTGGAGAGTGAATCCTATTTTGCATGACTCGTCAATTTAGTACAGTAGAAATCAGAGCAAGTGCTCACTGAGTGAATTAGCTGAGATATTTGCTTCCTGTCTCTTCCATGCCCATCACACCTAGCTGAGAGGTCTCTACACTGCGTTGTCAGACCAGTCGTATAGCTAGGAAGAATGGACAGTAGCTGACATTGGCTGATGTTAGCGGCACAGGGAAGGTTGATATTTCCCCCAGAGCATTTTCACGATGGTCCATAGGATACCACCATTAGACCCGTGTTCACCCACACCTTTTGGTTGCTTTTGAGAAAGCGAGTGCTTTAGGGATAAGTTCCAAATTGTCATTTATCCCTATGTGAGGATGATATGTTCAGATTGCAGCATGAGAAAGAAGTTTCTACCGGTGGCCTTGCTAAAATGGAAAACAAATTACAGAAAGGAGGATTGGAAAGCAAGCAGAGAAGACTGCCAACTTTAGATGTTTCCCCCAGTCTGCCTTTGGGAGGCAGTCCGCTTGCAGAAAGATACCTTCCAAGTTGATTCTTGCACTGAGGCAGTGACAAATGAAAGAAAATCTCCAAGGAATGCATGGGTATACCTTACAAACATCAAATGAATCATTTTCACTTTTGTTCACCTTCTTATACAAAGCAGGCTATTAGAGCAACGCTTCAAGGGCGGTCCTCAAGCTACAATAAAGAACACTGATCTGCAAACCTCTTTCCTTCTGCCTTGAAGAGCCTGTTTCTACTCTGAGTTGGGTTTGAGGCTGCAGGTCTTTATGGTAGTGAGTTCAGATGAGTACCAGGTAATAACAAACCCCAACCCCCAGGAAAATCAGGAAATCAAAGGATTACTAGAAAATTGGTCTCACTCATGGGCAGATTCAGCTTAAACCTAGCAACTATGAGTACTCATAGAGCTGGCCTACCACTCTGCACAGACTCCCAGAATGGTTCAGTCTTTTTTGGTCTAACTGAAGTACCAGCAAGCCTGGGAGGCCAAGCACCGTTTAGAAAACAGAAGAAAAAAAAAAGAAGTCCTTCAGGCTATTGGACTAGGACATGGGTTTTCTTCCTTCATTCAGATCTCCCTATGTTGGTCCTTTAAGAGAGAGGTCAAAGGTTTACAAGTTTGAGTTAGCCTGCCCTGCTGTGCATCTCTTTAGACACTGTTTAATTTTCTGCTTTTAATTCCTTTGATTCAGGATGTAGATCAGTGATATGCAGTTTGGTCCCTGGAAGCACTGGCTATGGGTCCAAGAACTGTTTGTTCCTGGTCCCCAATCAGTTGAGAGACTTGCTCCAGAATATCTGTCAAGTAAACCACTAAGCACCGTGTTTAGACGTGCTCGCATTTCCTTTGTCACTGAAGGAAGTGGTGTGTTGGCAAACCCTCTGGCACCAGCTCCTTGTCACTTCATGTCCCTTTGAGTGCACCTGATGAGACAATTATGAAACAATCAAAGAATCACTCTGAAAGGACTTAGCACACATGCAATATGAACAGTATCTGTTAAAATGTGTCACATCCCACTTTAGGGACAAATAATAACAGCTGACATTTATTGAATGCTCACCAAGTCAAGGGACTATTATTTTCACAATTTAGCAGGTGAGGAAACTGTGAAATGCAAATGTTATTCAATTTGCTCACATGTACAACTAGTAACAGTTCAAATGCAGACCTGAGTACTTACCCATGCCACTGAATAAGACACTCCATGAGTACAGTAAATGTAATAAACTATATTTTATGTTTGAGTTGGAAATATCCAAATCTCACAGATGTATTTGACTCTTTCCTCTCTCACCACTTAAGTTCAAACACTTATAAATTCCCTTTGTTATATCTTTTCAGCTATTTCCAGCCTCTAACCCTTCTTCTCTGACCCCACTATCATTTCCGAAGGACTGATTTTATTACCCCTCTCTTGGATTCTTACTAAAGGCTCCTAAGTGGTGCTCCTGCCATCTCAAAAAGCCTGGCACATTCAGAGCATCCGATTAGCATTGCCTTCTATTATTGTCATGGCACTTGTAACGATTTTTATACAAAACACATCTCATATGCTTTAGACCATGTCTTACATAAATTGGGCACTCAATGTATATTTGGTGGGTTGACAGGAAACCTTTTTAGTAAAGCAGTTCTTAAAATAAATTGCAGCTAGAGATTTTAAATTAGCTAGTGTTACAAGTTAAAGTATTTTGCTTTCACCCTGTCACAAAGAACATTGGCTCAGGAAAAACTAAGGAATGACCCCAGAAGGGAAAGCCTGCAAACTGAACTTGTTCCCAGATTCGACATCAATGCCCAAACTTCCTTTCCACCATTGCTTCAATCAGTTTTGGTATTATTGTAATGTCCTACAGCTGTCTCGCAGCTTAAAAGCAAAAGAATGAGTCGGTGAATAGCTGGCCAGGGGCAAGTTTCTGTGCCCCAAACAGCTCAGCCTCCATCTACAATGCATGAAGGGAGATGCAGAAAATTGCCAAGAAAGACTAAAACTGTAAGATCACTGATACCTGCCCAAGCAAACAATTGGGAAAAAAAAAAGAAAGAAAAACACAGCCCAAAGATCAGTGTGAAGAGTGTCTGCTGCATAATTACTGAAAGACAAATTCTGTAGATTTATTATACGAAGATAGCCACAAGATTTTTAGGCTAACCCTCTTAAGGGATTTCCGAATCTAATTCAGACATTCAGAATAAGATGTTGGACAAAATGCTGTTGGTGAACCTGGTATGTTTTTACTTTTTCAGGAAATCTGGAATAATATATACTACACGGACCTTCGTGAGCCCTCTAATAGTTTTCATAGACTCCTACTGACATCATTTGTTGTTTTGATCAAGACATAAATTAAAGCGTAAGTAAATATTTATAACAAATAAACTGAATCAGTCCCTGGAAAAATGATTACTTTTTCTAAATCATTAGAATGGTTGGAGAGGGTAGAAATGAGGAAAGGGGGGAGAGGAAAAGAAGGACTAAAGGAAGAGAATGAGAAAGAAAACCGAGAACATATTTTAAACCAGTATTTTGGTTTAGATGTAAGAGAATTAAAGAAAATCATTTCTTCCCATATCATAGATGGATAAAGAAATTTTACCAAAGCCCTGTCTGTCAAGAGAATATCTGCATATACTAAGTAGTTTCTAGTGAGATGGGTCTAATGGTGAATAAGAAAGCAGAGAAGAGTCTGACACTTGAAAGGTCTCTGACAGCCTGTGGCTGATTGCTGATAGTGTTAGAATAGACTTATTATCAGCTTCTATGCACCTTATCAGAATAAGCATGCCTCTTTGAAAATTAAAGTATATGAAAAAGGACATCTTGTATTTCGTTTTTGATAGTTTCCCCTAAAATGCACATTTAAAAAAAAAAATAGGAGAAACTCCTTATCATTTAAAGTACTTTCCGTACTTGATTAAGTTCTCTTTTCCCCTATATGTAAGGGGGGGGGGAACTGGAAACCCATGAAATATCCAGGGGTGGAGGAAAAGGCGTATTATAGATATTATTCAACACTATTGTAGGAGAATTAGATCGGAGTGCTTTAGATTTGAAACAAGGAGTTTCATAAACCAAGAGAAAAACACAAACAGCAGGGATTTTTTAAGCTTCCTTTGTTTGTTCCTTTGTTAATATCTTGCTCTGCTAGGTTTACAAATCCTAAATAAATAGAAATTAGTGCTCCTTACTTTGCAGTCCATTTGCTTTAGATGTTTGCCTTGAGGGACATTTATGTATTCTGCTAATGGCTGCAGCAAGAGTGCTGTCTCATTTTCATTCTGGCAAAAAAAAAAAAAAAAAAAAAAGGCCGTCGCCATGGTTACAGTTTCATTTGCTGGAGAGAAACTGATGGCTGTTAGTGATCCCATCATAAGCAACTTCTGTCAGATTTCTTATCAAGTAGACATATTTTGACAAAGTGAAAGATAACACCGTAATAAGAGAACTGAGTCGCTACTCTATGTAATGAACCATTTAGCATTAAATGAAATGTGAAACCACATTTTAAAAACTGAAGGTGGGGAGAAAAAGTAATATTTATTATTTACACACATACACACACACATACACACACAAAAGGAATATTCCATAGTAGAGTAATGATAGCTTGTTCTCTTTCTGTTGTCACAGTAACTCTAGCAGGGTAACATTGATTTATATTGGGGGGTCTCAACAAACCATCCCACAGCCACACTTGCACCAGGGGATATTATGGGTTTGCTTTGCCCATTTACCTTGGTGGAGACCAAGTTTATGGTCCCAGACAAATGCTAGGATTGGGGTCAAAATGTTCTGGTGAAAGGCCCAGCAAAGCATTTTGCCCATAACAGACCATGACTTGGCCATTGTTTTGCAGAGATGTTCTAATCTCAAAGTAGATAAAACCAGGGGCAACTAAAATATGCCCCCCTCCCATGTTTGTGGGCAGTGTGATATTTCCAAAGGATGGCCAAGATGATACTTGCTGATAGACTACTGAAAAATCTAGTCCCTAAGGTTCTCTTGCAGGCTTCAGTGGTGGCACGCAGAAAGGATCACCGAGAAGGAGTCAAGGTTTGAAAAATAAGAATTTAATTCAGGAAGAGATCCTATAATGTCATCTTTGGGATTGTAAAGGAAATGGACAAAGTTGATGTCATTCTTAGGACATTTAAAAATAGGGACTCATTTAGCTGGAAAAGTCCTAAATGTCTTTTTTTTCCCAACTTTTGCAATTTGAGGATTCCTTGGCTTCAGACCCTAGTAATGCCAAGCAGCGTGGACATCTTATTTTGAGAGAAAAGAAAATGTGTCCTGCTAACATGCAAGATAAAGGGATAAAGTTTCCCCAGGCCCTGCTGCCCTAGACGTACCTTTCTGCTCACTGAAAGTGTCCGTTTGAAAGAATTCTCAGAGACTTTGGATATTGGAAATATGAAATGCTGACACATTGCTCCTTCTTTTCTGCTTGTTGTTTATTCAAAGTTTCACTTAAAGTTAGTGAAAATACATGGGTTAAATTGTGATTTTCAAGTATGTTCTGTTCCTTTTCAGTTTTAAAGAAGTGTTCATTCATTGTGTTTTTACCTTATTTTCCTCTATCTTATCAGAAACGGCAGTGGTTTGATCAGGGAGAGCAAACCTTCTCCAGAAGTATTCGGAAAGGAATGAATCCCCTTCCTCCTGAGCCTATGGTTTTCCCATTCTGAATGCCTCTACCTGTGATATCCATGAAGACAAATGTGTGTGCATCTAATACAAACATAAGCATGAAAAACACCAGCTGTTCATGGGACAAGGCGAATCACCAAATTAACAACCGTTAATAGAAATCTGTCTAGCTAAAGCCATGTACTGTAAACCATGTACTTTGAAACCACTGCTACTTTTGCTAATTCTGAAATTCTCAGTCATCACACTTTCTTGAAAATATATGACTGCAAGAGCTTTTCAAAGTCATCCAATATCTGTACACAGTATCTCCCAAACCCATTTTGGATCCTTTATAACTAACATTATAGAGTGACAAAGTGTTTTCAATGGACATAAATATGATTCCTTATTTTCTTTGCCAAGGGACCCCTGAAGTTCCTGCAAGAATTTTACTTGTAAGGTTTGAAGAAACATTTTCCCTAACCTGATTGGTCTAATTTAAAAGAGAGTTCTTACTCACCAGGTGACCAGCCATATACAGGAATCCTAGCTTCAAGGTTCATGTTCCATGAGGTGGTGTAATACACAAAATAATACACGATTTCACTTTAATTCAAGAACGGAATATCTTCGATTTACAGACCACAAAAGAGCTGATATCACCTTTTGAGCATTATCTTACCGACAGTTCATCTATGCTGGCATAACAAAATGGAAACAAATCCAGGATACTTGACATTCAGTATAGTTCTCCCTCAATTACAAAGTAGACTTGTTCCTGAAAATGTGTGCCTAAATCCCAATTTTCCTGGTCACATACAACAAATTGGAGATTGTTTACAAAAGAAAAAGATGTTTAATGGAGGAAGTTATAAGCAAAGAAAACAGCAAGATAGGTGCATAATTCCTAGCTGGGTTTGCCCCAAAGACATCAGTCCTTGGCATGGATTCCAGAGTGGGAGAGTAATTTCTTGAATCATAAATGCCCAATGTAAGATTTATTTCACATAAAGACAGTGCTCAGATTGCCACTTCGCCAACCCCCTACACCAGACTGGCTAATTTAAGAAACATCCAATCTGACAAACAGAAGCAATTATGGTAGGTATTTGCCTTTAAAGCATTCATAAGACCGATCTCTGAAAAAGTCCATAGTTATGATTACTCTGAATTCTAAAATAACATCCTTGGGACATATTTATATTGCTAAAGTGGAAAACAGTATCCTCTAATGAGAAAATAAATGCATGAAGAGAAAATTTAACCCCCTTGAGTGACTCCAAAAGTTCCTTTCATAGTTGTCATTAAGTTCCCATTCAACTCAGTTAAGTTATATTCTCTGACTTTTCTTTTTTTTTTTTTGGAATGGGCAGGCTCTGGGAATCAAACCCAGGTCTCTGGCATGGCAGGCAAGAATTCTGCCACTGACACACCATTGCACTCAGATCCCCTGACTTTTTTTTTGGCATGGGCAGGCACTGGGAATCGAACCCAGGTCTCCGGCATGGCAGGCAGGAACTCTGCCTGCTGAGCCACCGTGGGCCACCCAGATCCCCCAACTTTTAAGGGAAAAAATTATAGTCTGTTTTGATCACCTCTTCTACAACAGTGTTTCTTCTATTAATTTTCAAGTTAAGTGTACAATATTTCCAGTTATTAATCCCATTATTTCCAAAAGGGAAATATTATTATTTTCGTTTGTTTTAAACAACAGCTTTACAAATGAACTTTAGAAGTTTCATCCATTATTGAATTACATAAGTATGAATTTCAAAAGTTCTATTGTTAGATAATATAGCAATCTCTGCTACTTCATATTGAAACCTATCAGCAAGATCAGCTTTTAAAGATGAGCATTTTTAAGGTAGTAAAGATGATATGAAACTAATAGTAAAGTAATAGTCTTACTTTAAAATAAGAAAAATATACCTATGATATTTTCCATAATTCTTCTCATGTTTTAATCAATCTCTGTCTTTTCCCCACATCTGCATATATATATCAACATACAGTGATACAATTTTGAAATGTTTAAAGATTTCCAGAATGCGTCACAATCCTCTGAGATTAGATGTCATAATTTACTTAAGCCTCTCATAATGTTTGACAATTGGATCATTTTCCTGTTTTTGCTATTATAGATGTCCCTGCATTGGATATCCTTCTGCATATGAATTTTTTAATTCTGTTTGATGATTTCCATTTAAGACATTCCAGAAATGGTATTAGACAGACACAGTGAAAACTCATGTGTGACTTTTGAATTTTATTGCAATCATAACTGGATGATATTTGTTTAAGCAGATTAACAATAAAAATTTTCTTCTCCAGTTGATTGCTTTTAGCCAATACTTAATCATATTAGAATTTCTCATGTTTGCAATAAGTATGTAGAAAGTGGAAAAATTTTCAAATATTTTCTATTTTATAGACTTCCCAAGAGCTGATTTTGTATTTTTAGTTTATTTACAATAAAGGCCATGGGTTTTTTTAAAAATCCCTTAAAATATTGTATAATTTTGTCAGCTTTCCCTTTATGGGGAGTCTTAATAAATGCCACTCAAAAAGAATCGCAAGTCAGTATGCAGCAAGTTACTAATGATAATAGATTCAAACCCATTTGTTGTAAAGGAAGGATGTTGAAAATCACAGCTACCTCTCTTAGGTATGAAGGAAAAATATTTTTTAAATGCTGTTTGCAGTTTTCAACCTAAGATGTTGGAAACCTCATTATTCAGAATCTCCAACAGAAAACCAGTTTGCACGATTTAAACTGAAACTAAGTACTTAGAAGAATGAGGTTAATGTGTTATTAGAATGTAGAAGTGATTGGCTCTTGGTCATGTCCAAAAAGTCAATGAACTATCATTCCACTATATAGTAAAGTCTAAGAAGTTTATAAATAATTACATTTGTTGCTATTTTTACATTTTATCAAAACAATGAGTCTCTCTTAGCCCATAATGTTCCTCGCAAATGATCACCAAATATTATATTTGACAAGTCATAAGACATCATCTGTTTATTGTAATTATAGTTGTTGGCTGCTGAGAAAAACTAGTCACATTTCCAGGGTATATCTTGGGTAACAGAAGTTCAGTGTAGAAAAGGGAATTTGGGTTTTGGCAAACTCGTTTTCATTTTCAAGCAGAAAACAAATAACTATAACCTATTTAACCCAAATATAGCCCTGACCTATTACTCTGTAAGAACCCAAAATCTCTTTCTGATAAGTTAATTACTGAAACCACAATTCTGCAGCCAACAATTAGAATAATCAGTCCATTCGAGCTGTGCTTCTCTAAACCAAAGTTTTTAATTTTGACCTCTCATCAAGGATTATGAAATTGGAGGTTCAAACCAAAAATTAGCAGCTGTAGATTTCCCACTGTGACTTCTCTTTAAAATTGAGAAATTACTTGAAGCACCCCAGTTATTCCACTTAATCCCCATATCATGGTGAATGATGGCTCCAGCTTTACTTAATATTGAGTGTCTGCAGAAGCATATTTGAAACATCACCCTAATCAACAAAGGTAAAATAGAGATAATCTGAAAGGACATGCATCCATGATATCTACTAAGAGCTTACTCAAAAATGCAAAATCATATACTAAAGGAAGAGTAAACAAAGCACAAACATTAGCTAAAGTTTGAAACAAAATTTGTGCAGTGACATCAGAAAGCAGTCTGAAAAGAGCAGAACTTGGGAAAGCCAAGAATTTTAAAGGTAAGAAAATAAAGCAGAATTTTCTTCTTGCACGTTCAACTCTCTTTAAAGTAAGATATTTGCAGATTTCTCTGTTTTTGTTCCTATTAATTATAAGGTTTGTTTGGAATTTCCTAGACAAGCAAAAAAAATCTCTCTGGAGTGCAGCTTTATCTCTAAAACAACAGGAAAGAACTAACAGATCTTCGCATTATGCCCTACATTCTCATTGTGGTAAAAAGGTGGATTATTACGCAGTTTGCAATTCTTGAAAAGAATTTTCATAGAGGCTGCAAGAAAGTGGCTGTTTCTTCCAATACCTGATACTATCTCTTAAGATTGCAGAGCAAGATCCGACTTCACAGAGTTTTAATTTTTGCCAAGATCACATTTAAAGCACAATGACTTTAAATCGACCACAATTTCATCCTAGCTAAAAGGTGATCACTTCTCTGTCTGAAGTTACACTTACTACCCTCATAATAGAAAATTGCAGAAAACCAAAATAGAAACTGAGTGGTATTAACAGATGTGATCTCATCAGGGTTCCATTTGTTAAAGAAAACACTGAATATTAATTAAAAGTTAATTAGAACTAATTGCCAATTAGAAAGAAAAAGTAATTTGAAGCTACCCACAGCCCTTCTCTTATTACCTTTGAGAATCCTACACACTCAAGGGCTGCCAACCATGCTATCCTCCCTTCCTCTGCTATTACTGTTGTGTCCTATCTTGTTTTGTTAACTCACCACATTAACCTGCAGATTATGGTACCCAAATACATACTAGCATTACTCACCGAATACACTGATGGTTCAGGAATTACCATTTTGTTGAAAGGGGATTCCATGTACTATAGAAAATGTAGAGAATTAAAAAAAAAAAGCCAGAAAGCAAGTACAATCATTTTTGAGGACTATGGGAGATGGTCAGTTGACAAGGCAGAGGCTGAGTGTTGTGTCTCTCTCTCCTGTATCCCCCACTTCTTTTAACCACAGCCCTTGTTTTCAGTTAGAGATCCATGCTTCCTCTGCTTTTGTGTGTGTGTGTTTTTGTTTTTTGTTTTTTTGTTTTTTTTTTTTTTTTTTTTGCATGGGCAGGCACTGGGAATCAAACCCGAATCTCTGGCATAGCAGGTGAGACCTCTGCCACTGAGCCAGCGTCGTCCTGTCCTTTCCTCTGCTTTGGACTCTCAAATTCTAGAAAGCATCCAGAATCTGGAGGAAGAACACATGACCCAGACTGAAAAGAAAGAGTACAATGTACTCTTTCCATCCCCATGATTTGGTCACCTAAGCGTGATAATAAAAATGACTCTCAGGGCTTTTTTCAAGAGTTTCCATTAATGAGGCTCACTCTTTCCTACTGGAGTGGAAACTGAAAGGACATGAGGCTGAAGCTGGCAGCCATTTTGCCACCGTGCAGAGTTGAGACTGGAAGAGAGAAGAGGAGAGACCACGGACACCGGCGAGCCCTGAAGCCAGCTGTACCTGCACTCTGCCCACGAAGTCCTTGTTCTTTCCCTTTCTCTTCTCCTCTCTTTTCTCTTCCTCCTCTTTCTCTCTCCCTCTACCTCTCTTTCTCTCTCTCCCTCCCTCCCTCCTTGCCTTTCTTTCTTTCTCTCCTCCTTTCTTCTTCTTCTTCTTTTTATTTTTTACCTGAAGCAGGTTTGGATTGTGTGTCCAGTCATTTAAAACTGAGACAGCCTTACTGAGACAGCAACGTTTTCAAGATGTTTATAGAGTAGGTGCAGAAGGAAAGTCATGTACTAGTATTTCCTTCAGAGTTTAGGAATATATAAGCTTCTAAGAGAACCATTGCTTTCATCCCCATTCCTTTCCTTTCCTCAGAAGTTCTCAGGTTGAAACTCTCAAGATGACTGTAAAACTCTGTGAATTTTTGTTTAACAGTTCATCTGGGGGCCTAATCCAAGAACACATTTCCTATGCATTAGATCTCTAGTCCAAAATAAATTTTTGTTCATCATGTCCTGGGTACGATTTATATCACCAACCTAATAGAAATGGCGATTTTTGTTTTATTTTTTTTGTTTAGCTTTTAAAGAAGAAGATGTCATGCATCAGAAAAATGACAATTTACTTTGTTTTTCTAGAAAGTGCTTGTGATGGCACTTCTCTACCCTCCCCAATTATGCTTCAGTTTTGAGATGGATTTAATCTTCTATATAATCAGATAGCTACTGAGAATAATAAATCCATTAATATTTTAATATTCCTTTAAATAAAAATACAGTTCATGATGGAAAACATGGATTTGCTTCAAGTTCTTAGCATTTACTTTAAATTCCTTCTGTGATTATGAGTACTCAATTAACACTTTAACATAAATTGTTAATTAACATAAAGTGAATGAGGATGCCACAAAGTTTGAGCCTCTCATTTACCCCATGCCTTTACCAAATCAAGCCATGGTTTTTGTGTCTCATTGACATAAGTTGAATGACTGATAATTTTAGCTTCATTTAGTGGCAAAAACATGGAAATTGATTAAAAATAACACTAACCATGCTAACTGGGCTTACTTATTTATGAGTTGTGATTCAGAGACATTTATATTAAAAATATACAAAACCTATAAAATTCATGTTTTTCAAGTCACTGGTTAGTTTCCAGTACTTGAGATTCTAGTATCTACATAGAATAGAAAAATGAAAGAAAAACCTAGGAGTTTGCCTTTTTAGAGTGCAAATGCTAGACAGAGTCCATATATTTAAAAAGCTTGTCATTTATTAGAAGTACTATTAGTCTGAGCCTTTAAGGAGTTCTAAGAAAGTTACACAATGAAAAGAAATTCACATTACTGAATCTGGAAGTTTTATTCTGACCTAAAAGCTCCATCAATGAACTTTAAATACAGCACAGAATTGCTCAGATTTTCAATACCTTAATAGTACTTTTGCCTCCGAGGCTGTGAGAAATATTTAATATTTAACTTGTGATTCACAAAGGCAATGTGCTTTTCTTCAAGTTACCGTAACTTTCTCAACAGATTCCGTGAGAAATGTGAATAATCTGATTTCCAGAGATAAACCACTTTTCAAAGTGGTGTTCTTTAATACTGACTATTTTAATAGCCTGTTTCACAGGGGGGTAAAGAGGCAATAAACAGGTTGGCCAATCAGAATTCTAAAGAACTCCCCTGGAATTGTATAGAGAACTTCCTCTTTAGGAATTCTCTCTAGGTATCAGAGGCTTCTGGCTAATAAAAGATACTTGGAATTTATCATCACATAAAGAGTTCTTAAAATACCCGCACACACAATAGTAGATTGTGCAAAAGGATCTAAATTATTCAGCTTCTAAACAGTCCATCCTACATGACATTGGTTACATTTGTATTATTTTATAGAAACAACTGGAAAAACATCCCCAACTGGAGATACAGCTGAAATTTAGGATGGATGTGTATTTTTAGAAGAGAAATTATCAGTCAAATATGTCTGTTTCACACACTACTGGAAACTATATTCAATCTGTATTTTTAAAATCAATTTTAAACAGGGAAGCCTTTGGAATTCGCTTCAAATGTCCTTAATTTCTTATTGTCACCATTTACACAGTTTGATTTCTTTGTGTAGCTTAAATAGTCAGCTTCTGATTATCCAGAGTAAAGAGAGCAGATGCGGACACAGATAATGTAAAAATGGCAGATAACATCAGCGTCATTTATATTTATGTCTGGAACACATTTTCTGCTGCCCTGTCTTTTTTCCCCCAAAACATTTACCTTCCTAATTACGTTTTAAAATTCAGTCTGTTTAATCTTTAAATGAATTTAAATTCCCTGTGCTCACAGCTGACAGTGAGAACAGAGTAGAAAACTTCCTGATGGGGGAGAAATTAGATTAAATAATAGTCATCATTCATAGGCATATACCACTTCAGAGCTTAGAACATGGTTTTGTTTAAATGAGTTGGTCATTTAAACATCATGATGCCCAACATCATGAGGTGGGCAGAGAAATGTGTGCATACTTTTTTTTTTTCTATATGATACAGACTTACAGGTTATATATGATGCGTGCATACTTTTAACAGTGGTGTCCACCATGCCTCTTCAAAGGAAGATGGCTAGGCTGCTGTCTCATGAGCTCCATAAGGGCAGGGATTTATATCTGTTGGGTTCACTGATGTGAACAAAACCCCAAAAGTCCACATTGATATTTGATGAAGAGACAAATGTTCAGTTTCCTGCTAAATACTCAGCCCCCTGCAACCCTGCTCCTTCCCGAGACCCCAGCACCCATGGCCAGAGCCCATGGCACCAAGGCAACCTACCAGGCAAATCCAGACCCGAAGCAGAAATCTGGCCCAAACAAGGGTGAGAAAAGCCAATCTGGCTTTTCACTGGGGTTTTAATTAGAAAATAGAGAATTAATTAGGAAAGCCAGAGAAAGTCCTTAAGTTAAGACAGAGCCTTGAATTTTCCTTTCCATGTATATATATTTTTTTCAAAGTATTTTTAAGTCTAATATTATTAATCATATCTTCCTGGACTAGATTGCAAGGACAGGGGATATAACTACAACTGTGGTTGTTATTTTGTGGGTGCTGTTGATGCCACACACCCACAGACATTTTCTCGATGAAGCTAGAGTTTAAAGTCATTGTTTTGAGAAAACTGATTATGATACTCAAAATACCATCGACACTAGGATTCACAAACAAAGCTTGTCTCCCTCGACAGTTGTTTCGTATTTTTGGTCTCCAGGCTGAATATCGTTATCCATATCATGTTTTAAAATTTCTCATTCTGAACAACTTCAAGAGTTTTGATGAATTATTTAACCGTCCTCACAATTCATAATTGCCCACTGCTTATTTTCCATCTGTATTACATCACATGATAATAGTCACTGGCTCTCTTTCTTCTGTTTGAAACCAGGAGCCTTAAGAATAACATGTTCACCTTATCCTTTAACTGTGTTTTTGCTGATATTTTTATTCATAGGTTTCATTCCTAGTTAAAATTATTATTAATGACAGGCCTTTTTCCATTTCAATGTTTTAGATTCACTCTATTTGGGTAAAATTTTACTTTCTCCCATAAGCAATGGATAAGATTTAAAACAATTTTTGTGATTAAATCCATTTAAGATGAAGCAAACAGTTGCCATTACAATTACCGCCATGAATACATTGATACTCAAGCTCTGAAAATACACACTCACATTTCATTTCTCCACCCCTCCTCCACTGTTGAAAAAACCAGGGCTTCACTGTAGCAAAGACATCTGCCTTTGGCAGAAAAGGATTAATCATATAACAGCTACTAGTACCTGTTTTTCATATTAAAAACAAATGGCATATGCTAACAAAGAAGTAAATAGAGAGAGGAATTATGGTTAACTATGCTTGAAACAGAAGTATGACATTTTCTGTGTGCAATCAAGTTTTCTCACAAATCTAAAACCTAAAAGATAAGACATTTACCTTAGCCAGTGTTTTCAAATGTAATGTACATATAGCTAAAGATAAATATGAAGGGGTGATAATTATACCATTGATAAATTCTTGAAAAAGCATAAAATAATTTGTTTTGCTGCTCTCATTTATAGCATCATGACATCAAAAATCCAGCAAAAGAGAAATATGAAACTGAGCTCTAAAAATCCTGTTATTATCCAAACAAAAGATTTCTTAGACTCAATTTTCTCTTCCTACTCAAGCAAAATTTCCATTCTTCTGAGAAAATAGAGCCCTTAGGTAATTATAAAACTGGGTACTAGAGTTTCCAAGTTACTGCTGAAATTTTATAGTTTATTATGGCTTCTCACTCAGGAGGATGAATTTGGCATTTTATAGCACAGCTTTGTATATTGAGCCTTCCGTTCTGTTCAGAAAGGATATACAGATTACACAGATACACAGGTAGAGATAACAAAAAATAATCATGTACTTTTTAGAATGCTACACACAAATATATTAGCTTGAGGATGGACTTATATTGTAACCAACTACTCTAATTAGAAAAGCATTCTTTTTATATCTTATTATCTTATTTTCTTCATATTTACAAAAAAAGGATTCTTTCTTTGTGTCTTAATTATACACCAGGAGAAGGAAACATTCTAAAGCATGTTTATCAGAAGGCAGTGACTCATAAAATATAAATGGGACACCAAAATGAGCACAACGTTTGAGTCAAATAATTTACCGAAGATATTAGGGCGATTGAAAATATTCTTTGTGGTTTTGATTTTAAGTACTATATTATAGCCACCATGGTTTATAATTTTATCACACTGGAGAAGTCACTCTACAATTAATGCTGCTTACTTATTATAATGAGTCATTGTTTACCATCCCAAGCTATTAGTTTAGCTTAAGGTCTTGAGCCTAAAAGCACTATTTTTCGCAAAACACTTAAGGCAATCATAAGTCCATGGAAGCCTTCTGGATAACCTTTTTTACTGACAAACAATTACATTTTAGATTGAAGAGGTGAAATGATTAAGAATATTTGACTTAGTTGCCATGACAGCATGCATTTTTCATCAGGCACAGTGTAATTACTACAATTTCAATGATGTAAAATCAAGAAAGATGATAACAAACAGCAGAACCGTGGAGATATTGCCATTGCAACCAGGTTGCCATAGCAACAGTGATAATAATCCTGGTGATAGATGTTTTCTCTTGCTCTTTCCATTTTGTACGGTTATAACATTCAGAGCCAGTTTTTACCACAGCTTTTTATAGTTTATTAGACTGTCAAAATAGTTTATGAGACGTTGTTGCAAAGGAAATGACTGAGTTCCGCAGCCTAATAAAAATGCCAAATACTCTGTTTACATACTGCTCCAGCACTTAACAAACATTAAAAAATTGTATGAAAAATGATTTGATATTGTATCCGTATTAATCAATTTGCAAAGCATAAGCTTTGTCACGGAAGGTCAAATGAATAGTTTCAAAAGGGTACTTCTTGAGAGCCTTTTGAAACTTTAACTTTGGACATAACACTGGCCTTTACCTGAATCTGAGTGTAAACTACCGACAGGAAATACTTTGCACAACTAAATAGATAGATAGTTATAGAAAATTAAAACCACATTTGTTTTTTACTGAGTTTGGAGGCGTAGGGGTATATTTAAAGTGTATGGTCAAAGGTATACTAAACTAACTTTTGAAGACCACCACTTTTGAAGGTATAGCTGAAGTGGGGGGGGGAGTTAATGGAATGGACACAAATACCGTGAGTGTGAAACGTTAGGTGAGAAAGCCTACAGGAGTATGCAACAGAATCTAACTACGTAAAGTGCCTACATACCATGTAATGAAGAAATCACCCATTTAAGATATCTGTACAAATCATTATATACAGCCTTACATCAGATGAGAGCTATTCTTTCACTTTTAATGGAAACACATTACTGAGCCTATTCTTCAATACAGATCCTCTGAGAAAAAAAAATGTACCCTAAGATGCATGCATTCATGTGGGTCAGGAGACTTTATAATTTACTGCAGTCATGTCGAGTATTCATGAATAGACTGCAGAAAATTGAGTAAGACATTAAAGTTCTGAGCCCTGCTTAAATCCAACAAACGGAAGACCCATGCGATTCTGAGTTCAAAGGCAATTTCACCGAAAACATATAGAGGGTATATGAAGAATTTTCAATTTAAGCCTTCCCTCTTCATCCATCCATTGTCTCTCATGGTGCTTTCCAACTTAGCAGAATACTCCGTATGTGGTCATTTCATCATTTAGAAAAATTATGCTAATGGAATTTAGGGCTATAATGCTAGACACACCAATTCTTATTATCCTAGGAAGCCAAAAGCAAAAGGAATTAGAATTCTCAAAATGTTTCTTACTCCCATTTGATGGATTTCTATTTAACAGATCTATGCTTTTATTTTTATTTATTTATTTATTTTTTGATAATGAGCATGGTCAGCTGTCTCCCTGTGGATTTAGAGGTGGGAATTTTGGGCCAATTGAACCTCTCAGCTTCAGTTTCCTCATGTGAAGAGGTAATCGGGAGGCTTTTCTCACAGGTTCCAGAGATAAAGTTGCGCATGTGGTGTTTAGATATGAGATGAATCTGATAATTACAGTCAATTAGCCAGGCCATACCCCTACAAGCTGAACGTAACAGCACAGGGCATAGTTAAGCCAGGAAAAGTGTCCTTTCAGTCAGGTTGCTAGTTTGGGGGTTCAGGAGAGAGAATGAACATTGACATTTCTCATCCCTTCCAGCCAGGGTAGCTCCAGAACGTAAAAGAGGATTGCATATCTGATACCCTGCAATTGATTGCTCATTGTATATAACCCTTTACAAAATCAGAAGTTTTTAAGCAATTTAATAGTATAAAATAGTTAACTGGGCTCTAAAAGGGAATAATTACTTTGCTGCTTAAATACAACCCCAATACTACTCCTGAAAACACATCAATTTGTTCATTGTATGGTGAAAAGCATTATGTTCCTAAACTGAACCGGGAGCAGTCATTAGATGCCTTTTCATCAAAGAGATATTATCTGGAGGGGGTCCTTTCCAGAGAAGCATATCATCTGCTTAATGAAAAAAAAATCCTCAAATTTAGCTTAAAAATTATAATTCTCAGTTCGGGGGTATTTCTTTTTTTGCTTACTCTTTCAGTAGTTCAATAGTTTAGTAGTTCTAGACGTTTCTGACGGTAACAAATGCCATTATCTTTCGCACCCTGGCCAGTGTAATACTGGAGTTCTCTCTCTTTTATTCTTAATAGCAAACACCAGTAGCAAATTCCTTCCTAAAAAAGGAGCAGAGGAATTTACAATACATATGCAGGTACTCTGAGTCATTAAAATCATAAGGAAGTCAAGAGCTAAAGAGGGAAAGAATGGTGTGAGATGGTCTAAAATGTAGGGGTGTGTTTAAATCCTCAAAAGAAAATTTTCTTCATTGCTCCAAGTCAAGTTAGCCTTTATTCCTTCCTTACGAGAAGGTTCTTTGTCTATAATCTTAAGAGCATGTTCTGTCCCAAGAAATAATACATGTTTCTTAACTTGAATTGCTTTGATGTATGGTTTTGTCATCATATGTAACTCACAAAACTGCCCTCCTGGGACGCTCATTATTTAGTATCTAAAGAGCCATAGCTCTAATTCTATGGCAATTTGGGTTAGTTGTAAAAAAGAAAAAAATCAGTCTTAACAGAGCAATGAGTCTCTGGTTTTAATATCTCAGAATACTCTGTACCAAAAGGTAACCTATTTTATGGCTTTTCTTCTAAAATTATTCTCTACTAAGAGTTTAAGGTTTACATTTGACTTCCTTTTTATTGATGACAAAAATTTCTTAAAATTACCTAAATTATTTTAAAGCAGATTGTACTCCATCTTCTCTTTTTATAAAAAATAGTTCCCAACTGTGTGATTTTCCATTTTAACTACCCTGGGTATTTCACTCTATGGAGGCATATGACTTTTAGGAAGTTCATCATACAGGGACTAGGGTAGGCTTCGATAATTCAAATCTCATTCTCTTGCCCCAACGCACATATACTTGCCCCAACACACTCAGTAATCGAGAGAATTCAGATGTGTGTGACTGTGTGTATATGGTGTCTGGAAAATTTCCTTAATTTTCAGTTACTTTTTGCATTGGTACCACTGACTTAGTATGAATCACTGAAACTCAGAGAACTCCAATATCCTGATTTAAGATAAGGCAAAGATAATAATAGCTATCTGTTCTATCTTACAGAATTTTCATAAGGTTTGAAAGAGATGGGAGATGGGAATGCATCATAGCAGTTAAAAGTGTAACATATAAATATGAAGCTAAGCAGTTATTATTATTATTTGTCAGCTGTCATGTCCTTGTCTAATTTTACAGACAACAGTACCTGCTGCAGAGTACATAATGCTTGGTTGTAGGAGGATGACAAATCCTGTGAAACCTGAGAATAAAAACACTCAGCAGAAATGCAACTGAAGAGACCTTCAACTATGGAAGAATTGATGAATACAATGTAAGAAATGAAGGAAACCTGAAAGAAAAATGCTAAGGGAAACATTGGGCTGAGAACTTTGAGAATACGTTTGGTTTGTGTCAGAAGTAAAAATGCTAAGAATGAGTGTTAGGGTAACTTGAGACGTTCCTGTTAAGAGAAACCTCAGTATTTTCCTACACCATGGCTCATCCTATTGCATCAGGTATGGCTCAATCTATAATAAAACTTTTGATTCAGATGATGGCTTGTTTTCTACTTTTCTACTCCAAACATTTAAATGGCTTCTGATGAGCCATCATTGTTATTGTTTCCCAGGGATAGCCTTGTTTCAGAACACACTTGAATGTCCAACCGTGGTTATCAATTTAAGGTTGCATCAATGTCTGTTTGTCCTCCTGTCATCCAGCTGAAGCTTATGCCCATCTTTTGCTTTGGGGAGCTTCTATACTTTATCATACACCATTCCACCTGCCAAGAGCCAGGTCTAACTCTGTACTTAGGCAAATCTATAAGAGAACTGCTCTCAGAGCTATCAGCTTTTCTCAAAACCTATATGCTGAAAAGCATTATCAGTTAAATTATCCTAAAAAACTAGATGGAATGATGAGGGTTGCATTAGTTCATTTTACAGTCATTCCTAACCGAAGAGGTTTTTCCAAGATTATCAAGCTGTGTGTGAACATTTTCCATGTTCAGCTCCCAAGTAAAATTTTGCCATTTTGGAGCTAAAAATAAAGATGTCCAACTCTACTACTGCAAGGCTAGGTTTACTTGTACATTCTTTGTCTCTATTGCAGGTAAAGCTAACATGACCACTTGTCTTGCTGGCTCTGATTTTAGAGTATTCTTCATGATCTTTGGCATGGGCTCCATGCAGAAAAAAGCTGAACAAATGTTCAACCTTTCCCAAATGAAATCGTCTGATATTTACTTTTTTTTTTTTTGTCATGGGCAGGCTCCAGGAATCAAACCAGAGTCTCCAGCATGGCAGGTGAGAACTCTGCCACTGAGCCACCATTGCACTGCCCTGATACTTACTTTTGACACATTAGATTTTTCTGTAAAAGTTTAGAATTCTTAAAGTGAGATTTCTCTGTAAATGCAATGAGTTGTGTATCATGGGCATATTTGATAGCACCACAGATATAACTTTTCAAATTACCAGGCCTTGACTCTAAAGCCTGGACTGTCTACATACCTTTCCCTCTGGTATCTAAATTTCAAAGTTTTAAAGAATTCTGTTTACAGTTGTTTCAACTAATTCAGAGGAAAATTTGAAGCGTTACATGGAAATCTTCCTATCTCTTTTCAACATCTCCCTACTTAGCATGTGCTTAAAATAAGAAACATGCATTTCGCTAATATTAAAACTGTTTTATAACATTGTATAATCAGTGATTCTAAAAATTATGAAAAATGAAAATTGAAGATTTAACAATGCCTGCTGAAGTTACAAGTCATTTCTGTATGACTTGGGATTTTATAGTGGATATTTCTGTCTTGTACATTTTATCTTGTTATATTTCCACCAACTGTTTTTTCCTTTGCTCTCATGTAGCTTTATCCTGGATCATATTTTGGAGGATATGCAGACTTATAAGACAGAAAGTGTTTCAAGATGCCAGAGTACATCTTCTGTTTTCTAGATGAATATTTTAGGGAATTTTGGGAACACCAGATCAAATTACTGCTTTTGAGTTATACAAACAACTTTGATTTCCAGACAGCTCCATAAAACCTTACATGCTTTACTCCACCGCTCCTGTTTTCCTTGACACCTCATCTTTGCTTGTTATTGGTTCTGTATTATTTTTCTAGCTAGAAAATGCAAAGGAAATTGCAGTGATTCATGGCATGTGAAATCTTAACTATAATACTAAGTTATTCATTTCTTAGCATTCCCTGAACTGCACAGCAAGGGGACGTGATTAGGTCATTCTATTAATTCAATGCCAATCTCATGTTTAAAGACAAAAAAATCTTTCAGCAATTAAAACAAAGTAAAAAATCAGAGATATAAAATTCAACTTTGAAAGTTTTCTTTGGCTCTCTACAGTATATTTGCCATTTTACTGGGTTCATTTCCAAGAAGTAGAATGAGATAATCTAAAGTTTGGCTAGGAAGGAGTGCTAAAAATGAGAAATCATGTTGTCCTGAAAAGGGCTCAGAGCTTTTTGGTGTGCACTGTTGAAATTCTGAGCTTTCCTCCTCTGAGGTCTGATAGGCTTCTAATCTCAGTTACATATAAATTCCTTGGTGTCATTGAAGAATTAAGGCACTTCCTTCAAGAAATCTAACTTATTGTAACATGATACAGCTCCTGGTGAAAAACACTGGAGAATCTTAGATAACTTTCTGTGCTTCTGTAGCTTTTATCTGTTCCTTTTAAAATACATATGGGGGGGGGGGGGGATCAAGCTTACATACATCTAATGATTACCGTGACTCCTTATGTGAAAGATGTAAGGACACTTATCACCTTTATACCATACTATTCAGTGACAATTACTATACTCTCAAATATATCAGATCATAACTACTGAGGTTGAATTTTAGATTGTTAGTTATCTTACCGATAAATCGTAGATTCTAATTAAGTGTCCTTGATTCTTTCCTCTCCCTCTATTTAGCGTATTACCATGGGTCAACAAATTGTGCCAACTGATTTCCTTGAATACGTCGTGACTTATTTCTCTCTCTCCATCTCCAGTGCCCCCACCCGAGTAGGTCTTTGCCTGGTTGTCTTAGTTTGCCAAGGCTGCCATGACAAACACCAGACTCACTAGCTTAACCAACAGGAACATGTTGGTTCACAGGAATTACTGGCTAGAAGTCCAAAATCAAGTTATCGGCAGTCCTGCTTTCTCCAAAGTCTATCCTGTGGTGTAGGTAGTGGCTTGCAAGCAACCCTTGGTAAAATGGCAATCTATTTCCATGGCCAAATTTCCTTTGTGTGCAAGGACTTGAGTCATGCAGATTAAGGCCCATCCTATTCAATCTGACTTTATTTAAACAGGATCTTTGAAGAATCTACTTACGCATGAGTGTACACCCAGAGGAAGGAGGGTTAGGATGTGACCTTTTCTTTGTGGGGGACACGATTCAGTCCATCACACTGGACCTCTCCTCCGGTCTTGCTATCATCCATCTTAACCCCATAACCAGAGATAATTTCATAAAAGACGAATCTTATCAATCAAGTGTTACATCCTTGGCATACCCAAGGTTTCTGATTCTGATATAGAAAGTTCCATATTTAGACTTCTGAGTTAGGAAAAAATGGGAAGGTGAAGAAACCCAGGCATCAAAATTGGCACATAGGATGAAGACCAGTGATGGAGATATGGGCTAAGTTTACTTTCCATAGTGGGACACAGCATCATTAAGATGTGAGAAAAACACCTAGGTGAGTTTCATCCTGAGATTAAGCTGCCAAAACCAGAACTTATCCTACAGCTGTAATCTTCAAAGTAGGGTCTCAGGACCAGCCCATCAGTACTACCTGGAAACATGTAAGAAATGCAGATTCTCAGCCCCAACCCATAACTGCTGAATCAGAAACTCTGAGGATATGGCTCCCACTTTTTATGTTTTAACAAGCCCTCTAGGTAAGCCTATTGCCCAGTGAAGTTTGAGGATCACTATTCTACAGAATAGCATAAGTCTAAACCTGCAGACTGGAATTAAGGGGCCTGAGTCATGGGAAGACAAGTTCTGCAGAGTCTGTGAAGGATAAATTTTATTCTGGGAGCACTTAAAACCATGGTTTCCAATTGTGAGGCACATTATTATTTTTTAAACTTTTTTTATTGTGAAATACAACATATATACAAAAAAAGCAATAAATTTCAAAGTGCATTATACCAGTAGTTATAGAACAGATTTCAAAGTTTGCTATGGGTAACAGTTCCACAGTTTCAGGTTTTTCCTTCTAGCTGTTCTTAGACACTGGAGACTAAAAGAAATATCAATATAATGATTCAGCAGTCATACTTATTTATAAATCCTATCAATTGCAACTTCTCCTCCTTCTCCCAATCTTTAGGTATATTTGGGCTATGCCCATCCTAACTTTTTAATGTAAGAAAGTGGTGTTGATTATATGGGATAGGGGAATGGAGCTAGTCGACATTCTTACAGAGGCTGGCCCTTCAGGGATTCAGTACTTATCTGGCCCAGGAAACATCTGGAGGTTGTAGGTTTCTGGGAAGTTGTCTTAGTGCATGAAACTTTTCTAGAATCTCAGATAGATCCCTAGGTGTTCTTTAGGGTTGGCAAGAATGATGTTGGTTCAGGTTTGGCAATGTGTGGTAATTAGCAATATCTATCTGAAGCTTGCATAAGAGTAGCCTCTTGACTCTATTTGAACTCTCTTAGTCACTGATACCTTATTTTGTTACATTTATTTCTCTCTTTTGGTCAAGAAGGCATAATCGACCCCGTGGTGCCAGGGCCTCACTCATCCCTGGGAGTCATGTCCCACATTGCCAGGGAGGCATTCACCCCTGGATATCATGTCCCATGTAGTGGGGAGGGTAATGATTTTCCTTGCAGAATTGGGCTTAGAGAAAGAGAGGCCACATCTGAGCAATGAAATAGGTTTTCTGGAAGTAACTCTTAGGCATAAATATAGGTAGGCATAGCTTCTCTGCTATAGAAATAAATTTCATAAGAGCAAACCTCAAGATCAAGGGCTTGGCCTATTGACTTGGGAGTCCCTAATGCTTGAGACAGTATCAGAGGTTTCCACAGTGGGAAAGTGTAATAGTTCCATATTTTTTCTGAAAGGCACATTATAAATCACCTGGCAAATTTTAAACTGCTGATGCCCAGGTTTTATGAGGGACACACCAGATCAGAATATGCAAAGGTGGGGCCTGTTGTGAGGCTTTTAAGCAGCTCAGGTGATTTTTAATGCAGTTGGGGTTGAGAATGAATGATTAGGAGGATCCTGACTTCCCCTGGAGCTACTTCATTGCTTAGCTGAATAAATAACCTAGTACCCCTATATCTGGGGTTGCAGCTGAACTGTTGCTTAAAGTCTAGACCAGACTTACCTAATCACAGTTCCACAGCCAGCCCTGGTAGCTTGGTCATCTGCAGGGCCATCACACCATTCAGTGACAAGAGTACCTTCTACCGGGCCCTAGGTACCATTCCTAAACAGAATTGCCAGAAATCCTGGGGAAGTGCTCTACACAGTCCTTCATCTCTTGCTATCCCTTTCTCCAGGCTGCTTTAAAGGGATGCTCATATGTCATGACCATTGAGGTAGGCTGCTTTGTGGTCTGGCTTTGTGTTTTAACGCAGGCTGGAGAATATAAGGTAATACCTCGTTCTGTCTCCTGACTTGTTTCTCCTCCTTGTTAAAGTTGTATTTTGCTACTACAACAAGTCATAAATCACTCCAAATGACACTTTCAAAGTTTGAAATTGCTTTTAGCATTTTAGGAAACAAACGAAAAAGATTACCTTTGTTCTTTTATCATCCTCTTCTGATTTATGATAAATATTAATTTACCAGAAAAGGACTTATCTATCAACTTGATAATTGACCTTCAATTTTCTTCTTCTTTAATGCAATTTTATCGAGATATAGTATATAGTCATATACCACATAATCATCCAAAGTGTACAATCAGTGGTTCACAGAATCATCATATAGCTGGCATTCATCACAATCAATTTTTGAATATTCTCTTTTCATTACTCAAAAAAAAAGTATAAAAAGAACACCCCAATATCCCATACCTCACGGCTCCCCCCCATTATTTATTTATTTATTTTTCTTTCTTTCTTACTCATCTGTCCACACACTGGTAAAGAGTGTATAAGTCTGAGAGTTTTAATTTTAAACCACCATAACTAATGCCTCACATCACTTGTTATGCTCAATTATGAAACAACCTAATTTACACAATACAAATGGGAAATTTTACAATAGGACTTGCTGGTCTTGGAGACTTCTAATCATAGTGGGGTCTTTGGATCAGCAGACAGGCACTATGTAGAAATATGTGAGAAAAGCAGAATCTCATGCCCAAGCCAGACCTACAGATACAAAATTTATGTCCAAATCTGTATTTTAACAAGATTTTCAAGTAGTCTTGTTGCATATTAAGGTTTAAATAGTGCTGGTCTTGGAAATGCTGAAGAAATTGCTTCAAATTCAGATTAGAGAATCAATTTTATTTGGTATCTATAAATTTAAAAATTGGCATGCTAAAATTAAAAATAGATGTTTCCCTCTAATTTAATAGAAAATGAGCTTCTAATTAACATACAAGAAGAAAAAACATAGTCTCAGGATTTTAAGACTTATCCAATGTTCTCTATCTAGTTGCACAAGAACCTAGTATGTTGCAAGATGCAAGAGAAATTGAGTGGTAAAGCAGGTCAAGACAGGAAAATGCTGCTGCTGATACTTGGCTAGTGGCCAGAATAATATTTCGAGTACCTCAGAATTTGGACTTCATTGATTTAACCATTCATTAATTCAACAACCATTTCTGAAGTATCCACCATATTCCAGAAATGAGGTTAGGTACTAGCAATACTGGTCTTCAGTTTGTTTGCAGTCTAGATTTTGGAAACTGGCATGGGAACAATTGTAATTCATCTTGATAAGTGCTGTAATAAAGGCATGCACTAGTATTTTGGCTGCTCAGAAGAGAAAGTGCTAAATTGCCTTGAGAAGAAAGAGGGTAGTTGGGAATAATTCCTTAGAAAAGTATCAATTCAGGTGAATGTGGCAAAATTCCAGAAGGACAAGATCATTGTTTTATGGGTTGCCTGAAGTCTTCAAAGTAAAGTGAACCTTGCAGGTAGAATCAATAATCAGGATTGCAATTGAATGGTATTAAAGGAACCACCTTCAGGAAACAAGTGGTTGAAGAAGTGGTTGAAGTGGCAGGAGGCCTTGAGAGTCACACCACAGGGGAAGAAATGAAATGTTGAAAATAGCAAGAATACTTCCTTTTCTGTTGTTGGAGAAGCTAGGTGATTAGAAGGGAACATTTTCTCAGTGAAGAAGACTGCAAGTTTTCCTCCAGGAAGAGTGAGAGACATTGGCTAGGGAAGATAATAGAGAGCAGCATCTCAAGTTGGAATTGCTTTTGTAGGTAATGGAAATATACAAGGAGCACTTAAAAAGTAGGTGGTGAAGGTTCTTGTGTGGTTGGAAATCATGGCTTGGTTGCAGCAATAATCCTCTAGGTTATGTAATTTTATATAACAGTGTTCAGTATTGCAGATAGAAACAAAGATGTAATGAACAGATTAACTGAAAGGTACAGGATTGTAGGTTGAATGCAGCAGAAAGATAATGGTGAAAAGAACTTGAAACACTATGGGCCTCTCAAACTTGTGTCTATCTGTATGTGAGCTACCTGGAGATCTTGTTAAAATGGAGAATCTGATTCAGTAAGTCTGAAGACAGCATTTCTAACAAGCTTTCAGGTGATGTTTGTTCAGAGTTCCACAGACCGGACTTTGAGTATCACAGTTCTAGGTTGCATGATGGAAGAAAGAAAACCCAAAGAGGTAATGGTCTGGAAAAAAAGCAACACATACACTGAATGTCAAAAATCAGTTGTATTGGTTGCCTATGTGAGTAAACTTGGCAAAGGGTCAAGCACCTTTGGGAGATATTAATTTCTTGGGTATTGCATTGGGACAAGCGTTTTCACTGAGATCATAGTAGCTCTTAGTAGGATAACTGCAATAGAACAGTTTCCCATGCTCAAAGCAATGGTTACTAAACTTTGCTACACAGTGGAGTCACCAGGAATTATTTTTAAAATGCCAAAGCCCAGCTTTCGCCCTAGACATTCTGATTTAATTGAATCAAGATGCAACCTGGGCTTTGGGTTTTTTAAAATCCCCCAGGTGATTCTAACATATAGTAAAATTTGGGAACTTCGATGTTAAGGGAATTTCAACAGAAACAAAAAGGGATTTAAAAATTAATTAAGCCTCGGGAAATATTTTTAAATTCACTTTTTTTTTTCTAATTATATAGCAGTCCTGAGAAACTTACTTTCACTTCTGGAGACCAGCATTCAAAACTGTCTTAAGAGCAGAAAATGGGTTTGTTGGTCTAGTTCTGCTCTGACACCACTTTTGAATGGCATCATACACACTCTTCTTATCATGGGCTCTGTCTGATGAAGCTAAGCCAGGATCTTGGACTAGGTCAGTAGAGAGGTCCATACAAGGATACTGTTCTTAAGGCTCAACAACACCTTGCTCCTCTCATGATTGCATTTATTTCTTTATTTCTATAATTTATATGGGCCAAAAGGAAAACGAGAGGTGTTTAAATCAAGATGAAGGCATTGGGGCTAATAAGCATTATCACATTTTCTTACCACCAGGATTTTTGCTGAATGAGGCTGAACTTTCTGGGAAGATTTGCCTATAGCATCACAAAGTAATTACGGAATAAATTTAGTTACCTCTAGTATGTGATTCCAAAATTACCTTATACGAAGAAGAAGCCTTTAATAACTGCAAAGTATATTTTTAAAAGTCCCTAAAATGAAATGGCAATCACGAAGAAATAAAGATTACAGAATATATCAAATAAGATTTTCTTTCAAGATGCTTAATATTAATATTAATATTGCTGTTTTTTAAAGAAGCCAAAAATATCTCTAAGCAGCTAACCTTATAGGGTAATCAGAATGACCCTGAGGTATCCCTCTTGCATGTGCCTGTGTACAAGTGAATGTACTTTTTGTCTTTCTGTAGTTATACACAATGTCAGTGAGTTCAGTGTGTTCCTTGGTGGGCATAAGATTCCAGTGCCATTTTTGCCTGCAATGCTGAGAATTATTCCATATTACTTAAATTCTATTTTGAGATGTGGAAATAAGGGGAGAAACAATCCTTTCTATTTCTAAGGTACTTGAAGTCAGAAGAGACAGAATTTGTAATTTAAAGTCTCATAAAGGTAGAAGAAGGCATCAAGGCCAAACCGCATTGATAATAGAATAGCATGACCCAGATTACTTTCATTTGATTTAAACACTTTTAAGAGAAATTAATGTAATTGCTTCCAAAAGCATTTATATTCTTATTGATTTAAATCAACAGAACACCTGTAGGCAAACAATAAGCAGATAAAAGGCATTTTGCTCCATACCTTGTTATATATGAATTACAATATTAGCAATGCTACCTCAGAAGATATAGTAAAACTTATCTCTTATGGAGAAGTCATCCCTATTTAGAATGTATGCTTCTTTTTTTTGGCCTTGATCTACAAAACCATCTAAAGAAACTATTCAATGTGGTTGGTTAAGTTTTCCCATTTATAAGTTACTCCCTAAAAGTAACTTGGACACTTGCAAGGGCTCATTACCTCTTTCCGGGCCCTAGGGTATCACTAAATTAATTGCAGCAATAATTTGCTAGATGGTATCCTTGGGACCTTAAAAAGTTCTTGTTCTTTACAAAAGGACTAACTTACTCTGAAGAAGGAATTTACTTCCTACAGGATATGGCTAAGACCCTTAGTTTGTTTATTGTTCCAAGGAGAATTTAAGGGGGTTAAATCAATTATTTGCTTTGGACACACTCTTTGATCAGAAAAGAAAAGAAAAAAAAAAACCCTACTGTTTTTGATTATCAGAACGAAAAAATAAAAGTACCCACCTGGCTGTGTTCTTACTAGTGAACCGGCCTGCCGGGAGAATCGTCTATTTAAATAGTGTGAGGAGTCTGGCCTGCCTTTAATTCCAAGTTGGCAGTCCTGGAGGTGCATCAGCTTTTTCTTTCGGGCCCGAAGAAGTTTTATAAACGTTGCTCTGTTTAAGTGAAACTAGAACTATCTGAAAACTCTTAAATGGCATAATCTAAATAAACTAAACTAACATCTCTCTAAAGGAATTTCCATTACAGTAATGGAAGAAGAGATGAAAAGCTGCATTAAAAGTTATACGATCTTGCTTTCGTGTTCTCCCGGTGTTTGTATTTGTTAATTTGCCTCCTTTACCATCTTGTACTATTTTTCAAGCAAATGAAGTATAGAATAAAGCTCAAACAGCTTTATGTGCCTAAATGTTTCCAAAAAAGCAGTTTCATGGAAATAGCATGAAGTCTACCAATAGGAGAGGGCTGGTTCTAAAGATTAAATCTGGCATTTTTGTGTACATCAAAATTAAAATCACAAGGATGAAATAAACAAAGTGCTCCAGTGATTCTTTCTAACCCCTTGCCCTATTCTTGACATTCTTTACAGAGGGGAGCTTAGAATCTAGCCTTGTTCATCCTCAGTGATGTGTACATTACAAAACCCAAAAACCAGATTTGGAGAGATACTGGCAGGCAGAAAACTGTCTTAAAAACCTGGCATAGGCAAACACCACTTCCTGGGTACACAGCCCTTACCCTCTCCCACAGACCAGGACTCAATTTGTCAAACACTACAAAACTCTCACCCGCAAAATAGTTCATGCCTGACTCAGAGACGCTCGTATCACTTTAGTTTAAATATGGGAACTTAAGAAGCCACAGATGGTATTATTCTCCTGATTTTACAGATTGGTAAAGGGAAACTCATCCAGATTAAATAACTCACTGAGCCACAGAGCTAGGAAATGACAGAGCTGTGATCGGGGAATCCTGTTTAGCTGGTTCCAGAACTCATGCTGGTCCTGGATTGTAAAATCTAGGGAAGAATCAACTTACTTTAGAACATTAAGTACGAACCCACCACTAAAATCCCCTCTTTTTAGAAGTGTAAGTTATCAAGGGTTCCCAGTCCCTAAAAGCAGAAAAAATTTAAATAAAATTTAAAGCACTGAACTAAAATGCAGCTGGTCCTGCTGAACTCCTCTCAGCCTTTACTGTTCTAATGAGCCCAGTGAATCTTCAAAATGCAGATGTGTAGGCTTTTGACTTTTTTTTTTCCTCCCTCCAAAGGACATTTTATGGGACTAATCTCTGAGAAATATACTTTGGGAAATGCTTTTTTCAAAGCGTTGCTGGCCTAGAGAAGTCAGTTTCTTTATGGTGAGTTTGCATATCTGTGTTCTCATCTATTTTACAGTGATTTGAAGTTTAATACTAGAGGTCAATCTAAATTCCCCTCTGCCCAAAACCTATGAGAAGTCTCATTCTTCTCTGTAACAGGCAAATATTCAAAACATTTAAGGAGACCAGAAACATGAGAACAGAAATCTTATACTTCTCTAGTAAAGGCCTGGGGATCGTGAATTTATTTTCAACACTTCCATTAGATTTTTTGAACCTAGTCAACTCAGGGGCAAACCTTCCCTCATTTCTCTCATACCTCTGTCCTTTTATTTCTCCCTCTGTCACCCAATTTTGTTCTCAGCTCTGCCTTCATAGATGGCTTCCTTGTCATCTCCCACCCCTCTTACAGCATGTATTTTAATTTGACACAGAGATAGATAAGAGGTGCATGTTACTTCTGAAAGGTTTAGTCAGAACCTCTCAGTTAAATTTAGAATGCCACGGGGAGCACTGAACTAGGGAAAACATCATCTTTTGATAAAACCTGGGTATGCTCCCAGCAGTAGCATTTTTCCAGGGCTGTAGGGAGCCACGATGCAGATGGCATGCTGTGGATGCTGGGTGAATTCGAGCAAGTTCTTGACTTTGTCTTATTTTCCCCACTTTTAAAACATGGATAGTAGTTATACCTACCTCAGATGTCATTTGAAGTGTGAAATAAGGTAAGTATCATTAAATACGGTAGCCATCATTATTTGTACTCTTTTCCAAGGGAACACCAAGCACAGGCAGTGGCGAGTGGCTCCATGAATTGCTTAGCTTAGAAGCTCCATCAGCTGCAGGGGCAGGAGAGCTGTGGAAAGATCAGTGTCGTTGACCTTTGGCAATGGAATGACAGGTCGTTTCAAATGTAAATGATAAATAGGAATTATAAATATTTATACTTACGTAATTATATAAATATATTCCAGAAAACATTAGATAATTAACTGAAAACATTAGACAATTAACTGAAAACGTGTTGGAACTGATAAGGCTATTTGAACTCAGTCAAGGTTTCTTTATTTCTTTTCTTTTTTCTTTCAAGTTACAACATGGGAATGGTCCATTAAACTTTTTCTCAATCTTAGGTGAGTTCGTAGGTGAATTAAAAGAATGCAGTTTGACACGAAATCATCTGTTTCATGAAGATTTTCTCATTTATTAGAATGGAATTTTACATATTTGTTTCCAACAATTAAAAATATCTCCCTATCTAATACCTAAATCACTTTTTTCCTCTATCTGTGCTTTCTCTTTTTCTTATAAAATCACCCATTTTCCTTAATTGTTTAGTTTTTTATTGTTTTCAAAGAATACACTCCAGAATTTATTAATCAGTTTTTCTTTCTTCTCTGTCCTAGTTCATTAATTTCTATGTTAGTTCTACTGGTTTCTTTCTCTTCTAAAATTTTGATTTATGTTATAACTCCTGTTCTAATATGTGGAGTTGACTAAATATTTTGTCTCATTTAAATTCTAAAAAAGTTTTTCAGGTCTGTATTTTCCTCTATGTATATATGTTTCTCTTAGGATTTTAATGTTTACTTTCCTCACTCCAATTACTTTCTAATACTCTTTGATTTCCAAGTGGTTAGGAAGTTTTTAATCCCTTTGTTAATTTTATATGCAATTTATTTCCTGGTAGAATTTGGCCTGTGCCTTTATTGCTTTGTGGAATTTCTCTCTCATTTGGAATTTGTTGTTTATTTTCTTTTTTTAAGTAAAGGAACTACGTTTTAGTTGTTATATATCATATATACACATATGTAGACCTTCTATATGGCTTTAGGATTATATTATTCAGACTCACTAAAATGACTTCAATTTTTTTCCTTCCTTTACCTGCCAAAGACTGAAAAATACTTTAGCATGTCCCACTCATTGTATCTCTGTCAGTTGCTCCTTATAATGTTTATGGTGTTTGGTTTTATATATTTCGATGTGATTTTGTTCACCCCAGGTAGTAACTACAGATTTTATCTTCTTTAATCAATAAAATTGCTCTCTCAATCCTGGTAAATGCCTTTTGCCTAAAATTCCACTTTGCTTGATGTTAATATAACCCAAGTGACCCCAGACTTCATTAGCCTGTGGGTACTAAGGATGGCCCATTAATATTAATATCTTAATTTGCTAGCTCATTAACCCCTACCTGTATAACAGTAGGATGTTGACCTCTACTTAGGAAGTCCCTAGGCAGTACCCTCCATGAAGTCTGGAATCAGTAATCTACCGTTCATCTCTACTGGTTGCTCTTTGAAAACACCACTGTTAGCTTTCTCTGCTGCTGCTCTTGTTTTGTACAATCGGCCTTTGGGGCTCGATGCCATAAACAGTGAGGGTATCTTCTGTGGAATCAGATGGGGAATCTTTTAGAGGGGTTCCCCAATGAAGTTGCTTCACTGGGAGTCAGAGAGGCCTTGGCTTGAGTTAACATTCAACCCTTTTGTCCCCTAAGGCACACATCTCTTGGGAGAAATCTGAGTAACTGTTGTCAACTCAATCGCTCCCTCTTAAACTCCAGACCTGATGCTAATTCTGGCTCACTACTTCTGGATTGCTTATTCTGGATACTCTCTCTTTCTGCAGATGTCTACTCACTCATGACCTCCACCTCCTTGCAATTTTGGTTATTTTGTAACACCTCTCACTTTCTGAAGGATAAGTCTGTAAGAGAAAGCTTTCATTTTTAGAGTGCCTTTTCTGTGCTAGGAATATCATGAATTACCTTAATTAATCCTCACATCAATTCTGTGAGATGGAAAATGTTATTCCCATTTTATAGGTGAGGAAACTGAGGTACAGAGTGGTTAAGTAACTCTTCCATAATCAAAGAACCAGCTACTACCTGGCCACCAATCTTTTATACTACTTCTTCCTCAATCTTGGGTTCTTTACTTCATTTATCTTTCTGGTGGCCAGAAGATATCATCAAATGCATTTTCATGAAAAGTACTTTAGTCTATTTACTGAATCTTCAGAACACTTTTTATATGGGTCTTCACTAGCCTTCACTCATAAATTGCAGTCCTTAAGTCATTATTTCTCTCCATGTAAATTGCAAGTATAGACATATGTGTAAAACTTTAAAGATCACTAGGAGTATTTTCTTAAAATGTCAAATACGTATAATTCTGATTCAGGTGGTTTTTACACCTTGGAAACCACTGTCTGTAAGGGTTGGCGTTCTAGTTTGGCATCTAATGAGCTTAGGTATTCATGTCCCAGCTCTCATACTTATGAGCTTTTTGAGACAATGAATGTATTTCTTAAGCTCTCTAAATCTCATTTACTCATCTGTATATGTGACAAATGGCAATGTCTATGTTTTGTTTTGAGGATTAAATGAAATGCCTACAAATACTCTGCATAGTTCTGGAAACAAAGTATGTGATCTACAAATGTTTGCTGTTTTCATAATAAATATGGTTAGGTGCCATGCTAACTACCTTTAAATGTAAAAAAAAAAAAAAGAGCCCAATATTTTTTCCCTTTAAAGTTTTCCTGATGCCCCCCCCCACACACACACACACATATTTGGTCACTAAAATATCTATTTTTTTAATGAAATACATGTTCAGATGTATTTTTATTCTTTTCATTAATTTTTCTAGTTCATGAGAGCCCCACTGAAAATTCTCTTTAGTTCAAGAAAGTAATATTTGTACTGAGATTTGATTTCTTTATATCCTAGGAAAGCTTCAAAGTATATATGTCATATTGTCAATTTGATTCAGACAGTGCCAATTCTGCTTTTCATTTCTAATGCCATTTTAAATTCTTATAGGTTATCAATTTCTCCAATCTCTAATTTAATTTGATAGGGCACCTCAATTTTCATCCCATTTTTTCTTTCATAAAAGAAACATTTTTAAAAATTGATTTCAGATTTCAAAATAGCAATCTAAATTGTATGTTTTCCAAATAAATTTTTTTTTCCGTAGAGCAGTCTTAGTATAAGAGAGAGATCTTTATCTTTTTATG
Organism: Tamandua tetradactyla; assembly: GCF_023851605.1. NCBI lineage: Eukaryota > Metazoa > Chordata > Mammalia > Pilosa > Myrmecophagidae > Tamandua > Tamandua tetradactyla. Next base: position 102,901,641 of record NC_135332.1, on the reverse strand, counting down.
TGTTAGAAAATCAGTGATTTAGATATGTTTTATTTTACATTTACTCATATTTGAAGGAAATAACTTTCTGCTCCTGCTAATTGCCTAAAAATAGTGGAGATGGATTATTTTCTGGATGCTTCATGGATCAGCTAAATGCTGTAAGATTCCTTGCCAGGTTGTGAGAAGAAAAGTTGATGTTGGCACATGTTATAGGTTCAAAGAGTCAGTAGTCAAAGGGGCCTGAAGAAGCAGCGGGGTCTCTGGGTAGTGGACTCCTGTGAATAGAATCTTTTATGCATTTTATGAAACCCCCATTCTACACACCAACTTTATTTATATCTATGCTTCTGTTGATCCTGGTTTCCGCTGTAGCTATGCAGCATGGCCGTGGCTAGCATTTTTTTTTTCTGGTGATACAATCACAAGTCAGAGGAGAACCCTGTCCTATCAAACACATTAGGAAGACCTCTACCAGTAGGTGGGCTTTGTGTTTTGTGTGCTTTTTTTTTTCCCCTTGGACCTCTGGAAGCTGCTGCTGTGAAGTTGTGACAATGTTTTCACATGTTGTACTTCTGAGCTATCCCATAAGACCTTTCCCTCTAACCTTTGTACTCTAAACTCAAGGACTTTGGTGGGTTTCTTCTGCTTACTTTCCATGATATCATGTAGGTAAGTTTCAGCGTCTTCCTTTAATATGACATCTTTAGGACTATAGTTGGCAGAAATTCTTTTAAAATAGGATATTTTTTTAGTCTGCCTATTTTACAGGCATTTGAGCATTTTAGTCACAATCCAGGGTTGGGAACCATCAGATGCTTGAGTTATTCTTAGTATTTCCACCCTTCCACATTTAAACTAAATTCTGCATGTTTTTTTTTTGCCTGGGCAATTACCGGGAATTGAACTTTGGTCTCTCGTATGGCAGGATGAGAATGCTAACTGCTGAGCCACCGTGGCCCACCCTATTTAAACTAAATCTTAAGAGGTGTTCACTGGAGACAAATCAGATTCTAAATTAAGAGAAGAGCATGGTTAAATGCAACAGCATATTAAATGTGATTTTTTTCCTGTCTTCTGGGAATTTTGGCATAGGCATCTATGATGATAGACATTGTAATAGTTACTTAATACCCCATCATTTTAAAGTGAGGTGATAGAGCTTTTTAGGTTGTAAGACTGGGAAATGGCTCTGTCAGCAATAACCCAATGCTCACTTCTAGGTAATGGAGGAAAAGGTAAAAACTTCCTTTGGTGGAAATGAGATGGGCTGAGGAGAGCAGTGTGATAAGGGCTTACTGGGGAGGGATCTGGAGTGTAAAGTGTGAGGTTTTCCTTTCACCATGGGCAATGGAAATGTTTCCCTCTCACCTTGAGTCTAGTGATGGAGTGTGGGAGTGTGTCAAGAGACCTTTCCTGTGTCTCTTCGGTTTGACAAACTAAAGTGACACAAGCATTGACAGACACACACCTGGAAAAGTCTAAAGGCAAAAATTATGATCAGCAACTTAATGGAAGAAAGAGGCAGAGTTGTGTTGGGGAAAAGTGAGGATTCATCTATATTTCCCAGGAACTAGCTGTTGACCTCTAGAGAAGAAGCCTGATATAGATTGTCTAAGAAAGACCCATATTCAAAAGGACTTCTTGTTAGAAGCAAGGTTGTCTCAGCTTAATGAAGAGGGTCATGGGATGCAGAATCTAAGTGGGGTGGTTTAAGTTGTGTGTACTCCAGAAAAAACATATTCTTAATTCTGATCCTTTCCTGAGGGCGGGAACCCATTGTAAGTAGGACCTTTCAATGAGGTTACATGGAGTCCTTTATAAGAAGAATGAAATTCAGACACAGAGAGGAAGCAAGCAGCTGAACATCAATGAAGCCTGGAAGAGAACAAAATGGCTAGGAATGGATGCCATTTGATTTGTCATGTGTCAGAGGAGCCAGTGACCAAGGATGGCTGGCAGCCGCACTAGAACACCAATCTTCAGAAAGAAAGCACTCCCTTGATGATGCTTTGATTTAGACTTCCTTTTAGCCTCAAAACTGTGAGTGAATAAATACCCATTTCATGTTATTTCCTTGAGCAACCCAGGAAACTTAAACATTAAGTGAGGATTCTGTATTTCAGCTGATGGAATTCCCTATATCACTATCCTAAATATCAAAAGAACTATGGGTACGAGAGTTTCAGTGATGAGGTGCAGGTACTGTAGAGAACCCACAACAGCATACTTTGAAATAAAGATTCAATTCTAGATATCCACTCCACATAGAAGTCCCCAACACTGAAGCAAAAATTTATCCATCAACAAGAGACTGCTTTAACCCCTTTTCTCTACTCCCTCCATTTTGTGCCTGACCCGAGAGACCCCACAATAGTAGCTAGTTTGGAGAGAAGTCAAGGAAAAGAGAAACCAGCCATGCCTCCAACACTGCTTTTACTGCATGCTTCCAAGCCAGAGGGAACCCACGCTGGGAAAGAATGGATTTAAACTGGAGGAAGATTTAGAGTTTTTATATTGGACTTAGATTTACCATTGTATTGCTAGAAGATGACTGGAAGACTTTATATTTGTTGAGAATACTGAACAAACTATCTGTTCTGCTTGAGAATTTGTCCAGTTTGGGAAAGCCATGAGCCCACAAAGAAATTTTCAGGCAGCTATGAGGAAAAGAGGAAAAAAAAACAGTTCTAAACTTTTATCCATCCATTCCAGATCACTCAATAAACCAAGCTGCAAAAAGATGCAAACTTGAGACAATCTAGTGTGCATCACAGATATATAAGGGTATGAGAGAAAATGGTAACAAATGAAGCTATAAACGCAAGTATCCAGTTAATAAAAATCACTAACAGCCATGAGAAAGCTTTCAACATTAGCATGAAAGTAATGCAAAGCTACTGCAAGCTTTTGTGCTAGAAAATGGCATGATCAGATTTGGCTTTTAGAATAAGTAAGAAGGGGACAAAATTTTAAGTAATAAGACCAGCTGGTATGCTTTCAATCCTTTGGGGTGCAGTTGTGCCTGCCAAAGTTATGGCAGTGGGGATGGAAACAGACAGAAATAAATGGACTTGAAAATGAATCAGGAGGTAGAACATATTATGGTATGTGGAGAGTATGAATTGCGAATTTTCCGTTTAGGTGAATAGGATAATGAAGAAATCTGGAAAAAGCAAAATAGGATTATGGAAGTAATGGGAGTTCTGAATTTACTGAGTTTGGGTTATACATGGGAAATGCAAATGGAGCTACTTTGCAGAGAATTTGGATATTCAGATCTGGATTTTTAAATCATAAGTCCTGCTTGCAGATTTCAGCTAAAACTGTACACTTGACACTGGGAATGAAGGGAATCCACCAAGGAAAGCCTATAGTGTGATAGGACACAGGGGCTGAGAAGGGAGGCCAGGAGAATAACTACATTTCAATGATGGGTTGAAGAATGAAGAATGTTCACTGATCTATGAAAAGGTGGCAGAGAGGGAGAAAATCAGAAGAGAAGATAGAAAGAAGACTGGTCACTGATAAATACTCCAAATAGTAGAAGGACTTGGAAGAAACCACTCAATTTGTAAAATGGAATGTGAAAGAGTGGATGTTTGTACCATATTATAATGAATTTTATAATACATGAGTAGAAAATAGCAGCAATAAATTTAGGCTGTGCATTTAATAGGTCTATCTTCATAAAGAAGAAGAAGAAACAAAAATTGTGCATATCAGGCAAGAATATGTTCTAGAGATCAGGGGTCAGTTGACAGGAAGAGGTTAGAAATGAAACATGAGGGATTAGTGGAGGAAAGTTCAAAGGATTTGAGAGAGGATAGGGTTTAAACACAGGTGGATAAAAGAGGTTTCCAAGACAGATGGACAGATGGGAGCAGTAGATATGTGGACTCAATAGGTTTGTTTCAGAGTAGAGGCAGAACATTACAAGGGTCTTGTAATTACAAGGGTGGGGCATATGATTTGAAGAAGATTATAAAAAGATATTAATTCCAGTGAGGGTGCTGGCATCAAAGGTTGTCATAGTGTTTTGAGTGTCTATGTTATATTGAAAATGAGAAATTCTTAATAAAACCAACCAATCTACAGTTATATCAACATTTTCTAGAAGTGTTAGTATTGTGTATATGCTGACATGGTATTTTCAAAGAAAGTATATTTGATAAGAGGTGAGGGAGCTGGATCAATGCAAAAGACTATTGACAGTCTTGACCAATCTAGGTCCAGCCTGGATAGATGTATGCCCAAGGCTTGCCGTGTCTGTGAAGCCATTCAGAGAAGATACAGCCATGAGTTGCCATGCTTTGTATCATACCAACCTTATCACTTAGGCTGGTCAGGAATAGGCACCCAAAGGCAACCAACAATAGATGAGGCTATGGGATGTGCTTGGCATGAAAACTCCACCCAAGAGTGGTATCTTAGATTTTTGCACCAAAACGAACACATTTTTCTCTGTGACATGTAGTAGGGATATGCATTATGAAACAGCAAAGTACTGTATATAACTGTAAAATGGAAACATTAACAAAAAGAAAACAGAAAGTTAGTTGGTGGGTGGAAAGTATAGACAAAGTAAGGAATGTAAGAATGTGAAATTAATTTTTTTTTCCTCCTGGGATGGCAAAACCCTAAATATTAAAAAATTGACAGTTCTAACCTATCTCTAACAGAGAACTAAAAGGAATTATAAATTGCCATTTTTCTTTGTACTAGTTTGTGAGATTGAGAAGAACAAGGACCATGTAATGTGTTGCACATAAAACTTTGGAATTTTGCTAATAATTTCTTTATTAGCCAAAAAAAGTAAGGTATCACCAAGTAATGTGACATTAGTTATTGAATACTAAGGACAAGTGTTTATGTTAAGAATTAACTAATACCAAGATTTTAGGTGAGAGAATGGTTAAGTTTCTAAAAGGAATACAGTATTAGAGATGTTTTATTCCCTTCAATATTGGTGTTAACCATAAGAGCTGACAATAAGTAGCTAGGCAGTTTTTGGTTTTATCAAAAGTCATTAAAAATTCCATTTGCAAAATAAATGGGATGAAAAACATGAATTATTCCTGTTGTCTTAAATATCTTGCCAAAGTGTAGTGGGGATGAGGGTAGAAATTGCTAAGATTTTTAAAAATAATAATAGTAATAATAACTATAATAATAGCAACTACTGATCAAACTCCTGAATTGTACCTAGCTCTCTGCTACGTTTCACACATAATAGAATATTCCAATAGTTACATATATGTTCTAGTTTGCTAGCTGCCGGAATGCGATATACCAGAAACAGAACAGCTTTTAAAAGGAGGAATTTATTAAATTGCAAGCTTATAGTTCTAAGGCCATGAAAGCATCCTAATTAAAGCAAGTCTATAAAAATGTTCAAATTAAGATACCTACAAGACACCACCTTCACTCAAGAAAGGCGGGTGAAGTTCAGGGTTTCTCTCTCAACTGGAAAGGCACATGGCAAACGTGGTGATGTCCGCTAGCTTTCTCTCCAGACTTGTTTCATGAAGCTCCCCCAGGAACGTTTTCCTTCTTCATCTTCAAATGTCTCTGGCTGCCTGGGCTCTCATGGTTCTTGTGGCTCTCCTGCTTTCTCCAAAATCCTTCCTCTTTTAAAGGATTCCAATAAACTAATCAAGACCTACCTGGAACAGGTAGAGCAAGATCTTCCTCTAATCAAAGATCAATACCCACAACTGGGCATGTCATATCCCTGTGGGGATAATCTGATAGTCTGGTTCCACAAAATGGATTGGGATTAAAACATGGCTTTTCTAAGGTATGCAATTCTTTCAAACCGGCGCACATGTATAGATGGATATGTAAATAGACAGATACATGCATATAAATGCGTAATGGTAAGTACAATAACCTGCACAGCAAATACCATCATCTCCATGTTAGAGTTTAGAAAACTGAAGCTCAGAGTTGTTAAGTGACTTGACTGAGTTCCTACAGTTACCTAAGTGTATACCAACGTCTGGAATGTAAAATTCTTCTACCTTCTTTTACACCACCGCTCACATGTGAGTTGTACATCAATCAATAAGGGGGTGGTGGTGGCAGTTTCTGTAAATACGCTATCCACATTTTGAATGTGCCAATATATGTCTATGGTCTGTTTCTAGGGACATAATTGTACCATTCTAAGGGAAAACTTTTTTAAAAATTGACTCTATATACAAAAAGCCTATTACCAAATGAATTCTCATAGTATTTATTAGCAGTATAATCATCTGTATGCACAGTACAAGGCACAGAAAACAAGAGAGTAATTGTATTATATACAAGAGCATCATTTGCATGAAAAGTATTAAATCTTATCCAATAGATTTTAGTACATTATGTTATCTGTCGTATTTTAAAACAGTTTAGAACTGTGAACTGTGTATTTATTTGTATATAGGACTTAATGTTAGACTAGAACACCATTTCCTTTATTGACACTGCTAACGTATGCTATATATTTTTGTAAAAATCAATTTAATTATGTGATGACTATCATGAGGAAATTATGCTTTGCAGGAACACTTTAAGACAATTATAGTTCAATTTTGCTTCTCCAAAATGACAAATAGAAGAACTGCAATTCCCTGCCTCCCAACATTCTAAAGTCAGAAAAGGCCAGGAGACTCTATTGAAAATGCTAATATTTCTTGCTAAAGTAAAAATTTAATGCTATTACAAAAGAATAACATTCAGCCCTCTGGTAATTATTAAATTAAGCCCTGAATGTTTTATAGCATGTGTCAACTTAGAATGGAATCTGTGGTATGAAAAAAGACCAGGAAAATATCTCTCCTAACACTTCGTCAGCATTACCACCCTTATCTGGTCATTGAATTGAACAACCTCAGCTTGAATTCTTCCAACTTTACAAAATTCATATCTATTATGACAATCTATCCCAAGAATATTCACTTCTAATTCTTAGGAAATGCTTCTATCTGAACACTCTATAATTTATACTGATGTAGCCTAGTTCAACCCTCTGTGGCCAAACCAACCAACCGTAAACCTTTATCTATATGGAAGTCTTTTATTATTTGAAGAAAGTTATCAAATACTAGATCCTTCAACTGTTTCTCTTGTTCCTGAGATTCTCACTGTCTTTAATCTCTCCTTTCTGGAAAATCTTTGCTTACTAAATATGTTTGACTGATGGAAAGTCAGGAAGTATTATCACTCACCATTCTGATATTTTATTCAGAAGAGCTTTAGGGTGAATAAATTTAGCGTTCATAATTTTGACTATGTTAGTAAAAAATGGGCAAATTCAAAAGCCCATAATATGAAATAATTAGTCATTTTTCCAATTGAAAAATTTCAATTGCACAGGTTATAAGGTTTCTCTACAGATGTGAGTCACTAATGGATAAGAGTGAGGGAGTAAATCTGATTAGTCAGCATCCTTATCTCGATGTAGCTTTTTTGATTCTATAATCCTTTTCAGGCAAATACACAGGGATTTTTCTAATAATGCGTGTGTGTAGGTGGCAGTGTGAAAGTGGTTATTTTCAACAGCTAGGGTTGTGAAGGAATTAAACATTAAAAGTCTTAAGAATGTGATGATGATACCCAAAAGAAAGGATTTTTGTAATTCACTCTTTAAACCAATGTGACATAAGTTTTAAAAGGCAATTAATAAAAATGTCAGTGATTGTTCAACCAGTGTAAATTATCTCATCTAGTGATGGATAACAATTTATTCATAGGCAATTAAGTTCTGGACTGATGATCTGTCCAACCAATTCAAGAATCCATGTTGAAACTTGATTTGGGAAAAAGTCAAGAGAATTGAGCATTTCTGGGTATAGAAATTTGGGGATTCAAGCAGGTCTTAAGATATATCCTTTGTTAATATAAAAAATGTGCAGAACTTCTTATGAAATAGGTTAAAACAACAAAGTTGGCAGATGTACATGCACTGAAGTGAAAGCAAAGGATATAGGATAATAGCATTGCAAAAAGAGCTTCAATACTGGACCTGGGTACTGCCCCCGCCCCTCAAAATTATAATGTCCTATTCCCTGGAACCTTTAAATGTCACCTTATAATTTTATAAGGTTCTTAGCAGATATAGTTAAGTTTAGGACTTTGAATGAGGGAGGTTTTATTATAGATTATGTGGGGTGGCAATGAATACCATCATAAGTGTACTTATAAGAAAGAATCAGAGGGAGCTTTGCCATGGGCAGAAGAGAGGATAATGTAACCATGGAGGCAGCAATTGGAGTGATGGGACCACAATCCAAGGACCACTGGAAGAGGAAAGGAACAGATTCTTCCCTAGAGGACTATGAGAGAATAATTTCCTATTGCGTTTAAGCTGCCATGTGTGTGGTCATTGATTGCAGCAGCCAGAAAAAAACTAATATAGCCCTCCAGAAGGTATTTGGAGGGACCCATATCTTAGTATCATAAGACAAGAACTGGCATTTGAAATCCATGTTTCAGAGGCTACAATCCACATTTTTTTTTTGTTTAAGAATCAAATAAGGTATAGAAAGCTCAGAACCCAGACACTGCCTTAGAATAAATCTTCTAAAAGGATAAAACATATCCCTTTGATACAGATCCCCAGTAGATGGATGCCCTATTTCTAGTAGCTTTCTTCAACTGAGCCACACTGAAGTCTCAGAAGGGAGCCAGTGGCTTCCCTTGGAAAACAGAGGATATGCCCCTAAAGGCAAGCAGTCAAGACAACCTGATGTCAGAGGCATAAAATGCAACCCTTGGTTCTATTGAACAGGTTCCACCCAATCAGCCTTCTTAGGCATTGGCTGGCTCACTTTCTTCCAGCTACAGCCAGCATTCCCACCTAACAAATATTTACCACTGGCAGGCAGGCTGAACCCTGTAGTATGGGATGAGATTTGGGCCACAGTGTCCATAGCTGTAACCCAGAAATAGCAAAAACAAACAAACTAGAGCTCCCATTTACAATGACCTCAGCGGCAACAGCCAGCATTTCAGGAATAGCTGTTAACCCATCTATACCTTTGGAACTGCCTCAGTTGTCTTTTCACAGCCTGTAGAAAAGTCCAGTGTGTTTTAGGCTGCAGCAAGTGCACAGTCCCCGAATCTTCCTATGCCGCAGTAGCTACCTGGCTGGCCCCAGAGCATCAAGTGCTCAACTGAAATAGCTGCAGGATCAGCCACTCCTCCAGCAAGAGCTTGGAGTCAAGGGATTGCCAGGCACAGGTGGGTTGAACACGTTGTGGTGCCTCCATTCAGTGGGGGTACCACGCGCCTATAAAAATAATAATAATAATGAGGTCAATCGCTTCATGCTGAGATGGCTGAAATCTCCAAGATTATCACTAGGTTTAAAAATATATAGTCAGAATGGAAGGAAATCAGTAGTGCGTGTTGTTGGGTATATTCCAAACCCTACTAGCAAGCGCAATAGTATAAAAGGTGAGGACCTACAGAGTTATCCCAATTGGAGGAATTTCTCATTCATTTGCACATCCTTTAGTCAAGTCAACAGTGTGCAAGCCAACTAAAACTAGGACCTCAGGTAAGGCCCACTCAATAGAGGCCTTTTTTCTGTGAAAACATTAATTCTAGCATCAGGTGTGGTCAATTGCAACTTTGCCCATTTGAAAATTCTTCTGTAAGAGCTTTTTTTTTACTATTTTTTCCTTACAGGAAGACATCAAATTTTTTTTTTAAATGGTCAATAGTTAATTTTAAATTTATTTACATCAGATTTTGTTCCGTCTCTTCAAAGATCTGAAATTTTTCAAACATACTTGTAAGAATGGATTTTGCTTTCAAGTCTGCCTATCTAGTAGCTCTTAATCTGAACACCTTAATCTCATATTTCTTTATTTTCCTCAATTCCACTCAATTCTCTCTCACAGCCCTCAAATTCCTTTTATACTTACTTTCAGTCTTCATTTTTGTCTTGAAGATCAGAGAGATAATGTATGCATATCACTAATCTATTGTGTTTCTAATTTTTTGCAGTCCTCTTTTCAACATCTAAGAACTTTTTCTCATTCTCAACCTTTTCCTTTTTCAGAAAAGTCTGTTCTTACTTTGTGACAAAAGGAAAATCTTCGGGGACATGGGTTGCCATGTCTTTTGGCTGCTTTTACTTTAGGATAAAACAGCAAGCAGGGGCACCTCAAATCAGAATAAAACGTCCTCTACTCTGACCTTTTAAACCCACACTAGAATCCTAGCTATTTTGAGGCAGATGGGTTCATTTATTTTTAGAGGATTGTCTTCCAGTTTTCTCCTGGCAGTGTAAACTTCAAGCTGGCAGTCATGCTGTATTTGTGGGGCCTGGAGTTGGGACCAGGGATGCTGTCAAATGATTAGCCCATTGTTTTGCCTCACTGGGTAATGCCTCTCCTGAGGACCTGCTGACTCTGCTTGGACGCTTTGTATGGAGCCCCTGGCAAAATTGCCTCCTACCACTTTTTAAATAGATTCTCTGTTTACTCTGGCCTGTGGTTGTTTCTGCTTTGTTTCATCTGTCACCACCCACACATCTGCTTTTTGTCTTCCAGAATTTTATTAATAACTGTAGTTCACTGTTGACCCTCAGTCTTTTCTCCTCGCGGTTATGAATTCATTTTTGTCCACCTTGATTTTCATTTCAGTGGTGTATTTTAAGACCCAGGAGGCATATTAATGTTCTCAGACCACCATCTTGAACCAAAACTATCAGAATCCAAATAAAAACGCGAAATGCTAGTCTTATAAGCTGAATCCACACATACTAAAGCCAGACCCAGAATAGAAGTAGTATAGTTAAATGGATGCTACCTTTGGAAAGAGGTGGGTTTTGAGTAACTTATTGGGAAGAAAGTAAACAGCAAAGCTTGGTCAAGACAACAACAATGAAACCCAGATGAGGCAATGAAAGTGTGAGGTGTACGATGAAAGTAGACTCCATGGGAGGGGAGGGTGGAGAGAGGAGAAGGTTTAAAAAAGACACTGGAGACTCTGAGTGCCAAATTTTTGACAAAATAGATAGCTATGATGCTCTGTGTATCCTTGACAAGAAGGATGACAGGAGGAATTCAGTGTTTGGAGAACATTATCATACCAGTTGTATAAGCAATCAAGGGATCAAAGACAGATGCGAGTGGAGAGGATTGCAGGCGAGGTCGCTGATATAGTCCAGAACTGAGAGTCTAAGGAACCAGCCAAAGCTTGTAGCTGTGGGGAGAGCAAGTCAAGAGTAAAACAGTTATCAGGCTGTATATTTCCTCTTTCAACTTAATCGAACTCTATTTGTTATGTTTTAGTCCCAAAAGGGAAACAACAAAATGATAAAATGGGAGCTGAAACAAAATGTCAGTATCTGGGAAGTTAACGTTGGGCGTAAAATAGGTGTCTATTATATTTTTCTGCTCTTCTAGATTTTGAACACATCAAAATAAAAAGAAAAAAAAACATAAGGGAAAAGGGAATTTGAATTTGTAGGTGGAATACCTGCAAATGTATAGCATGGGTTTCAAACACAGCTCTGTAAATCGCTCAAATACAACTGACAGTTGACTTCAGCTCTCTGAGTCACAGATAACTCCCTCATCTTTAAAACGAGGCTGATAGCAACTTTATAGAATTCTTGGGAAAGCAGAATGATGCATGGTAATGGAAAGCCAGGTCAGTTATTACAGAAGCCTTGAAAATGTTTTATTTAGATACGAAACCTTACAATTAATGAGGCATATTTTATTTATTCTTTTGCAAACTGTTACTTAAAAATCAAGGGTTTGTGACAATACTTTATATTAGTAAAACAACAAAACTAAGAAAAGCTACATTAATCAAAACAAAGATAATTTTTTAAAACAAAGATAATTTTTAAAATTACTTGCTGAATCTTGATTCTGAGGCTAATTAGAAAAAAAAATGTAGCTATTTGACCATGACTAAGCTTACTTATTAATTCAACAAATACAATTTAATTACATAATATATTATAGTTTTAAATTTGACATATGCCCAAGTGAGCTAAAAATCATTTCCGAATCTTGGAATATATATATAATCACAGGCATATATTGTTTTCATGACTAATTCCACCCTGTAACATACTGCTATGAGACCTTGTATTGCACTTTATTATTGAGGACAGATTTTCTCCTGGTGTTGAAAAGTATTGAGGCAAAACCAAGAGTGCCAAAGTTACTTAGATGTAGGGGGTATTTAACATAAAAATACAGCACCATTTATGGGGATTAATTTTTACAATATTATTTAAATCAATTTGTATTTTATGTCTAGGAAATATAATATTACCAGGATAGAAAATCTCACTACTGATCATTCTGTATTCATGTGAATGATTATTTAGAATAATTTCCAAGACAGGCCTGGTTTTCATGGACAGGGAAGGCTCAGTGATTGATATTATTTACTATGGCAAGTTAGAGGGGAAGAATGAATTAGGTAGGAAATTAGAGAAAATTTTCTCATGCTTTATACTGTTAATGTAATATTCTCTTCAAGATTTACCAACTCAGGTCCTTAGATTGGGTATCAATTCCCAAATAATTATAGTGTGACAACATACACTTCTTTTTTTGGTCGTGCTTGGTTGATTCAAAATAGTCTTCAAGACTTTTCATGAATTCACATTCACATTATCTTCAAGTATTATATCACTGTTAATTTGCTAAAAAAAAAGAAATAGAGGGTTCTAGAGTTTTTAAATGTCAGTTAAATGAGAGTCTTTGTCATTGTTTTCTTTAGAAATTAACCATTGAAGTAATAAATCAATCAAGGCCATCTATTTGTCCATAGATGAACAAAATTAAATCTTAAAACAAAAGACTTTTGCAAAAAATGCTCTAGCATAGCTAGAGTTCTTTTTTTTTTCCTGAGTCTACTAACTGATAATCCTGTATATCAATGGATTGATGGAAACTAGTCAATAATCGTATTTCTTCTGCAGGACAAGTTTTTAAAGTGTGAATTGGGTACTTAAATGTGAATTGAGCATTTGATAATGGAACCGGTTTGCAACATATAAACTGCTTTGAGACAGAATGTGATTCTGATGGATAACTAATGCCCTGTCTTGTTTTTTGCCGACCATAGAAGTATGAAACAAATGAATGGATGCTTCATCAGTTGCTGTTGCCATATTTTGCATGTCATGGTCCGCTGTGAGCTCTTCTACAGCTTATTTTGATTTGGTACCTTTCTGCCATCTTATCTCTATTGTATGCCCATCATGAAGTTGTGTGATAAACATAAAATGATTTTATGTAAGAATCATTGGGTGAGTCTAGTCTTGAACTGGTGGTAATGGATTGCAATTTAGCAAACTCTGGATTTGCCAAAGAAAAGGTGCATTATCTCAGTGATACTTAGGGTTTTGTAGCCATGCACTTGTTACTTTTGAGAAAACTTTATTATTAAACATTCCTGCAGGAAAAATGACTTTGTTATTGTAAATCTGCTACTCTCTAGCCCCGGCTCCTATTTTTCCCAATAAAATTGCTTTTATAGCTCAAATATTTAATAACTTGAGATATTTCACAATGTGACTCAGGTATATGCAAGCGGTTAGTACACAGCATGTGACTCAACTCTACCAGCTATATGCCCCAGTGACACATTTTCACATGAGCTGCATACTTCCAAACTTACACCAATCTGTGCACACTTAAACAGCTTAAAAAAACTTTAAAAGCAGTTCACTATAAAATGTACTACCAAATGTACATAGCTGATGATGGAGAGCTGTTCCTCAACATTTCTAATTCAAAAGATCTGAGAGTGAGTATCAGTAGGGCTATGAAGTGGCTTCCAACTG